>NC_041383.1:502237058-502369323 GCF_002162155.2 Triticum dicoccoides
TCTACGTTCCTGTTTTCTGGCCTTTCACTGTTTCTTAAATCCACGAGATCTGTAACTCCGATTGGGCTGAAATTTTAACATGATTTTTATCTGGATAATATCTTTCTTGCGGCCGAAGAAGGGAAACAACCGCCTTAAGAGGTGGCCACAAGCCCTTGGCCGCTCCCTGGGTAGGGGGGGCCTCAAAGGTTTGTGGGCCCCTCGGACATCGTCTCACGTTGATTCTTGTCCCGAAAATCACATATATTCCAAAAAAATCTCCGTAAGTTTTTATTGCGTTTGGACTCCGTTTGATATGGATATTCTGTAACACAAAAAACATGCAACAAACAGAAACTGGCACTGGGCACTGGATCAATATGTTAGTTCCAAAAATAATATAAAAAGTTGCCAAAAGTATGTGAAAGTTCTTGAATATTGACATAAAACAATAAAAACTTATAGATAAGATGGAGACGTATCACGCCGCGGCCGCGATGAGGGTGGTGTCATCGTCCTCGAGGACAGTGACGATGAGACACCGGCGCCAACCAAACCCGTCCGCCAAGGCGACCCAGGACAGGGAAGTAGCAAGGACGGCGGTGGCATGAAGAAGGAGGAGGAGGAGGAGGACGACGGCGGCGACTACAACGCCTTCTGCAAGATCTTCGGCGTGTAGGCCCAAGGCGGCGCGACGGGCGGTGGGGGCAGCGTAGACTTTGTTTTTTTTTCAAATTATGTTTTAAATATGTACAAAAATCAATGAAAACCTAAATTTCGCCCAATTCTATGTCGTGTTTGGCCGAATTTTGGGGAAGTATGGTTTTAAAAAACGGTGTCTAGGGCGACCTTGGGGCGGCGACTGGAAACCTACCGCCTCTACGTCAAATTTATCGCCGGTTCGCCCTCAGACGACGCTATTTCAAATCCCCGAGGGGCCGAATGGCTGGAGATGCTCTGAGTAACTGACGCCCAGCAGTACGCCCAGTGGGCACCATAAGCAACACGTGGGGACGCAAATGCCTGACAACCCAAAATTTTGACCGCGTTTCTTTTTTATTTTCTTTCTCAAGCAGATACTGTATTTTAGATTTTTTTTAGGGGATTTTAGATACTGTATTTAGATACTATTTAAAAAAGAGATACTGTATTTTAGATACTATTTAAAAAGATACTGTATTTTATATACTACTAAAAAAAGAGATCCTACTCTAAAAGAAACTTGCAGCCCAGGCCCAGCCTCGCAACTGTCCGCCTATATATCACAGCTCTGCCCACCCCTTCTGGATGAGATAGCCTGGTTCAGTGATCTTCTCTTCGTGCCTACGAGCGTCGTGTTGGCCTCCAATGGCGAGGTCTCCGGTGTTTCCCGCGCTCTTGTGCCTCGCGGTCCTCGTGCTGGCCGGCGGCGCCGATGCGAGGAGGAAGATGGTCGGCGTGTACGAGCTCAAGAGAGGGGATTTCTCCGTCAAGATGACCAACTGGGGCGCCACCATCATGTCGGTCCTCGTCCCTGATTCCAAAGGTATGTTCATCTTCTTCTCTCTACCCCCAAAAAACAAGGACAAAAGATCTTGTTTCTCATGCCAATAAAATCGTATCGCCTCTTATGTGTGATCTTGCGTTCCTGTGGCGTGTGAGACTCGCTTACCTCGCACAAATTATTTTGCAGGGAATTTGGCCGATGTTGTGCTGGGCAAAGACACCCTCGCTGAGTATGTTGTGAGTTGACTGAAACCTTCTCAAAATTATCTTTTCTGCATTGTTCCTTCAGCGTCCGTCTGAAATGTAGATTGCTCATAGAATGAACATTGCGCCGCTGCTCGTTTTGTTTCTTTCTTTTTTCGATTCATAATATGGAATCATTTCTTTTCCTAGCAAAGATAGGCCCGATTATCCGCCTGATCTCTCAACTTCATTGCTGTCCTGATGAGACACCGCGTTTTTTTTTTTTTGACACCATGATGAGACACCACGTTAATTTAAGTTGCTGTTTCCTCTGGTCATTCAGAGTGATAACTCTGCCTTTGGGCCGCTAAATGGGAGGGTGGCGCAGAGAATGGCCAGGGGCCGCTTTGTCCTCGACGGCAAAGTATACCATACGTACATCAACGACGGCAGGAACTCCATCCATGGTATGCATTGTTCGATTCTGTCAAAGAGCTACCCGCGATAACACGCGGTAATTAATTTCCCGTTGTTATAGGTGGCCACAGGGGATTCAGCAAAGTCATCTGGACGGTGAAGGAGTACGTCGCCGGCGGCGACTCCCCGTATATCACGCTGTACTACCGGAGCTTCGACGGGGAGCAAGGTAGGAAAAACGATACGGCCAAATTCTTTACCATTCAAAAAACCGTCATGTCGTTTGGCAAATCATGATTGCAACCAATTATTAATCAGGATTGCCCGGAGACCTGGACGTGTACGCGACGTACCAGCTGACGGGCCCGTACGAGCTGAGCATCCGCACGAACGCGACGGCGCTGAACAAGGCGACGCCGGTGAACTTCCTGCAGCACGTGTACCTGAACCTGGGCGGGGAGGGCAGCGGCGACATCCTGGGCCACACGCTCCAGCTCTCCGCATCCCGGTACACCCCGATGGACGAGGAGCTGCTCCCGTCGTCGGGCCGCGTCGACCCGGTGGCCGGCACGAACTACGACTTCCGCACGCCGACGCCGATCGGCGCGCGCATCCGGAAGGTCAAGGGCGGCAAAGTCTACGGGTACGACATCAACTACGTGATCGATGGGGAGGGAATGCGGAAGGTGGCGGTGGCGCGGGACGGCAAGTCCGGGCGCGCGCTGGAGCTATGGGCCAACCAGCCGGCCATGCAGCTCTACACCGGCAACTTCCTGAACCACACCAAGGGGAAGGGCGGCAAGCTGTACGAGCAGCACGACGGGTTTTGCCTTGAGACGCAGGCGTACCCGGACGCCGTCAATCACCCCGAGTTCCCGTCGGTGACGGTCAGGCCCGGCCAGGTGTACAAGCACGACATGCTCTACAAGTTCTCCTTCTAGCTAAGGCTGGACTATGGCTGCGGTACGCCAGTAGTAGGGAGCTCCTAGTCAGTGCTGCAGGCGCCGGTTAACGAGCCGGCGCCTGCAGCGTCGCTGGAATGGGCCGGCCCAACGCGCGCTTGGCTGTTGAAGTGAAAAAGCAATAAAAAGTGAGGACCGCTGGGGATTCGAACTCAGGACCGGATTGCTGTGAGTGCACCTCACCAACCACTAGACCAAACTAACTTTGCTGTCTACTACAAGAAAATAGAGCTAGTTAACCGTTTCTTGCAGTAAAACATTAATATATACTCAATATAAATTATCTCAAAAAAAGAAAATGTGAATTCAAAAAAATCATCAATTTTTAAGAAAAGTTTCAAAACAATGAAAAAGGTTCATTGATTTTTTTAAAAGTTCATTGAATTCGAAGAAAGTTTATCAAATTCAAAAAAAGTTCATCAGATTCGAAAAAAGTTCATCGGTTTTGAAAAAAGTTCGTCAAATCAAAAAAAGTTCATCGGTTTTGAAAAAAGTTCATCGAATTCGAAAAAAGTTCATCGAATTTGAAAAAAAGTTCATCGAATTTTGAAAAAAGTTCATCGAATTTTGAAAAAAAGTTCATCGATTTTGAAAACAGTTCATCAGATTCAAAAAAAGTTCGTCGGATTTGAAAAAAAGTTTATCGAATTTGAAAAAAAGTTCACAAATCTGAAAAAAGTTCATCGATTTGAAAAAAAAAGTTCATCAAACTCGGAAGAAGAAAAAGGAAAAAACAGAAAACGAAAATGGAAAAAAGGAAAACAGAAAAATGTAAAAACGGAAAAGCTAAAAGAGAGTAAAAGTTCATTCTAAACAAAATCATGTGTGTTGTCGTGCTGGTTGCCCCCAGGGTACTGCATGCACGAGGTCTGTGGCTAACACATGTGTTTTTGCTGATTAAAACAGAGAGAAAAAAACCTATTGGGCTGGCCCATCGCGCGAGCGCTTCAGGCGCCGGTTCGCAAGCGGGCGCATATGCGCCAAATAGGAAATCCCCCAGTAGTAGTAGTACCACCATTGGTTAATGGGCCGTAGATGTGTTCACTCTGGATTTGGAGGTGGCGCGATTCGTGGGACTGGATGCTGTTATGCGGTGAGCCCAGAACGGCTACGGTGCTTGGAAAATAAAATCATGCGTTTGTAACAGTAGGGGTGTGTTTGGTTGCCCAGTAGCTTCATCTCGCAGTTCCACACGACTTACATTTTGCACGTTTTTGTTAGTGATCGTAGACGAGTAGATCTACATCATCCTCGTGAGTGTACATATGCATATGCTTGGTCTAATTTAAAACACTCCTTAATCATTCCTCTAGGCTTTTTACCTCGCATCCTGTTATACTGACGCCATCGCCGGCGTGGTTCTTCTCGATCTCTTCCCCGTGTCTTGCTGTAGTGGCATCATCGCCGCTACCGTTCATCTCGGCCCCTTCTCCCACATCCTACAGCACGGATGCCGTCATGGCACACACACCATATTTTTTCTTCTCTATCCTCTGCCTCATAACCCTCCTATTCGTCCCTCCGCATAGACCTTTTCTGCGGTGACGAGCTAGGAACTTGAAAGTGCAACTAATCCTTAGGTGGTTTTGGTAATTAATAACAACATATATTTCATTGAACTAATATCTATTCAAGTGAAAGATTTCAGGAAGTTCAATGATTGGCATCGCAAGGATTAGAGATATGGACTCCTCAAAATGCTAAAGATATGGATTGGCAAAAACTCAAGACTCTTCATTTTTGATTAAGTGATCCAAGATCACATTGAGTCTATAGGAAAGCCAATTTAAAGACATTATAGCTGAGCACTATCAGAGCCCTCTCAGACCATTATCATGTTTGGCCATCAGATGTCAAGTTTTGGGCGTTTCTGGCGGTTGGATTTCCCTCTAATCCCGTCCGGCCTTCCTCTGTTGTGCAAATTGGGCTGCATGGGCTGGGTCGCTTCTCCCGTAACAAAATCCACGATCTCCTGTTAACTGGGCCTAATGGGCTTTAGTTTGTCGTAATCGCTTTGCCGTCCATAACAACTTTTGAAGGGCGAGAAAAAAATCGTCGAGAGGAGCTCTCTCCTCCCTTGTAGCGTTATGTGGTGTAGATCGTTTGGAGCGGAAGAGGACTTGCTCCGTCGAGAGGAGTAGAGACAGTCGGTCGCTTCTCTCGAGGAAAAAAAGTGAGTTGCACGGTTGCTGGTGAGTGGCGAGTGTTGGCTATGCGGTTCGCACGGTTACTGGTCGCGGACCAAGACTACCCTGCCGTGCTAGTTCGACCCTCCCGATGCGCACGTCGATGCAGGTAGAGGGGAAGCTTCGGCTCAACTGGTCGGTGAAGCGGAGGGGTGAAACTGACTCGCTATAGTTGAAGCATTCAAGAAGACAATGAATTTTCAATTCCAGGGAGCATTCACCGCGAGCGATGTGCGCCACTCACGGGCGACGACTAATGGAGGTGTGCGTTTTCCCCAACCTACAGCCGCTTCAGTTACTGCACTCGCATATAGCTTCATCTCCTAGTGCTCTCCCTCACCCTTGGTGCTCCAGCAAACAGATTGCCTATCACGGTATCACGGGAGAGTGAGGGTTTATTAGCCGATGGCCACGCGCTAGATCGTGAAGCTCTGACCAGGCTGTAGAAGCGGCAACGAAGAAGCTACGAGCATCTTAGGTGATGACTCCAGTTCAAGTAGCTCCTCCTCAACGCCTTAGAGGGTGTTTGTTTCCAGGGACTTATTGGTTTAGGGACTTAAAAAAGTCCCTATAAGTCCCACCTAAACCAAACACAAGTGACTTATTGGGATTTATTGTGGTGATTTGGGACTTATCAAATAAGACTCTCGGGGAGGAGCTTATTGGGGCTTATCCCGGGCCGGAGCTACCCCGCGTCGCTCCAGGCTCGTTCCCCGCACGTCGCCTGCCTCTCGGTCCAATCGCCGCCGCCGCCCCGCCTCTCGCCCCGTCGCCGCCCCGTCGCCGCCCCGCCTCGGTTCGTTCTGCCTTGGTTCGCCGCCCCGTCGCCGCCTCGCCTCGGTTCGTTCTGCCTCGCTTCGTTGCAGCGGTGCTTCCAATCGCCGGACAGGCCCTCTCCCGAGCCTCGTTGCAGCGGTGCAACATGGACTTATAAGTCCCTGTAAACAAACAGGTAGGGACTCTGGACTTATAAGTCTCTGTAAACAAACAGCTAGGGACTTCTGACTTATAAGTTGGGACTTAAAAAAGTCCTAAGACTTATGAAACAAACATGGCATTAGTTGCTCGCTCTGTTTATAAATGGTTGATGGGGGATTCCTTGAACGCCATCGCCGCCTTCGTGGACAATCACGCCCGCTGACAGCGCGTGCCCCCCAACAATCACATCCCTCGGTTGTCACTTATTTCGAGATAGATGAAGGTTGATTTTTTTCTGCAATTCGTACTACAAGTTGCATCAGCAACCAAGGTCGAATCCTGAGCTCCAACTGTCGCGAGAATCCTTTAGTCAAAAATTGATCAATGCCTTTGTTTCTCTCCATATGCTACTAACAACACTAGAAGCTCCCACTCTCCTTCCCCAATATGCATCTTTTTTACAAGAAGGCTCAAGGAGAGCCCGACTTTGAATTAACAAAGCCATCAACCGGCCAGGGATTACACAAGGCCCTCGTTACAACCACTTAACAGCTGCAAACAACCGGTAACAAGAACGGGAAAGAAAAGACGACAGATACATAGTGTTGTCGAAGCAGCTTACAAGTAGTTCTTTTTTGCTCAGATCTTGCTATTGATGGTAGTCGGTGTTTATGGATGTTTGTAAACAGGGCTCCTAATTAGATTTGTGTTGAAAATTCTGCGTAACCACTTTGTAAGTTTGATTGATTGCTATGGACAAGTTGCTGATTATATATTTTGTTTGCAGCAGGCAATCTATAAGTTGAGGTTGTCTCCCCATTGTTTGATCATCTCCATCGCATTGTGTTATATGTTTGTGTTAATTCCTCATATTCAGGAATGATCTTCCCATTATTTTACTGCAAGTTTGTGTTTGTGCGAATGGCTCATTAAACTTGGTATTGATCCTTTTGTTATCAATTATCTAGCAATGGATTTATTCAGGTGAGGTACTTGCGGTTCTGAGTGGTGATCAGTGAGGATGTGGTAGCAAAGGATGACATTGAAACTTGGTTTACAGGAGAATGAGAGGATCTTCGAAGCTTATTTGAGGCATGAATTTTTTGGGTTTTGCTGATTCATAGTTCCCTTTATCTTCATACACTTTTTTTCCTGGGTTGTCTCATTCTGATATCAAGGTTTCTTATTCGTATATGACTTTTAAAAACTGTATCATCGCATGGCCGAAAGATTTGGCCTTCTTACAAAGGTTTCTATGAACATGGATCGACCATCACATGGCTGAAAGAGATGGGCAGTTCCTAGGTACACAGGTAAGCAGAATCACTATCCTTAAAGATGTGAACCCTTGTTGCATATGGATTTTTCGTGTTCGGTCTTGTCACAGTGCCCACACCTAGGGAGCATCACATCAAAATCTTATGAGAATTACTAACGAGGTACTTTACTATTTTTACCTTAATTTCAGAGTACTCAATTCTGCATACATATAATTTATATATGTTATAAGATAAGAGGAGCAATGTAGAGATCCACAGTTGTAACGCCCGGATAATTAGGCTATAGTAAATCTCTCCTAATGATGCTTGTATGACTTATTTTTACTTTTAGAGTTGTGCTGTGATATCTTCCCGTGAGTCCCTGATCTTGATCGTACACGTTTGCGTGCATGATTAGTGTACGATTGAATCGGGGGCGTCACAACAGTATAGAGAGATCCACATGCTTATAATTCAAGTACTCCATGTTAGTAAAAAAACACTCAAGTTATGGTATATTGTAAGATTAACATATCTTCTGTTTCCGCATCAGATGTTTCTTTGTTATTTCTCTGAAAATAAAATCTCATATTTGTACGGTGAGATGTGAAATTGAGGTCTCCACTACAGCCTACAGGACCAACGATGATAAACACTTTGTGCTGAAAGAAGTGGAGAGAAGAGATAAATTTCTATACTCACTTGGGGAAAGTTAATAAATATTATTTTTGATAATTCTAATTACTTAGTGCATTCTAATACACTATTTGCTTAGGTTTGTGTTATGAAAAATCAGTGTAACCAAACTATGGACATGAGTTAAAGTACGAGGAAGGCCTGAAGTTACAATATGCAGGTGTTTTCAATAAGGGTTACTACAATTTATCTGTAGGTGGTCATAATGATTAGATAACTTTGTTGTTGATTACCCTTTTCTTTTGATACCATGTTCCAACTTCCTCCATCGCATTTAAGTTCAAATGTGTTTGTGTCTTCATCACCGGAAATGTGGTTTATCTTACTCGAGTCTACTTTGTGTGCATGTTTTAACATATATTATTTTTATGCTTCTAAGACATGCAACAACAACATGGAACAAATGGTGTGCTTCTCGATCGAGAAGATTCAAAATTATTGGGAGGAAAAAAGGAGACATGGAATGTGTGCACTTGATTTCCTAAAACAATGAAACCAAGTGTTGATAGCATGGACTAAACAAGAACTAGGACTACACCTGGGGGATGGTTATCCGGGTTGTGGTAGATATGTCAAGTACACCAATCGTTGTGTTCCAGCAATTATTCAATATTTCCGTTGAACACTAATATTCAATACAAACAAACGGGCGCAGCAACGCACACCATCCATGATCTAGTACTATTAAAAGGGGATGAGGCTTTGATGATGAGCTGGTGGCTCAAGTTCTTAGTGATATTCCTTCAAAACCCTCAACCACTTTCTCTATCCAAATCTGTCCAAAACCCTAATATCCAACACGGTCGCACCGAAACTTTTCAATCTGGACCCACCGAGTTCACCAAGACACTGCCACTGCCAAACCCTAACAAATCAGATCCACCGATATGGATCTCGGTCCCACCGAGACGGCCTTGCCAACTCTCCGTAATCATTTGCAATTATTTCGGTCCCATCGAGTTTTCATATTCTTCTTTTCTTAGGCAACTTGTCTCTTTCTTTTTCATTTTGTTTTCCTTTCTTAAATTCACAAACTTTTCTTAAATTCATGAAATTTTCAAATTTGTTAACACTTTTGCAAACCGATGAACACTTTTCTTAAATTTGTGAACTTTTTCCAAATCGTTAACTTTTTTTCAAATGTATGAAAGTTTTTCAAATTCACTAACTCTTTTTAATTTTTACGATTTTTTTCAAAATCCGCAAACTTTCTTTTCAAAATAGATTAACTTTTTCAGATTCATGATTTTTTAGAAATCTATGAACTTTTTTCCTTTTTTTGTGAACTTTTTCAAATTCATTACTATCTTATTTTCAAATTCACAAACTTTTGTGAAATTCGAGATTTTTTGCAAACTGTTTTCAATTTTTGAACTTTTTCAAATTTGCATTTCTTTACAAATTTTGTGAACTTTTCTCAAATGGTTAAACTTTTTTTAAAATCCATAAAATTTTGATTTGACATTTTTTTTCAACAGTATTTAAAACGGCCGATTTTTTCTCTTCCACGTGAGGAGCGCATGTGAGGAAGACGATGGTGGGGGATTTGTTTGTTGTGTGTGTCATTCTTCTCATCAATCAAAGAAAAAAAAAGAATAAGGATCTGAGGTAGCTGTGACAGGGACCACGAGCAGGCGCGAGCCGGTATCGATCGGGATCCTTTTCCATGTAAAAGAATACATGCTTAAGTCAGTTCTCTCAAAAAGGAGAGGCAAAAGTTTTGCCTGATTGATTGAGAATTGGCCGGTTAATTGAGAAAAAACCGTACGAAAACCATTGCAACATGACACATGCGGACTACTCCCAAACCGTTACAACCGGGCTTAAGTCACTTTTAAACAGTAAATAAAATAGGTAAAAATGGGCTAAATAGGTCTCAATCATGACAATTATGCAAAGATTGGGTCAAAAACAGCTAGTACGTAATTCATTTCCTAAAAAAAAGCTAACCCATGTTAATCAGCACTATTAGAACATTTGCAGCATCCAGGGCATACCAAACATATCTCAGCAGCTGTATTCTTTCCACCAGCAGCATTCTCACTGCTGACCTGCGCCGGCTGTTTCTCAGCAGCTGTAGCGCATGGAACACAGCACATCCCTGCTTCGTCAAGCTTTTGGGCCTAGCGATCTGTTTGGCTGGGTCAGACGATCAAACGCCGCTAGTTACTTTGGTCCAACCGCCGGGACCCGGCGAGCACGAGGGCGGCCGACGCTGTCCACAACCGAGTAACCGACGGCCAGCAGTACGCCTACAAGAAGACGCCCGGTGGGTCGATATCGATCCGTGGGGGTACCATAAGCAACACGTGGGTACGCAAGCGCGTGCCAACCCAAAATTTGACCTCGTTTTCCTTTTTTTTTATTTCCTTCCTTTCTCCAACAGATACTGTATTTTACTCCTAAAAAAGAGATCCCTGGTCTAAAAGGAAGCTTGCAGCCCAGGCCCAGCCTTGCAACTGTCCGCCGGCCTATATCACAGCTCTGCCCGCCCTTTCTGGATGAGATAGCCTGGTTCAGTGATCTTCTCAGCCGTCCTCTTCTTCCTTCGTCCCTACGAGCGTCGTGTTGGCCTCCAATGGCGAGGGCTCCGGTGTTTCCCGCGCTCTTGTGCCTCGCGGTCCTCGCGCTGGCCGGCAGCGCCGATGCGAGGAAGATGGTCGGCGTGTACGAGCTCAAGAGAGGGGATTTCTCCGTCAAGATGACCAACTGGGGCGCCACCATCATGTCCGTCCTCGTCCCTGATTCCAAAGGTACGTTCATCTTCTTCCTTCTACCCGAAAAACAACAACAACAAAAAAGATCTTGTTTCCACCCTAAAATGAAAAGAGATCTCGTTCCCATACCAAGAAAATCATATAGCCTCTTATGTGTGATCTTGCCTTCGTTTGGCGTGTGATACTCACTAACCTCGCAACAAATTATTTTGCAGGGAATTTGGCTGATGTTGTGCTGGGCATGGACACCCTCGCTGAGTATGTTGTAAGTTCACCGAACCCTTCTAAAAATCACCTTTGCTGCATTCCTTGAGCGTCCGCCTGAAATGTAGATTGGTCATAGAACATTGCGTTGCGTCACTCCTTGTTTTACTTCTTTCTTTTTCGGTTCAGGGCATATATATGGGCTGTTCCACTGAATTCCTGTCTGTTCAACTGGCAATCGCTGGGTTTCATTTGCGTGCCTGTTACTTGATTACAGTCCGTTAGTACGAGTCAGGAGGAGAATATCACTCAACCTTTAGGCTAGCATCAATACCGGCATGCTCTTCCGAATACCCTGTATTCACCACCACTTTGTCAATAGTCAATAGCTCATCATCTTCACATTTTCTGAAAAACTCTTACATGTAAGTATCAAAAGTACAGAGAAGAGAAAATTAAGCAGACAAGAGTACATGATCATGAATAAATAAATGAAACGACAAGCAGCTATAGGTGGATCCAATCCTTCTTGTGATTTTGAGTAGTGCACTAATTGCCCACCATGTGAAACAACCTCTCTAAAAGAAACTATAAAAACTTGTGGTCGTGGAATGATGAAGGGAGAGCTTTTGTTTTCTAAAAGAATTCTGGCCGTGGGATGGCCCTCGTCTGCCATACGCGCTGCAGATCTTCCGTTCATTGTCTACTAATCCCCACCCTCGCCCGTGATACACACACGTCCCTTGCTACTGTAGTCTCTTCCCATTAGTTTGATTTGAGTGGTCAAAGCATATATGGCAAGATCAGAACAGCCCGGCAACAGAATTTTCCATGCACGAGCTAAGTCGTCCACCAATCAATCAGATTTTCAGAGAAGCTTATCTGCGAGCCGTCATGCTAGACTAGTTGAAAATGACACCTCAACACCAACCAAGTTTGAGAAAAGTCATGTGTACAGGCCGTCAAGCTTTGAGCTGGTAGACAATGACGACAATCGCCAACCAGGCCCCATCGCTCCATCGTGCTGCTCCGATCCATATTATCATCAAAATCTGAAAGGCCACCGTACATACATAGTATATATAAGCAACGCGCTAAGCATGTGAAATCATATCTTATCCTAGCAAAGATTTGTCCGATTATTCGCCTGATCTCTCAACTTTATTGCTGTCCTCATGAGACACTTGACATCATGATGAGACACCACGTTAATTTCAAGTTGCTGTTTCCTCTGGTTATTCAGAATGATACCTCTTACTTTGGGCCGCTAAATGGGAGGGTGGCGCAGAGAATGGCCAGGGGCCGCTTCGTCCTCGACGGCAAAGTATACCATACGTACATCAATGACGGAAAGAACGCAATTCATGGTATGATATTGTCTGCTTGCTTCGATCAGAGGTTTGTTGTGCCTGCCATTGATTGCGCGTTTGAACTGTAGGTGGCAAAAGGGGGTTCAGCAAGGTGATATGGACGGTCAAGGAGTACGTCGCCGGCGGCGACTCCCCATACATCACCATGTACTACCGCAGCTTCGACGGAGAGCAAGGTGCAAAAAAAATGCAGTGATGTGGTCCATTTTTTCACAAGTTTTTGTCGCGCAACGCAATCAACAGCCGTGGTTAAAAATGACAAATGAGCAGGGTTCCCCGGAGACCTGGACGTGTACGCGACGTACCAGCTGACGGGCCCGTACGAGCTGAGCATCCGCACGAACGCGACGGCGCTGAACAAGGCGACGCCGGTGAACTTCCTGCAGCACGTGTACCTGAACCTGGGCGGGCAGGGCAGCGGCGACATCCTGGGCCACACGCTCCAGCTCTCCGCGTCCAGGTACACCCCGCTGGACGTGGAGATGCTCCCGTCGTCCGGCCGCGTCGACCCCGTGGCCGGCACCAGCTACGATTTCCGCACGCCGATGCCAATCGGCGCGCGCATCAGGCAGGTCATGGGCGGCAAAGTCTACGGGTACGACATCAACTACGTCATCGACGGGGAGGGCATGCGGAAGGTGGCGGTGGCGCGGGACGGCAAGTCGGGGCGCGCGCTGGAGCTGTGGGCCAACCAGCCGGCCATGCAGCTCTACACCGGCAACTTTCTTAACCACACGAAGGGGAAGGGCGGCAAGCTGTACGAGCAGTACGGCGGGTTTTGCCTTGAGACGCAGGCGTACCCGGACGCCGTGAACCACCCCGAGTTCCCGTCGGTGACGGTGAGGCCCGGCCAGGTGTACAAGCACGACATGCGCTTCACTTTCTCCTTCTAGCTAGGCTGGACTATGGCTGCGCTATGGTAGTAGTAGTGCCACCATTGGTTAATGGATTGTAGATGTGTTCATTCTGGATTTGGAGGTGGCGCGATTCGTGGGACTGGATGCTGTTATGCCGTGAGACCAGAGCGGCTACGGTGCTTGAAAAATAAAATCATGCGTTTGTGCAGTGCAAACGAAAATATGCAAACGTTAGCCCTTTAGCGCTTCAACACGATTTCCAAAAAAAAATGTGTGCAAACGTTAGCTCTTTAAAGCTTCAGCGCGACCGTTGTGTGGTTTCATGATTAGAAGTACGCTGGTATTCCTTGACCATAAGAGTTTAACTCCCAGAATTGACATTGGTGTTTACATTTTTCTGCATTTATTCCACACATTCCGGCGGTGTGTGTTCAGTAGGGAGAGACGTCCCCATCGACTAAGGCGTCTGTGGCAACTTCATAAATCTTAAGATGATGTGCCGACTCACTCTCTCGGAGGTGCTTATAGAGATAGGGTGTATGTGCGCGTTTATAAAAGATGAGTGTATGTGCGTATATATGAGCATCTGCGTCTGTATTATATTAAAGAAGTGCTTCAGCGCGACCCGAAATAAACCTTAAATTTTGATAACTGATGTGCAAAGCTTTGTTAGCAAGATTCAGATCTTGAGCATATTGACGCGCACTGCTGGCAGTGGTGGATCTATGTGTGCTTATTGGGCCGGCCCAGCCTTAGGAAAATGTGTGAAGAAATTATTTTTAGAGAGCTTAGATGAGAAAAAAAATTGCCCTCCCCCCCACCTTCCTCCCCTAACTTCCTCTCTAGCTCCGCCACTGACTGCTGGACCTCAATCTTGAGGGAAAAGCGATAGGATTAAATTTCCACTTATGAAGACCGAGTTCAATCTTTCTCTCTCTCTCTCTCTCTGTGTGTGCGCGCACTATTTGGCTTCGCCAATAACGATGGTCATCTTTGATACAACACCGGCAGTCGTGGTTTTGTCACGATAGGTGAAAGATTGGATGGGGTTGATCGAAAACGAGAGGCACGTTGATAATACGTCCATTTTGCATCATGTTTTCCTACTGTTATTTATAATGTTTTCAATTAATATAACACTTTGTGAAGCAATTCTAATGGTTTTTTCTCTCTTGATTTGCAAGAGTTACATGAATAGAGAGATTGCCGGCAGTTGGAATTCTAGAACTGAAAAAGCTACGTCAGAGATGCCTATTCTGCACATCTACAAATGAGCTGAAATTTCACGGAGAATTACTTTCAAATAAATAAAAATATTGGGGAAAAGAATTACCATAGGAGGCCACCCAGGTGCCCACAAGGCACTAGGGCGTGCCCACCCTCCGGGCGGGCCCTAGTGGCTTGTGGGGGCCCTGGCCAGCCTTCGTGGCCCATCTTATGGTATATAATCCCATTTTCCCTAGAAAAATTAAGGAGAGGACTTTCGGGATGGAACGCCGCCGTCTCAAGGCGGAACCTGGGCAGGAGCACTTTTGCTCTCCGCCGGAGCGATTCTACCGGGGATACTTCCCTCCGGGAGGGGAAATCGAAGCCATATCATCACCAACAACCTTCTCATCATGGTAGGACCAATCTTCATCAACATCTTCACCAGCACCATCTCATCTCAAACCCTAGTTCATCTCTTGTATTCAATCTTTGTATCAAAACCTCAGATTGGTACCTGTGGGTTGCTAGTAGTGTTGATTACATCTTGTAGTTGAGGCTAGTTTGTTTATTTGGTGGAAGATTATATGTTCAAATCCATGATGATATTCAATACCCCTATGATATTGAACATGAATATGATTTGTGAGTAGTTGCTTTTATTCTTGAGGACATGGAAGAAATCTTGTCATAAGTAAACATGTGAATTTGGTATTCGTTCAATATTTTGATGATGTGTATGTTGTGATTCCCTTATTGGTGTTATGTGAATGTCGACTAAATGACACTTCACCATCTTTGGGCCGAACGGAATGCATTGTGGAGTAGTTATTACATGATGTGTTGCTAGAGTGACAGAAGTTTAAACCCTAATTTATGCGCTATACCGTAAGGGCTGATTTGGATCCATATGTTTCATGTTATGGTTAGATTTATCTTAATTCTTTTTTCGTAGTTGCGGATGCTTGCTAGAGGGGTTATGATGAGGACATGACTACCTTGGATACGACCAAAAATATTGCATACATGCATATTTGTCAGGTGATTTTTAGTGCAAACTATTCAATAATCTATTTATGTTATCCAGAAGAAAAATACTTCACACACTTTTGTGTTTTGTCTAATTGCACGTGTATGGGACATTTGTACAATTCACATATGAAGATAAGGGAGAAAGAGATGTTTACTTGTTGTTCAAAAAGTTCTCTCACGTCACTTTTGGGCCAAGAGAAGATAGAGTCCAAGTCTCTCACATTCTGGATTCAGATTCGGACTGCACAGACATACCTGACTCAAACGCCAACAACTTTTTCATACGGACTCCGAATTGGGTGATTCATTTTTTGCTGGAATCAAGAATTTGTGCTCTTTCTAGCCCATCTGGATTCACCTTCAAATTCGTCCGAAGTGTTGAGATATCGACGAAACAATCAGACGCTGCAGCAGAATCCGAGTCAAACAATAAGTCCAAAGGTGTTGCATCACCTCTACTTGGGCCCATAAGCCTTGTACGACCTAGGGTTGGTTTTAGGCTGCCTTGGGACGTTCTCCCACCTCCTTGGCCGCCACCCCTTGCTCCTATATAAGTAGATCCATCTAGTAGATTTTTCCTTGGGATTTGTTTAGTTAGAAGTTAGCCATTGCAACTTCGTGTAGTTCGTTTGTGTCCAACGACCAGACCAAGACCGCTTACGGATCCCCACCTTTATCAATACTTCATATATACTCGCAATATTCAGATTGCTTTTATCATATTCTTGCTTGTTCTTCGATTGCTTGCAGGAATAGACCTTCGTGGTCAGGTTGATTGTGCTCCGGCGTGGTCCATAATCTCTCGGAGTTGGTTTAGCGATTGCTAAGGCGCAACGTCGTGCACGTTTGTAGTCGGATCGTCAAAGTCATCTTCACCAAATCGATAGTTATCATCTCATCGAAAGATCGGGACACCTCCGCCTCTATCAAGTGGTATGGTATCAGTTTTCAGGTTGCTCGGTGAGAATTTCCAGTTTTTCATATATTAGATTTATTTTCTTATCTATTGTCCAAGAAAAAGGCCACAAAAAAAAGTTAGATCTATTCATCCTTTGTCCAAGCCAGTCTGAGCCTATGCAATTTTCTTTTCATTGTTTGCATTATTGAATTATCGGTTGCATCGTCGTGTCGAGTTGCTGGTCTTAGTGTCTAGTTCGTTTAGAGTTTCGAGTTCTGTTCACATTAGTCACGCCGCCACTGCATCGTTATCCCTTCCACTGTCCACCACCCATCCATCAACTTCCACCACGTGCTACCCATTGTTCATTGTCATAATCATAGTTGAAATCGTTCACATCTTCACTTGATCCAATCTGCATCTTATCTAGTTTATTTTGGAAAGGGTGAGAGAGAAAAAAGACGGAGAAAAAAAAGAGAGAAAAAAAGAGAAAAAAAAAAGAAAGAAAAAAAGAGAGAAAGAAAAAGAAAAAAAGTGTGAGCAAAAAAAAAGAGAAGAAAAAAAACGAATTTCGGATCTATCTAGACTCAATCTCGTAGCTGATTTCGGATTGGAATCTGTTTTGCGCACTGTTCAGTAAACAGGTGTATCGTCCTCATACGACGTCCGTTTTGGCTCCGTGAGTACTCAAATTAAAGCTAGCGACAAGGCGCATCTAAATAGTTGCAGAAGCATGTTCACTATTTGGCACCTAAAAATCGGCTTCTAAATAGGTCTTTTCGCCCTCCGAAGTTCGTGAACATAGTTTGTTCTAGTTTTTCAGGCCAGATTTATAATTCTTTGACTCCTCATATCAATTCGGAATTGAGTGATTCTTTTTGCATTAGAAAGCTTGAGTTTGTAGCAAACTTTTCATGAGGAAAGTTGGAGAGAGAGTTGTTATATATCCTACTTGGCAGTTGTTATTCATCATTATCTTTACTGCCGTTGTGCTCTTCACTTATATCTTGCTGTCCAGAGCTACTTATTCTTCATTGATGCTTGTTGTGCTATGCCATGACCTCATTAGTGTTTTAGGCTCGCGTCTCTAGTCTGGTCTAGCCTAGGACCAGCACAGTACCGTCGTCGAGCGTTTATTGAACATTGCATCTTTGAATTGATTATTGCTAATCTTTTGCTACCATATATAGCCAACCCAGCTCCACATATTTATACACCTTGTATACGTACGTTCCCCTGGCAATCGCTTTACACAATCTTCGGAGTTATTTGACACCGCTGGTTGCCTGTCACCACCTGTCGCATGGTAAGAACTTGTAACATATTGATATTTGCTTTACTGTAAGCACGTCACAACCACATCCTAGTAGTTCATAGGAACATTATTCTCGAATTTTATTTCTTGTTTCTACTAATCATGACAGGTTCCGGAGAAAGAAGTTCTTGGACGACGAACACATCTTCACCATCACGAGAGTTGGGACAACACACATAAGCACATGGTCAGGTTATCTCTTTACCATCATTTGAGGATAGATTTAATCCTGCTATTTATTTAGCTTGGGAGCTTGAAGTAGAACAACTTTTTAGTTACCATGACTTTTCTGAACTTGAGCGAGTACGAGCTGCCACTAGAGCATTTACTGGTTTTGCTTCTGTTTGGTGGAGTGTGCATTGTAAGAAAAACATTGATAACCAACCCACAACTTGGAAAGATTTGAAACATGTAATGAGACAACAATTTTTCCCTCGTTACTATCGTCGTGAATTGCTTCGCAAATTTGAACAATTTAAACAAGGCAATAACACTGTTCATGCTTACTACCAAGAGTTCAAATCTTATATGCATCATTGTGACATAGAAGAATCTGAGGATGATACAATGAATAGATTTTTTGGTGGTTTGAACCATGATATTCAGGCAAGATTTAGGTATATTCCTCGTTGCATTACTGGTATGTATGTTCGTGCTTGTACCTTTGAGAGACAGTTATAGGAGGATGCATTGGGTGACTATAACAACTACTATTCCAATTCATGCTCACTACCATCGGTTGATTCCTCCATCGTTGCACCTACTATAGCAGCCACACCTCCGATTGTGAGTGCGACATCATCTCAAGTGTATGGTACATTGTCATTATCCATACCAACATCAGCTACGTCTTTGCGACAAGGTAACAGTAAAGGTATTGATGATATAACTTCACATGAGAATGATGCATTCCTAATTAACTTAAATACATCATGTATTGAGTTACCTGTTGATTTGAGCACGTCACCTATTTTAAAGAATCATGTTACTATCATGAATGCATCATGTGATCAAACAACTGAAATACCAACAATTTTGAGTGCACCCATTGAATTAACTATTGATGCAAAAGAATCAATGTTTAATCATTTTGATATGACCTCTAATCTTGGTGATGATTCTGTGTCCAATGACTTACTGCATGTTTGCTTATTTAAGCATGTTGTAGCATGTAAATTTGATGCAAGTAAGGTTTATTCACCAATGTTGGGATGGTTTAATGATGAATATTGTTAATGTTTTGATAAGAATAAGAGCTTCACTTATATGTGCAAACTGAGTTGTAATATTTTCATACCTTCTACTTATGATAATATTTTGGCTTTATATTTTATGAGCTATGAAAGTTACTCATGTATACATGTGTCATATGTGCAAAAATCAAGGGAAGTAAAATTGGATGACATATACATATACAACATGTATACCTTGTCTCTTTTGTTAACCACATTTCAGATTAAGCAACGTCGAGGACGGCTTTGTTTTCAAAAGGGGGAGGATGATGAGGACATGAATACCTTGGATACGACCAAAAATATTTCATACATGCATATTTGTCAGGTGATTTCTAGTGCAAACTATTCAATAATCTATTTATGTTATCCAGAAGAAAAATACTTCACACACTTTTGTATTTTGTCTAATTGCACGTGTATGGGACATTTGTACAATTCACATATGAAGATAAGGGAGAAAGAGATGTTTACTTGCTGTTCAAAAAGTTCTCTCACGTCACTTTTGGGCCAAGAGAAGATAGAGTCCAAGTCTCTCACGTTCTGGATTCAGATTCGGACTGCACAGACATACCTGACTCAAAACGCCAACAACTTTTTCATACGGACTCCGAACTGGGTGATACTTTTTTTGTTGGAATCAAGAATTTGTGCTCTTTCCAGCCCATTTGGATTCACCTTCAAATTCGTCCGGGGTGTTGAGATATCGACGAAACAATCTGACGCTGCAGCAGAATCCGAGTCAAACAATAAGTCCAAAGGTGTTGCATCACCTCCACTTGGGCCCATAAGCCTTGTACGACCTAGGGTTGGTTTTAGGCTGCCTTGGGACATTCTCCCACCTCCTTGGCCGCCACCCCTTGCTCCTATATAAATAGATCCATCTAGTAGATTTTTCCTTGGGATGTTTAGTTAAAAGTTAGCCATTGCAACTTCGTGTAGTTTGTTTGTGTCCAACAACCAGACCAAGACCGCTTACGGATCCCCACCTTTATCAATACTTCATATATACTCGCAATATTCAGATTGCTTTTATCATATTCTTGCTTGTTCTTCGATTGCTTGCAGGAATAGACCTTTGTGGTCAGGTTGATTGTGCTCCGGCGTGGTCAATAACCTCTCGGAGTTGGTTTAGCGATTGCTAAGGCGCAACGTCGTGCACGTTTGTAGTCGGATCATCAAAGTTATCTTCACCAAATCGATAGTTATCATCTCATCGAAAGATCGGGACACCTCCTCCTCTATGGGAGGCTTTTTCAAGTAAGTACAACACCCAAGCAGCGGTCCACCCACATATGAAATTATTAAAGTAGCGAATGCGAATCAAACAAACATGATGAAAGTGACTAAACGAAATTCCCATGTGTCCTCAAGAACGTTTTACTTGCTATAAGAGAAAGTTCCGTCATGTCCTTTTCTACCAAAAGGATTGGGCTACCTTACTTCACCTTTGTTACATTACTACTATTTGCTTGTTACAAATTGCCTTGCTATCAAACTATCTGTTACCGACAATTTCAGTGCCTGCAGATAATACCTTGCTGGAAACCGTCTGTCATTTCCTTCTGCTCCTCGTTGGGCTCGACACTCTTACTTATTGAAAGGACTATGGTTGATCCCCTATACTTGTGGGTCATCAGGAGTCCGAGGACCTGGGGTGTCTAGAAGGTTTATGTCCTCTTCAGGGACCCGGTCCCTAGGTACATGTGGGTTCCAACAGAGGCACATTAAGGTCTAGGGTTTTACCCTTTATGAATTTTTTCGTGTTGGGTTGCTTCATAGGAGTGGTAGCATGATCCCCAACATCCTCGAATACCTCCACCCCTCTTAATAGTGTGGTTGTCCTCTGATTCAAATAAAATAAAATAAATCTTTGAGTCTTCAGAAAACTGGTACATTTTTTCCTTTTTGAATTAGGGGGTCAACCATGTCCATAGACAACTCATGAGAGGCCAATGTCCTGACATAAACTTGATAAACGACATTAGACCTCACAAACCCCATTGTCATCAACACAAAAATACTATTGAAGGAATAACACACTTTCAAGTTAAAAATTCAAAAATGTTTTAATTCATGAATCACAAATATGATTTATAATCCATCTTCAAGTATATTTGTCTCGACAAGAGCTTCGATACCATATCCCATATGGATACGTTTTGACAATAAAATTCACCTTAAAGTTCTCATCCCATGATATATGAAGTTGGCAGTGTATTGGTACCAAAATTGTTCAACAACCTGACAACCATATTAGTTTCTAGCAAGTTAGAGTAACCTAGCAAGTACCAACGAAAAAAAAGTAGTTGAAGCAAGCTCACACGTGGTCTTTTTTTTGAAGATATCCCTATGTAAAATCCAGCAATAAAAGCAGACCGTCAATCAGGATAATAGTTTGAGAGATAAAAATTTAAAAAAATTAAACTTAAAGAGTAATGTCATGCCTATGGGTAATTGTTGCATGCATGCAACCATGCGGCACCGCTCCCTAGTCCACTCCTTTTTTAAACCTTGTTTACGCTTGAACTGCCAACCAACCGTGCATTTTTTTCCTACAGGTTCTTGAAGCCATTAGTCATTAGGCATGCAGATCTCTAGAAAAAGTCCACTAGACGAGATCTCCTCACTTCTTCGATAATGAGTGCTCCTAGTTGATACAACTGCCCATCCGTTCTACTACGTGTGATTCACTCGGTCCAGTGCCTGCATCTTCTAAGCCATCGTCTTCTTCCTGCGTGCTAACCCCATGGCTAGGGTTCTAGCGTTTCTCTCGCTCTTGTGCCTTGTGGCCTCTGCGCTGGTTTGCGTCGGCGAAGCGAGGAAGATGGTTGGGGTGTACATGCTCAAGAAAGGGGATTTCTCCGTGAAGGTCACCAACTGGGGCGCCACTATCATGTCGATCATCGTCCCCGACAACAAAGGTATGATGAGCGGATGATGTTCCTCCCTTTCAATATAATATAAAATCAGACATTATTCTTTTGTTGGTACCCAGAAATCATGCAACCTCTTAGGATGATACATGTTGGGTTTTTTCAATGGTTAAGTGATATCAAAGGTTGATGTCCATGAATATATCCATAGATGAACAAAAGAAACCATTTCCATGCGCAAATTCGATGAGTATTCATGCCAATTGTGTTTTATCGCCGTAAGAAGTTATAGCATTGTAACTTAAAAATAAGCAAAATATTTTTTTACTAGGACATAGGGGAGTTAGATTTCAAAAATATATATTTCCCACTCATATACATATACATATATATATATATATATATATATATATATATATATATATATATATATAATGTTTTAGGCACTAACACGATCTCTAATGTGCATTTTTATCATTAATTTCATAGGCTCGTGTTAGGAGAAAAATTTCATGTGCCCATTATTAGTAAAACTTAACAAAGTTTGAATATGCATATTAGAAAGTCATCTACTTACAAAAGGAAGGGTTGTGTGATAAATATTTGACGGCCCACATAACAGAAAGGTTTTAATTCCCTCTGTAAATACTAGTAATTGTATTCCATGCCAACCCATAAATAATCGGATTACCAACGCTGAGTTTTGCCCCATACACAAATTAAAACACCGCACCTATACAGATGTGGGTTTGGGTATCCAAACTCCCGAGTATTCCTCAAAAGAAAAAAAAACACTCGAGTAAAATTGTCATGTTTAATAGCTTCCTTTCTTTTTATTTTTTTTTATTTTTTGCGGGTAGCTTCCTTCATTTGTTGTGAGCTTGTTTTTGTGTGTGAGGCTTGATATACCGAAATGATTTTGTAGGGAATTTAGCTGATGTTGTGCTGGGTAAAGACACCCTCGCTGAATATGTTGTAAGATCTTCGAATTCCATCTTCTCCAACTAATCTACATATGAGCCCAACGTCTTAGGATTATTGTTATCACAATTTCAATCTGTTTCCTCTGAATATTTGCTCTTGCGAACCAGAACGATACGGCCTACTTCGGCCCGCTGAGCGGGCGCGTAGCACAACGAATGGCCAGAGGCCGGTTCGTCCTCGACGGCAAAGTATACCACACGTACATCAACGACGGCAGGAACGCCATCCATGGTATGCATTGTTCGATTCTGTCAAGAGCTACCTGCGATAACATGCGTTACTTCATTTTCTACTGTTATAGGCGGCCACAGGGGATTCAGCAAAGTCATATGGACGGTGAAGGAGTACGTCGCCGGCGGCGACTCCCCGTATATCACGCTGTACTACCGCAGCTTCGACGGGGAGCAAGGTAGGGAAAACGACACGACCCAATTCTTTACCATACAAAAAACTGTCGTGTCGTTGATCAATCATGCTTGCAACCAACATTATGAATCAGGATTCCCCGGAGACCTGGACGTGTACGCGACCTACCAGGTGTCGAGCCCATACGTGCTGAGCATCCGCACGAACGCAACGGCGCTGAACAAAGCGACGCCGGTGAACTTCCTGCAGCACGTGTACTTCAACCTGGGCGGGCAGGGCAGCGGCGACGTGCTGGGCCACACGCTCCAGCTCTCCGCGTCCCGGTACACCCCGATGGACGAGGAGCTCCTCCCGTCGTCGGGCCGCGTCGACCCGGTGGCCGGCACGAACTACGACTTCCGGACGCCGACGCCCATCGGCGCGCGCATCCGGCAGGTCATGGGCGGCAAGGGCGTCCGCGGGTACGACATCAACTACGTGATCGACGGGGCCGGCATGCGGAAGGTGGCGGCGGTCCGGGACGGCGCGTCCGGGCGCGCGCTGCAGCTGTGGGCCAACCAGCCGGCCATGCAGCTCTACACCGGCAACGGGCTGAACAACACCAGGGGGAAGGGCGGCATCGTGTACCGGCAATACGCTGGGTTCTGCCTTGAGACGCAGGCGTACCCGGACGCCGTGAACCACCCCGAGTTCCCGTCGGTGACGGTGAGGCCCGGCCAGGTGTACAAGCACGACATGCTCCTCAAGTTCTCCTTCTAACTTAACTTTGTAGTAGTACGGTTTCCCATCGGGAAAAATAAAATAAAAATTAGGCGTGTATGATGTGTTGGGTTTGGGCCAGGACATCGGGTATCTTCTTTCCAAACGGGCCCAGCTTGTGTAAGCAAAAAGTTGACTCAGAGGATCACGCTACGCTACACTCCGGTGTCGTGTCGGTGCACCGGATGCGACGACCCGCATTGCCATCACAAGTTTGGCAGCGCGCAGGCAGTATGCAAGCAGCCACGAACCGAAAGCGCAAGGAAGCCGTAGTGACGCCACGGCCCCGGCCACGAGGCTCACGCGCGCATCAGGTGACACGGCGACCCGCTACGTGCGTGTACGTTTCCGGAGGGTCAGGTGGCAAAGGCAAAACCCCAACACGCATGACGCGCGACGCTATGTGTACAACATCGGTTTTTTTTTTTTTTTGAAAACGGCTACAACATCGGTTGCGTGCACTGCTCATAACGGAAACGCTTTCCGCTTTTGCGACATATATATGGACATAACGTCGATCGCTTTAACAAATTATGGATCTTTTGTTAATTTCGGTCACCAGTGCACGTTGCTAAGCATGAACTTAAGCAAGAACACGCAAGAGGGTTGTGTGTATTTTGCATTAATTAAGATATAGATATAGGAGATGTCACTGTATTTTAAGTTATGTGCAACGTGAGCGAAATGCTATTGTCATTTCTAGTTCTTTGCTAAAGAGTGTGGCTTGAAGATTGGATTGTTCATATATACAAAGGCTTCCAAACGCGAAATCTTCAACAAATTGTCTATCTTTCTCATGAAATATGCAGGCATTCGATGAATAGACCATGCCAACATCGGAACATGAGAGATGCATACTTTTGCTGTTGACACGCATTCGAACGGACAAAATAAACGCCAGAGCATTAAACGAAACGGATGGTTCATTCGGTGGATCATCACGGAGGAGGAATACAGGTCCCTCTTAGGTTCACATACAAACAAACAAACAAATAAACAAACACGCGATTATTCATAGTTCAACATGGCCAGATGGGCAGGACGCTACTACGACGGGGGCAGTTACTACAACTTCTTGAAGCGGCCGGATTGCTCATGCTCGCTCACTTCCCTGATGGCGGCACGGTAGTCTGGGGCTGCTCCTTCACGTTGGCGGGGGCTGCTGGAGGCGTTGCGGTGGCCGGGGTCTTGTCCTTCTGCTCCAGTCCCAATGGCGGACCGTCAACATTGTAATAGGAACCCTAGAACATATACTTTCCGAACTTAATTTGTGAATGATTTTCACTAAAACTCTAGATAGAGTGGTGCTAAAATAACATGAGAGGAATCAAAGGTAAAACAATCAAAGGAGTGATGCTACTACTACCTCGGTGAAAATCTTGAAAGCCTCTTCAGGGGACTTGGTTTTCAGCACGTACAGAGCTTCCTCCTGCATGCAGTGAAACGAGTCAAACTATGGTAATTGCACCAGGAAATTGAGACCGGGAGTTAATTCATACAGCTGCGGCGGCGGCAGCAAACTATGCTAGTAGTGCTAGTAAGTTGCTCCCCAAATATGTGAGTGGTAAATCATCTGGCTTTTGCATCTACTCCATATATGATGTACTACCTCTCTCTCAGTTTACAGGGCATGCGCGTACCCCTAGGTCGTCAATTTGACCAACCTAATACAAGTCATATATTACAAAAAATATATCAACATAAACTTCGGAGTTTCTACTTTTAAAAGGTATAATTTTTGTGTTATATAGTTTATATTAGGGTGATAAAATTGGCAACCTAGGTATACGCGTAGGACTTGTAAACTGAAACGGAGGTAGTATTCTTAATATTTTTAATTAATGTAACTCTTCTAGTTAGTATTCAATTAATATATTCAGATTGAAGCTTTGAATCTCGGATCTAAATTTCTCAAGATCTTACTCACAACTTCTTGTCGATCTATTTTGCCCATACATGAGGCATACTATGTATTAGTGCTAGACTGGATAACACAAACAATATCTATGAGCATATGAGCAAAATACACAAGATCTAGCAAGGGATCCAATTCTGAATCCATGAAACCAACTGTAATCTGCCTAAATAAAAGTAACCATCATGATTTCCTATGGCTAGAATTGTATGGATCTATGACTACAATCATAACACAAGAATGCAGAGAATTACTATAAAAAGATTCAAACGGAGAAAAGCGCGCGAAACCGTGATTTCAAAAAAGCGCGCGAAAGGCAACACAATTCAAGAACCATATATAAGTGGGTACTGAAATTGAGCATAGATCGTATATACCCTGGCTCGCGCCATTTGCTCGCTGGTGAGGGTCGGGGCCTCTAGAAGGTCATCATCATTCCGGATGTAGAAATCGTCCTCATCGTCGGCGTCGTAGGAGTACTCCTGCCTCTTGATCGAGCCCATCCTCTTCGGATCACTTGGGAAGTTTGGGAGAAGATGGAAAGGGGATAGCTAGGGACTGCGAGCACACAATGCAGGTAGGGTGGAGGGGATGGGGGTCCTTTTGTAGGTGGCCGGAGGCGAGTGAGACGGTGGGGAGGGGATCATACGTGCATAGTGAGAAGTGACACGTATCGGGCCAGATCGGCAGCTCTATCCTCTATTAATTCCAGTTCATTGCAGTTTGTAATCTCCCTGCCGCGTCCGGCCGGACGTCACGCATTAGGGGATGGTTGAATGCCAGGCCGGAGCGCATGCATGATAATTTGGTGAGGCGTAAATGCTAGCTTGCTTTGGAAGTTTGTTTTGACCCGGGTTAAACACAAGCTAATGCGTACGTGGAGATTATTGGAGAGGTTCGGTTATGTGTCGGTGCTGTCACGTATACTACGTACAGCAGTCCAAAATAAGAAGTTGAGATGTGCAGCAGACATGAGCATAAAATAGTGGAGTAGTAGCAACACAGACGCAGTTAATGGGCATCTGAATGATACATTTTCCGGTTAATCATTGTCACAACATACACTTAATCATTTACCAAGGAAAAGAGAACTCCAGAAACAAACCACAGAAAAGAACAGAAGGTGATAACGGAGCAGCGAAGGTTTAGCTGATCTTGCAAGTATCAGTCTTCACACGTTCTGTACACACATTACGTTACCTCGATCGGTATCTCATGTACAGGGGGCAGGCGTTGCATGCATATGCATGCATGCGCGTTTAGACCTTGAACCCGAGGTAGTTGGGCATGCCGGTGAACTTGAGCCATGTCGCCCCGTCGATGAAGGGCCCTGCGGTGAACTGCTCGGCCTCCTTGTTCCCGATGACGCGGAACCCTGGCCAGGTGACCCTCTTGCTGGTGCCGGCGCCGGGGCCGCGGTTGCCGAACTCGGCGTAGTAGAGCGTCTTGAGCCCGAAGTCGCCGTTCCACGGCATGTACCCCTCGGGCTTGATGAAGTCGGCGATCATGCTCTCCATGATGACCAGCCGCGAGAACTCCTTCCACGGCCGGCCCAGGAAGGACGGGATCTTGAAGCGGTCCGCGAACAGCTTCTGGTCCGGCACCAGGCGGCAGTTCTGGATGACCAGCCCGGACTTCATGTTGGGGTCCGTGCGGCCGTGCGCGGTTACCGAGTTCTGCTGGTTGTCCATGGGCCGGCGCGTGATGATGAGGCAGTTCTGGAAGACGGCGGCCGAGTTGCCGAAGATGAAGTCGATGGTGCCGGAGATGACGCAGTTGCGGAAGAACTGGCGCCGGGCGTGCACGTACAGCGTGTCCTGGAACGCGTCGAACCGGCAGTTGAAGAACGCCGAGAGGTCGCCCTGCACCCGCAGCGCCACCGCCTGGTGCTTCTCCGCGCCGGCCGTGTTGTGGAACCCCATGTTCTTGCAGATGAACCCGGCCGCCTCAATGGCTGCAGCATGCAGCAGACAAGATACGTTATTAAATTACTACCTGCATTGCCCTGTGCAACCTAACCTTACTCGTGCTGCACCAAATATATACTCCTACTAGCTAGCTAGGGCTCACAGAAGGTGGCGGTCTTCATGGTGGTGATGCCGTCGGCGAAGCTCTTGCTGCCGGTGACGCGGCTTTGCTTGGGGCCGTCGCCGTACATGAATATGTTCACCTTGTCCTTGGGGACCATGACCATCTCCTCGTAGACCCCAGCCTTGACGTAGATGACGTACCGGCCCGGGTGATCCTTGGGCATGGAGTTCACGGCGTCCTGGATGGTCTTGAATTTGCCGCTGCCGTCCTTGGCCACAATCGCGTTCGGCTGTGGCAAGCCACCGGAGGCCAGTAGCTTCCTTTCTGGAGCCCTCATCCACGCGGGGTACCTGGACTCATCCGCAGACAAGAGGCGGCGGCGGGAGTCGGTCTTGAACACGTCGAGGTCGAGCTTCTTGAAGATGGCGCCGAGGCTGTTGGTGATGGCGAGCGCGTTGCTGCTGAGCTCCGTGGCGTTGCGCAGGATGCCCTGCATGTCCGCCTTGAGCTTCTCGTCGGCGAAGCCATCGGCGCAGGTGTCGATAAAGGTCATCACACCGGTGATCCAGTGCTCGAGGTCGTCGGTGCGGCCAAGGAGCACCTTGATGTCGCCGCCGGCCATCTCGACCATGCCCTTGAGGTCGTCCACGGAATCCTCCAGGAGCTCCTTGCAGTCCTGGCGCGCGCCCTCCGTCAAGGGGTCGCTCGACTTGGCCTCCCCGATACTTTTTGACCGCTCCACCGCCGACTTGATCGACTCCAACGCCGACTTGGCAACGGTGGCGAACACCTCTTTGGGGTTCTCGGTGCCATTGGAGGCCGAGGTGAGGGTCTTCTCGCACGACTCCTTGTACAGCGTGGGGGCGCACAGAGACTTGACCGACTTGCCGGAGGTGGCAAGGTTGGCCTCACCCGGGACATTGAAGTTGTCGCCGGCCTTATTATTACCGGAGCTGGTCACGGTGGCGACTACGCCCACCACGACCGCGACGACAAGGATGGCCCCCAGGCCCCCGAGGAGGAAGTTATTTGCCATTTCGGCCGGCGAGAAAGGTTTCTGAGGGATTGAAGGGAAACCACAATTTATAATGGAAGGATGCATGGCAGTGGCAAGGGAATTATTGATTCGAGCGCTGTTTGCGGCATGTCCTGTCCGCAGGTGGTCGTTAGGTTTTGACGTACAGAAGAGCGGTGTCTATTTGGGGATCGCGTTGGCCCTGGTCAACGGGGTGACATCCTTCGGAGAGTTCTTCCCCGCTGACTGGTCATTGTCTGTCTGCTTTCTAAAATCGGTCACGCTTGTCTCTCAAAAAGAAAATGCGACATGCAGTCGGTTCAAGCAGCCGAAATTTTCTCGGAGTACCTTACTTTATTTTAGAATTCCACAATGAAATACTGAATTTTCTAGCAATTATACTACTCCGATCCGAAATAAAAAAGAACCCTCAAATTATTTTGAGAAATTAAAATAAGCACGCTATTCTAAATCGAAGTAAAGTCAAACTTTCTAGTATATTATATTATATTACGGCTTTATTACATTCATAGAAAGGAGATAAAATGAGAAATCTTTACCATCCAATCTGAGAACTCATCTAGATGAGATATAATTTGGTCTCATTCACTTTGAAAATAAAAACAGATACAACCAACGTCAGCACACACGCATCTTATAACATCACATCAATTGGCTATAAAAAGTGAATGAAAACAAATTATATTTCATCTAGATGAGTTCTAGCAAAACTGATATTTTTTTATTCAAAAAGGCACCTCACTCTAACTGATCCATAAAAAATAGAGGAGTAAACCTTAGGGCATCACTAGAGTCACTAAGCTCCCAAGAATTCACAGCTCCTAGTGAATCGGGGTCTTTGGAGTCGGTTCGTGAGCCCAGTTGTTAATATGTGTTACGCTGCTTATACCTGTATATGGGCCTGCTGTGAGTCGTGGCGGTTGTAATGGGCCTTTTTTGCGTACGTGTCGGTGGTTGCGTGCGTCTCTCGCTTCTCGGTTGTTTTTGTTGGTGACGGTTGTGCGTCGGTTCCTAGAGACGGCGTCGGTGTTCCCTGCGCTAGCGACTGCTGTTTTCTCGGGGAGAGTGAGCTGGTCGTGCCGTCTGGGGCTTCGTCTTCCGCATCGCCCTTGTCCGATTTGCTGGGTAGCCGGAGGGGTTCACTTCGATGTCCAGTTGCAGGGTTTGATCGGCTGTTGGTGTTTCCTGTGATGCATCTTATGGTTTGATTTCCTTCTCTGCTCTTGTTTTTATCTCCTACTTGTATAATAGGGCATTGTTTTTCCTCTGAGGCCCGTCAAGGACATGCATGACCTCCAGCACATCGCACCAAGGGGCCACAATAGGCATCAAAACTTCCTTAAATTGCGAGAGTACTTACGCCATGTATGTCGTCTGCAATTTCTTCATTTTCCATTGCCCACAGCACAGGATTGGTCTAACTCCCCGCTCCCCCCGCTCCGCCGTTGGCCACTCCGGCCACAGCGTCCACAAAAATCGCCAGAACTGCGTCTTCTCGTCATTGTCAACCCCTCCCTGCCGCGCGTAGGCGGCCATCAACATGTCGCTCGCCGATCTCAACTTTGACAAGGGGCATGCTTTTGAAGAAGAGGTATGGAGGAAGTGGGGAGTTCGCGCCAACTCCCAAGCGGATCAAGACATGGAAGAATTTCAACTGGTAGCGGAATTCACCAGATCCAAGATCAAACTCATAGAAGAATCAGTAAGTACTATCCTTCTTTCCTGTTTGGAGGGAGGGCATCGATGCTCAAAGTCCAACATCTTCAAAATTGGTCTTACAAATTCTCTGTATCCTCTAAAGAAGTGGGTTTCTCTATCATCAAGGGTGGCAACATCTCCAACTCTTTTTTCAATCTCAACTCTCTCCTCTTTGGGGATGGGGCCCCCAACTCATCCTACGAGCTTGATCTCTACTTCCAAGAGAAGGAAGATGAATGGACCCATGATTTCAGAAAGCATCCTAACAAATCTTCCGCCCAAGCGGTTGCTACACCTGCACATTTTCATTCTCATCAATTGGCCAATCCATCTAGGAGCCCGATTCGGACTAGTTCTTCTTTGGCGGTGAATCAGGAGCATGATCATAGGCACATGCATTCATCCCCGGGCAATAATGTGGCGGTTACTAATCTGGTTCAAAATTCCCGTGACCGCGCATAGGCCCGGCCCTCCGACAAGCCCAATACGGCTCCATTCTGTGTTCGGTGCCTCCTCACGGGCCACTCTAGGTCGGATTGCCAAAATCATATCAAATGCAGGGCTTGCAAAAGATGGGGCCACATTGCCAAGGACTGCTATGACAAAGCTGGGCCATCTGCTCCCAGAGCCCAGCCCAGAACCCAATCCAGCACATGGAAATCACCCCCTTGAACAGTGCGTGACAGGCTCGCTTCCCGCGATTGAGAAGACTAGACCCGCCGTCCCTGCCTCTAATCCTGGCAGTCATCAAGCTATTGCCTTTGCTACTCCGACGCCAATTGGTACTAGTCATTACCACATCGCTCCTGTTTCTCTAATCTCTCGCCCCTTTGCTTCTGCTACCTTGCGCCGTCCGCCCGTCTCTCCGACCAGCACCATCATCCCCCCATCCAACAGCCCAATGGCGAACTCCCCTTTCAATCCAGCCCCCTTTGTCCCACCAAACCACTAGATCATCAATGTGGAGGGAAGGCCTGCTAGGGCGCGTGTGGTTGTGGGCGCGGTGGCGAGGAGTCATCAAGAGTGGGTCATTGCAACTATCGTCCTCACGCCCAACCTCCCGGTGGCATTCAACAACATCCGCGAGGTACTAACGGAATTTCTCTCTAACATCAAGCACATCGGTTTTTCTGAGATCACACCATGCCCGTTCGGCTAGGCATACATCAAGCTGGATAGTGTGTTTGACAGAGATACCCTGCTCCATGATAATCCGCATACGTTTACGGATGTGCATGTGATCTTCCAAAAACACAATGAATGGATGAATTGGAGAAGATTAGTACTCAATAGAGAGGTTTGGATCTTGTTTTGTGGCTTTCCTTTTGACAGACGTTGCATGCATGAAATTGCGAATGCCGTCAGAAATTTTGGCAAACTGGTACATTGGGTCAGGGTAAAAAGTACCAGATCCAGTCTTCTTGTGAAAGTTAGAGTAGAAGAGCTCAGAGATATCCCTGTAAGTGTTGTCATAGGTGAAGGAGAGGGTTTTCTGACAGAGTCAGAGACAATTCTAATTGTGATCCTACAGCAGCATATGCTTGGTGCAGAAGCACCTGATGAAGATCTTATTCCACCTGATGGCAACCCACATCCTCTGCCTCTCCAAGATAATTTCCATGCAAACCAACACAACCATTTCTTGGGTCCACTTCAGCACCATGAACATGATGATATCCACCAGCAGCTCATCCCACATCTTAATCAGGCAGTCAACCCAGCAAATCTGCAATTAGCTCTTGATCAGCCTGGTCTCAACGAGGATAATGACATGGAAGAAGGAGATGAGGAATTACCTGGGTGGGGGCATTTGGCTCTCCCACAAGACACTGCTCAGCTTGATTTTGGAAATCACCTTGGAGAGTTCATGGAATTACAAGACTTGATGGCTCCTCGATAGGTCTCCAACGTATCTATAATTTTTGATTATTCCATGTTGTTTTATTATCAATCTTGGATGTTTTATAATCATTTTATAGTCATTTTATATCATTTTTTGGTACTAACCTATTGACATAGTGCCAAGTGCCAGTTGCTGTTTTCTGCATGTTTTTTACATCGCAGGAAACCAATATCAGACGGAGTCGAAATGCCACGCCAATTTACGATGATTTTGATGGACCAGAAGGAAGAAGTTGGGCCCTGGTTTCACCCGGGGGGGGGGGGAGTCCCGAGGACGGGACAACCCACCAGGGCGCGCCAGGAGGCCCGGGCGCGCCCTGGTGGGTTGTGCCCACCTCGCGTGCCCCCTGGACCAACTCTTTGCTCTATAAATACCCCAATATTCCAGAAACCCTGGGGGAGTCGAGAAATTTTCATCCAGCTACCGCAGAGTCCAGAACCACCAGATCCAATCTAGACACCATCACGGAGGGTTTCACCACTTCCATTGGTGCCTCTCCGATGATGCGTGAGTAGTTCTTTGTAGATGTTCGGGGTCCGTAGTTAGTAGCTAGATGGCTTACTCTCTCTCTCTCTCTCTCTCTCTCTCTCTCTCTTGATTATCTATACAATGGTCTCTTGGACATCCATATGATGTAGGTCCTTTGGCGGTGTGTTTGTTGGGATCTGATGAATTTCAAGTTTATGATCAATTATATCTTTTTATATCCATGAAAGTTATTTGAGTTCTTTGATCTCTTATATGCGTGATTGCTTATACCCTTGCATTTCTTCTCTGATATTTGGGTTTTGTTTGGCCAACTTGATCTATTTATCTTGCAATGGGAAGAGGTGTCCGGTAGTGGGTTCAATCTTATGGTGCTTGATCCCAGTGAAAGAAAGGGAACCAACACGTATGTATCGTTGCTACTAAGGATAAAAAGAGGGGATCCATATCTGCCACAATAGATAAACGGATCTTGTCTACATCATGTCATCGTTCTTATTGCATTACTCCATTTTTCCATGAACTTAATACACTCGATGCATGCTGGATAGCGGTCGATGTGTGGAGTAATATGAGTAGATGCAGGCAAGAGTCGGTCTACTAATCTTGGTCGTGATGCCTATGTAATGATCATTGCCTGAATATCATCATGATTATTTGAAGTTCTATCAATTGCCCAACAGTAATTTGTTTACCCACTGTTTGCTATTTTTCTCGAGAGAAGCCACTAGTGAAACCTACGGCCCCCGGGTCTTCTTTCTCATATATTTGCCTTGCGATCTACTTTTTCCTTGCGCTTATTTTCAGATCTATTAAACAAAAAATATAAAAATACCTTGCTGCAATTTATTTGTTCCGCGATCTATTTATCCCATCTACAAATTTACCTCACGTCCTTTGCCTATCTCGAGGCACCGTACCACGAAAGGGATTGACAACCCCTTTAACACGCCGAGTTGCAAGGTGTTGTTCTTTGTGTGTAGGGGCTATTTACGTTGTGTTGCTTGGTTCTCCTACTGGTTCAATAACCTTGGTTTCATATCTGAGGGAAGTACCTACCACTGTTGTGTTGCATCATCCCTTCCTCTTTGGGGAAATACCGACGTAGCTTCGAGCGACATCACTCCTCTGAATGAAAATGAGGCTCTAGCAGTTCAACAAGCTCAAGTAGCAGAAGACAACAGCAGTATCACCCTTTCATTGGCTCCTACCAACAGCAGTGCTCCTTCAGCTGAATCTACTAATGGGCTTGTGGAGCCCAATATGCATGCGCTGCCACATTTAAATCTTCTGGCGGCCCATGCCCAGCCCCAACACCTGGTACCTGATATGCCACAGATGGTGGCCCAACCCATTCATGTGCTACCACTGCAACAAGACTTCCACTTGGAGGCCATTTTAGTACAACGAGAGCATACTGAAATTCAGGGTTTTGACCCTATGCAACAGGAGCTCCAGGCTCACATTCCACATGCCATTGCACAACTCCTCCCTTCTCATGGTAAGCAGGCAATGGATACAATTGAGGGAGTTAATCCATCAGAGGTTGCAGTTTCTGTCATTGCCCCTCTAAACAGAGATACTGTTATGGAGGATCAGAGGGCAGCCATTCCAACACCAGACAGTCAGGTTGAAGGTGAGAGCTCTTCCACAGAACTATCTGCCCCCTGAATTTCCTATTCCACAATATGTTGAGGTTAACCAGAACTTGTTAGTAGGTTTTGTTTATATCTCATCAGATACTGTAGATCCAATGATTATGGAGAAGGAGAGGATTTCACCTGTACTGGGAGATGTAGATTCTGCTCTACTGGGTATAGAAGGAGCAAAGATTTGGTAGAAACATTTCAAGCCCAAGCACGACAATAAGCAGATTATTCAGGTAATAATAGAATGGGTTCACTTCCTTTTCGTTACTGTGTTATCACCAGACAAATTTGATTGGGCCAAAAAGTTTATCACATCTCAAGTATGGAACTATATCATTCAAGGTTCTGACACTAAGATCCTCAAACTATTTGCCATACCAGACACTTGCCCTGATTCTTCTTCATTTAACTGCTTGTCACAGCAAAGTACCTCAACTGAAGTAGATCAGGAGAATATGGCCACTCCTTGCTTCAAGTCTGCTGAGGGCCAATTAGCATATTCAACTACTACTCTGGCCAGGAACAAGAAAAGGAAAGACAAACTCCCATTGGTTGAAACAGAGGTAAGAAGGAGTTGTAGACTTCAAAATGTAAGCAAAGGTTTTAGGAAAATAGTTTATGTTGATAAGAACTACTTAGCTTGCCACTCTCTTCCACCACTGGTCCCTAAGAAAGTAATTAAAAACCTTTCCTCCTCCTTTTGCAAGGTCAATGCTATGGGAGAAAATTAGGAGGACATGACACCCAAGGGGAGTAAGAAGCAAAAGAGCAGCATCTCCAATGACACCACTGCAACCCAGAGGACTGCTACAAAGAGCAAGAACAACAGCTAGGAATAGGGGCATTGTTGAATATTATCTTACTAGTAGTGAGTACCTGATTTTGGATTATTGTAATGATGAAAATATCTGTCCAGGGTGACTTTTGTACTGTTGGCACAGTTTGCTACTCTTGGGATTTCTATAAGTACTTGTTCAGTCCCTTACATCATTACTATGGGCACCACTTGGAATGTATTAAACTAGAATATCAGAGGACTTAATGATGATAAGAAATGGTCTGCTCTATCCAGTAAAATTGAGGAATCTACATGCTCTATTCTTTGCTTGCAGGAAACCAAAAGAGAACAATTTGATAGTCAGTACCTAAAGATTTTCTGTCCCAAATATCTATCCAAGTTTTATTACTTGCCATCTGTGGGGGCATCTAGGAGGGCTCCTTGTGGTCTGGAATGAACAACTTTTCTCTGGGCATACTATCCTAAAGAATGACTACTCTATTACCATTGAATTCACCTCGAAGAAGTCTAGGGAGGCTTGGACACTAACTAACATCTATGGTCCTTGTCAACATGACCTTCAACCCAATTTCATCAGTTGGTTTGAAAAATTTCAGATGGATGATGATATAAACTGGCTGGTGCTAGGAGATTTCAACTACATAAGATATCCTCAAAACAGAAATAGAGCAGGTGGAAACGTTCAAGACATGCTACTATTTAATGAAGCCATCCGCCAACAAGCACTCCTAGAGATCCCTTTAAAATGCAGAAAATTCACTTGGAGCAACATGCAAAATGCTCCAATACTTGAAAAATTGGACTGGTTCTTCACATCAGAGGCATGGACTTTATCTTACCTAGACACAACTGCTATTCCCTTGGCCAGAACCACTTCAGATCATACCTCTTGTGTTATCAAGATTGGCACATCTATTCTGAAATCCAATATTTTCAGATTTGAAAATTACTGGCTTGAACACAGTCAATTTAAGCAAGCGGTGAAAGACATATGGGAACAACCAGTGCCAGAAAGTGATAGTGCAAAAATCATTTTTGCAAAACTTAAGAGACTCAGGAAAGGTATCAAGAATTGGTCCAAGAACATCTCTGATCTTAAGGCTATCATCAGGAACACCAATGAGGTTATCCTTTTTCTTGATTATCTGGAGGAATACATGCCTTTATCCAGAGAGGAAACTGAGGGCAGAAACATCCTCAAAGAGCACCTTGCTAGGGTGCTAAAATTTTAGAAAATCTATTGGAAACATAGAGCAACAATTAGATCCATCAAGGTGGGAGAAGAAAATACAAAATACTTTCAAGCCAAAGCAACTATCAAGCTAAGAAATAACAATATTGCTATGATCAAGGATTCCAATGGTGTTGAACACCAGGACCATCAATCCAAAGCTGCTATTTTGTTCAGTGCATTCAAGGTAAGACTTGGAACCCTTGTTACACACCTTGCTCCAACCTGATCAATTACTTCAAGATCTAGAAGCACCATTTACTCATGAGGAAATTGATAACATCATCAAACAGATGCCCAATGACAAAGCTCCAGGCCCAGATGGTTTCAATGCTGCCTTTCTTAAGGCTTGTTGGGACATAGTTGCACCTGATTTCTACCACCTAATAGAAGATTTTCATGAGGGTAGAGCAAACATTCAGAGCATCAACTACTCTTACATCACAATTGATTCCAAAAAATAGCTCTGCTACCACTCCAGTTGAATTCAGACCCATATCACTCCTCAATTGTACTCTCAAGATTATCACTAAGTTTCTGGCCAACTGATTACAAAAAGTCATCTTGAGATTAATACATAAGAATTGATATGGATTTCTCAACAACAGGAGCATTCAGAATTGCCTAGCTTGGGCATATGAATATTTACACCAATGGCATCAATCCAAGAAGGAAATCATACTTCTCAAACTAGACTTTGAGAAAGCCTTTGATTTACTTAATCACGATGCCACCATTGAGATTCTGGAAGCCAAAGGGTTTGGGCAGAGATGGATAAACCGGATCAAGCAAATATATAGCACTGGCTTCTCCTCTATTTTACTCAATGGAGTTCCTGGTAAGCAGTTCCTTTGCAAGAGTGGAGTAAGACAGGATGACCCTCTGTCTCCTCTGATCTTTGTGATAGAAGCAGACCTCCTTTAGTCTATGATGAATGAAGCAATGCATAACTCTCTTATTGAACCACCTATCAAACATGCAACATGCCCAGATTTTCCAATCATTCATATGCAGATGACACTGTCCTGGTACTCCCTGCTATCCCAAACCAGCTCATGCATATCAAGAACCTGCTGCTCCACTTTGCAACATATACTAGACTGAAAGTGAATTATGCCAAATCAACCTTGATAGCCATCAACACACCAGAAGACAAGATGTAGGATTTATCAGCTTTAATGGATTGTCAAATTGGAACACTTCCCCTTCCTTATCTAGGAATGCCTCTAAGTGTCCACAAATCAAAGGTGGTTGATTTTTCCCCCTCTTATCAAGAGAATTGAGACAAGGTTGCAAGGCTGTTCAACTCTACTTTCTTATGGGGACAAACTTGTGCTCATCAAGTCTGTCTTTGCAAGCATGCCTATCTTCTATATGAGCATCTGTAGCTCTTCCAATGATAGTGGCGCAACAAATTAACAAGTACCCGAGACAATGTTTCTAGAGAAAATATGGCTCTGAGGATAAAACATCAGATCTGATTGCCTGGGACAAAGCTTGTCTTCCTAACTGCCATGGTGGACTTGGAGTTCTTGATATCCCAACTCACAACCAGGCACTTCTCATGAAGTTATTACATAAATTCTTCAATAAGCATGACCTACCTTGGGTGAAGATGTTATGGGGAACTTACTACACTAAGCATTCACCAGGAGCAAAAGCAATCGGTTTATTTTGGTGGAAAGATACTATGAAACTGCTCCCCACTTTTCAACAGTTTGCAAGCTGCAAGGCAGGTATTAGGGACACCATTCAGTTATGGAAAGACCCTTGGAATGAGACGCCTCTCCATCAGAAATACCCTGAGCTTTACTCATTCACCACACATATGGACATCACTCTGCAGATTGCTCTTCTCGTGGGCAACAGAGAAAATCTTTTTCACAAGCCTTTATCCTCTGCAGCACACCAAAAATTCATGGAAATACAAGACCTTCTCCAAAACTTACCAACAGTTGAGCACAAGGTTTCTTGGACATACAAATGGACAACCCCAGCGTACTCATCTATCAAGATGTACAAGTGTTTGATGGATTAAAGCAATTCTCACTTCATCTTCAGCATTCTATGGAAAGCATCAAATTTACTCGGACATAAGATCTTCTTCTGGTTACTTCTACATGATAGGGTCAACACCAGGAACCTTCTAAAGAGAAAATCCATGTTCCTGAACTCATATGACTGTGCATTGTGTAATGATAAGACAGAAGAAACTTCTCTGCACCTATTCTGGGACTGACCTTTTTCCATGCAATGTTGGAACTCAATTATGCCTGCAAAGAGAAGAGGTATCTCAATTTTTGATGAATTTTGTTTGGCGGTGTCAGTTCTCCTAAAGGAGTGTGGAATTTACATCATCATTACTGGTTGCTGGAGTATTTGGCCTGTGATAAATGACAAGATTTTCAAACAGGCAGTGGCTCACCCTTTGTGCTGGAAATATTACATGAGAGAAGGTCTCAAAGTGCTCATGCTGAGAGAAATGGCTATTGACACGTCCATTTTGCATCATGCTTTTATATCAATATTTATTGCATTATGGGCTGTTATTACACATTATATCTCAATACTTATGGCTATTCTCCCTTATTTTACAAGGTTTACCATGAAGAGGGGGGATGCCGGCAGCTGGAATTCTGGCTGGAAAAGGAGCAAACGTTGGGAACCTATTCTGCATAACTCCAAAAGACCTGAGACTCCATGAAACAACTTTTTAGATTTAATAAGAATTTTTGGACAAAAGAAATAGGCCAGGGGGGCCACACCCTGTCCAGAAGACAGGGGGCGCGCCCCCCCTAGGGCGCGGCCCACTATCTCCTGGGCTCCTTGGTGGGCTTCCGGCGTCCATCTTTTGCTATATGAAGGGTTTTCCCCTGGGAAAAATCATGGGCAAGCTTACGGGACGAAACTTCGCCGCCACGAGGCGAAACCTTGGCGGAATCAATCTAGGGCTCTGGCGGAGCTGTTCTGCCGGGGACACTTCCCTCCGGGAGGGGGAAATCATCACCAACATCATCACCAACGATCCTCTCATCGGGAGGGGGTCAATCTCCATCAACATATTCACCAGCACCATCTCATCTCGAAACCCTAGTTCATCTCTTGTATCCAATCTTGTATCAAAACCACAAATTGGTACCTGTGGGTTGCTAGTAGTGTTGATTACTCCTTGTAGTTGATGCTATTTGGTTTACTTGGTGGAAGATCATATGTTTAGATCCTTCATGCATATTATTACCCCTATGATTATGAACATGAATATGCTTTGTGAGTAGTTATGTTTGTTCCTGAGGACATGGGTGAAGTCTTGCTATTAGTAGTCATGTGAATTTGGTATTCGTTCGATATTTTGATGAGGTGTATGTTGTCTCTCCTCTAGTGGTGTTATGTGAACGTCGACTACATGACACTTCACCATTATTTGGGCCTAGAGGAAAGCATAGGGAAGTAATAAGTAGATGATGGGTTGCTAGAGTGACAGAAGCTTAAACCCTAGTTTATGCGTTGCTTCGTTAGGGGTTGATATGGACCCATATGTTTAATGTTGTGGTTAGGTTTACCTTAATACTCCTTTTTGTAGTTGCGGATGCTTGCAATAGGGGTTAATCATAAGTGGGATGCTTGTCCATGTAAGGGCAGTGCCCAAGTGCCGGTCCACCCACATATCAAATTATCAAAGTACCGAACACGAATCTTATGAACGTGATGAAAACTAGCTTGACGATAATTCCCAATGTGTCCTTGGGAGCTCCTTCTTCATTATTAGAATTTGTCCAGGCTTATCCTTTGCTACATAAAGGATTGGGCCACCTTGTTATACTTTATTTACTTTTTGCTCGTTACTATTTATCTTATCACAAAACTACCTATCACCTACTATTTCAGTGCTTGTAGAGAAAACCTTACTGAAAACCGCTTATCATTTCCTTCTGCTCCTCGTTGGGTTCGACACTCTTACTTATCGAAAGGACTACGATAGATCCCCTATACTTGTGGGTCATCAAGACTCTTTTCTGGCGCCGTTGCTGGGGAGCGTAGCGCTCTTGGTGAGTGGAACTTGGTAAGGAAACATTTATATAGTGTGCTGAAATTTTCTGTTACTTGTCACTATGGAAACTAATCCTTTGAGGGGCTTGTTTGGGGTATCTTCACAACCTACTGAACCTTATGAAAATATTCACTTTGATATTCCCTCGGGTATGATAGAAAAACTGCTAGCTAATCCTTTTGCAGGAGACGAAACATTGCATCCCGACTTACACCTTATCTTTGTGGATGAAATTTGTGGATTATTTAAGCTTGCAGGTATTCCCGATGATGTTGTCAAAAGGAAGGTCTTCCCTTTATATTTGAAGGGAGATGCAATGATATGGTATAGGCTATGTGATGATACGAGATCTTGGAATTATAAGCGACCAAAGTTGGAATTTCACCAGAAGTTCTATCCTATGCATCTTGTTCATCGTGATCGTAATTACATATATAATTTCTGGCCTCGCGAAGGAGAAAGCATCGCTCAAGATTGGGGGAGGCTTAAGTCAATGTTGTATTCATGCCCCAATCATGAGCTCTCTCGGGAAATGATTATTCAGAATTTTTATGCTCGGCTTTCTCTTGATAATCGCAACTTGCTCGATACTTCCTGTGCTTGTTCCTATATGCTGAAGACTATTGATTTCAAATGGGACTTATTGGAAAGAATTAAACACAACTCTGAAGATTGGGGTTCCAACAATGGTAAGGATTCAGGTATGACACCTAAGTTTGATTGTGTTAAATCTTTTATGAATACCGATTCTTTCCGTGGATTTTGCTCTAAGTATGGACTTGACTCTGAGATAGTAGCTACTTTTTGTGAAACTTTTGCTACTCACGTTGATCTCCCTAAAGAGAAGTGGTTTAAATATAATCCTCCTGCTGAAGTGAAAGTAGTTGCACCTATTACAGTCAAAGAGAAGACTATTACATATAGTGATCCTATTATTCCTACTGCTTATTTTGAAAAACCTCCTTTTCCTGTTAGGATAAAAGATCATGTTAAAGCTTCGACTATTGTTCGTAAGAGTAATACTAGGACTTATACACCTCCTGAGAAAATTAATGTTGAACCTGGTATTGCCATGATTAAAGATCTTTTGGATGAGGATTTAGATGGGCATGTTATCTCTTTCTTGGGTGAAACTACTAATATTGCTAGACCCGATACTAAGACAAGTAGACCTGTTGTAGGCACGCCTGTTATTTTTGTTACAATAGGAGATCATTGTTATCATGGTTTATGTGATATGGGTGCTAGTGCTAATGCGATACCTTATGATCTTTATAAAGAAATTATGCACGATATTGCACCTGTTGAATTAGAAGACATTGATGTTACTATTAAGCTTGCCAATAGGGACACCATTAAACCTATTGGGATTGTTAGAGATGTTGAAGTCTTGTGTGGGAAGATTAAATACCCTGCCGATTTTCTTGTTCTTGGTTCCCCACAAGATGATTTTTGTCCCATTATTTTTGGTAGACCCTTCTTGAATACTGCTAGTGCTAATATTGATTGTAAGAGGAAGGTTGTCACTGTTGGCATAGACGGTATGTCTCATGAGTTTAATTTTGCCAAGTTTAGTAGACAACATCGTGAAAAGGAACCATCTAGTAAGGATAAAATTATTGGTCTTGCTTCCATTGTTGTTCCTCCAACTGATCCGTTAGAACAATATTTGCTAGACCATGAAAACGATATGTTTATGAAGGAAAGGGAAGAAATAGATGAAGTGTTCCTTAAACAAGAACCCATGCTGAAACATAATCTTCCCATTGAAATTCTTGGGGATCCCCCTCCACCCAAGGGTGATACCGTGTTTGAACTCAAACCATTACCTGATAATCTTAAGTATGCTTATCTTGATGAAAAAGAAATATACCATGTTATTATTAGTGCTAACCTTTCAGAGAAACAAGAAGAAAGATTATTGAAAACTCTGAAGAAGCACCGAGATGCTATTGGATATACCCTGGATGATCTTAAGGGCATTAGTCCCACATTATGTCAACACAAAATTTCAGTGGAGAAAGATGCCAAACTAGTTAGAGATCCTCAAAGACGATTAAATCCCAAAATGAAGGAAGTGGTAAGAAAGGAGATACTAAAACTCCTTGAGGCAGGTATTATTTATCCCGTTGCTGATAGTGAATGGGTAAGCCATGTCCATTGTGTCCCTAAAAAGGGAGGTATTACCGTTGTTCCTAATGATAAAGATGAATTGATCCCACAAAGAATTATTACAGGCTATAGGATGGTAATTGATTTCCGTAAGTTAAATAAAGCTACTAAGAAAGATCATTACCCTTTACCTTTTATTGATCAAATGCTAGAAAGGCTATCCAAACACACACATTTTTGCTTTCTAGATGGTTATTCTGGCTTCTCTCAGATACCTGTATCAGCGGGGGATCAATCTAAAACTACTTTTACTTGCCCTTTTGGTACTTTTGCTTATAGATGTATGCCTTTTGTTTTATGTAATGCACCTGCTTCCTTTCAAAGATGCATGATGGCTATATTTTCTGATTTTTGTGAAAAGATTTGTGAGGTATTCATGGATGACTTCTCCGTCTATGGATCCTCTTTTGATGATTGTTTGAGCAACCTTGATCGAATTTTGCAGAGATGCGAAGACACTAGTCTCGTCCTGAATTGGGAAAAGTGTCACTTTATGGTTAATGAAGGCATTGTCTTGGGGCACAAGATCTTCGAGAGAGGTATTGAAGTTGATAAAGCCAAAGTTGATGCTATTGAAAAGATGCCATGTCCCAAGGACATAAAAGGTATAAGAACTTTCCTTGGTCATGCCTGTTTTTATAGGAGGTTCATTAAGGACTTTTCCAAAATCTCCAAGCCTCTGACTAATTTATTGCAAAAAGACATTCCTTTTGTCTTTGATGATGATTGTGTAGAAGCATTTGAAACACTTAAGAAAGCTTTGATCACTGCACCTATTGTTCAGCCACCTGATTGGAATTTACCTTTTGAAATTATGTGCGATGCTAGTGATTATGCTGTAGGGGCTGTTTTAGGGCAAAGAGTCGATAAGAAATGGAATGTTATCCATTATGCTAGCAAGACTCTTGATACTGCCCAGATAAATTATGCTACCACTAAAAAAGAATTCTTAGCAGTTGTGTTTGCATGTGATAAGTTTAGACCTTATATTGTTGATTCCAAAGTTACTATTCACACTGATCATGCTGCTATTAAATACCTTATGGAAAAGAAAGATGCTAAGCCTAGACTCATTAGATGGGTTCTCTTGCTCCAAGAATTTGACTTGCATAATATTGATAGAAAAGGAGCTGAGAACCCCGTTGCAGACAACTTGTCTAGGCTAGAAAATGTTCTTGATGACCCACTGCCTATTAATGATAGCTTTCCTGATGAACAATTAGCGGTCGTCAATGCTTCTCGTACTGCTCCTTGGTATGCTGATTATGCTAATTACATTGTTGCTAAATATATACCGCCTAGTTTCACATACCAGCAAAAGAAAAAGTTCTTTTATGATTTAAGACATTACTTCTGGGATGATCCACACCTTTATAAAGAAGGAGTAGATGGTATTATTAGACGTTGTGTGCCTGAGCATGAACAGGAACAAATCCTACGCAAGTGTCACTCTGAATCCTATGGAGGACACCACGCTGGAGATAGAACTGCACACAAGGTACTACAATCTGGTTTTTATTGGCCTACTCTTTTCAAAGATGCTCGTAAGTTTGTGTTATCTTGTGATGAATGTCAAAGAATATGTAACATCAGTAGACGTCAAGAAATGCCTATGAATTATTCTCTTGTTATTGAACCGTTTGATGTTTGGGGCTTTGATTATATGGGACCTTTTCCTGCCTCCAATGGTTATACACATATTTTAGTTGCTGTTGATTACGTTACTAAGTGGGTAGAAGCTATTCTAGCTAGTAGTGCTGATCATAACACTTCTATTAAAATGCTTAAAGAAGTTATTTTTCCGAGGTTTGGAGTCCCTAGATATCTTATGACTAATGGTGGTTCACACTTTATTCATGATGCTTTCCGTAAGATGCTTGCTAAGTATGATGTGAATCATAGAATCACATCTCCTTATCGCCAGCAGTCTAGTGGTCAAGTAGACTTGAGCAATAGAGAGCTCAGATTAATTTTGCAAAAGATTGTGAATAGATCTAGAAAGAATTGGTCCAAAAAACATGATGATGCATTATGGGCCTATAGAACTGCATACAAAAATCCTATGCGTATGTCTCCATATAAGATGGTTTATGGAAAAGCATGTCATTTACCTCTTGAACTTGAACATAAAGCATATTGGGCTATTAAAGAGCTTAATTATGACTTCAAACTTGCCGGTGAGAAAAGGTTATTTGATATTAGCTCACTTGATGAATGGAGAACCCAAGCATATGAGACTGCCAAGATTTTCAAAGAAAAAGTCAAACGCTGACATGATAAGAGGATACAAAAGCGTGAGTTTAATGTAGGAGATTATGTGTTATTGTTCAACTCTCGTTTAAGATTTTTTGCAGGAAAACTTCTCTCAAAATGGGAAGGTCCCTACGTTATCGAGGAGGTCTATTGTTCTGGTGCTATAAAAATCAACAACTTTGAAGGCACAAATCCGAGGGTGGTAAACGGTCAAAGAATTAAACATTATATTTCAGGTAATCCTATCATTGTTGAAACTAATATTATTGAAACCATAACCCATGAGGAATACATAAGAGACACTTTCCAGAATGTCCCAGACTCCGAAAAGACATAGTTACGTGGTACGGTAAGTAAACCGACTCCAAAACAACTCTAATGGCAATTTTTATCAGTTTTGGATTATTTAAAGATTTTATGAAGAAAGAAGTAGTCCGAAAGGGACACGAGGCTTCCACGAGAGAGGAGGGCGCGCCCCCCACCCTGTCTCGTGGGCACCTCGTGTGCCTCCCGGACTCCGTTTTCTTGTATGTTACGTATTTTGGCCGGTAAAAATTCATTATATATACTCCCAAAGGTTTTGACCACCGTATCACGCAAATATCCTCTGTTTTCGTTTCGAGCCATTCCTGTTGCAGAATTAAGCAAGATGTCTTCTCAGGAATCAGTTGGGGAGAGCCGAGTGTCTTACCTAACGCCAGGTCCAGGAGCAAATCACGATGCCTATCACTTTGGACCATCAACAGAGGATGAGATGGAGGTTGATTTGAAAAGGATAGATGCCATGGAGGAAGATCAAGAAGTTACCTCTCGCCCCCAAGCAGAATTCACTATGGGGGAACTACCTAGCCTGGCTGTCCCTACTTCGGTCACTCCTTTCAGCTCCAGATTTCTTTCTTATGAAAATATGAAAAAGAGTTTCACTTGTTCTCCAGAAGCTATGCAACATCCTTGGGTAAAAGGAGCTTTGTCTGTCACGGGCAAGCTCCGTAAAGAAAATATGGACCTCAAACAACAAGTCAATAAGCTCGAGGAGGAGAACCATATCCTGAAGGGCATAATCACCAAGAAGATCATGACACCAACCATGAAGAAGGAGAAATAATCACATGGGTATGGGCACTCCCCTTGGCAACTGCCAAGCTTGGGGGAGGTGCCCCGGTATCGTATCACCATCACACTCCTATCTTTACCAATTTATTTAGTTCGATCCTTTTAGTAGTATCTTGATCTATTAGTTTGAAGTTTTGATACCAAGTAGTTTTGAGTTTTTCGTTGTGATCTCTTTATGTAATCGAGTCTGTAAGCTATCTATAATAAAGACTAGTGTTGAGTCAAGGGCTTTGCTATGTTGCTATGATCTTGAGAAAATAGAAAGAACAAAAGAGTTCATATTGATATTATGGATAGTGATAACTTCACACATAGAAAGTATGAGGCATAAAAATTGTTGAGAGTTGATGAATGTAGCCTTGGTCATCGTTGCAATTAATAGGAAGTAATAAGGAAAGAGGGGTTCACATATAAATATATTATCTTGGACATCTTTTATGATTGTGAAGCACTCATTAAGTATGACATGCTAAAAGAGTTGACGTTGGACAAGGAAGACAACGTAATGGTTTATGTTTTCCGACATCTCAGTTAAAGTATTATTGTCATTGACCTTCCAAACATGTTGAGCTTGCCTTTCCCCCTCATGCTAGCCAAATTCCTTGCACCAAGTAGAGATACTACTTGTGCTTCCAAATATCCTTAAACCCAGTTTTGCCATGAGAGTCCACCATACCTGCCTATGGATTGAGTAAGATCCTTCAAGTAAGTTGTTATCGGTGCAAGCAATAAAAATTGCTCTCTAAATATGTATGACTTATTAGTGCAGAGAAAATAAACTTTGTATGATCTTGTTGTGGAAGTAATAAAAGCGACGGACTGCATAATAAAGGTCCACATACAAGGGGCAATATAAAGTGACGTTCTTTTGCATTAAGATTTCATGCATCAACCCTAAACGCACATGACAACCTCTGCTTCCCTCTGCGAAGGGCCTATCTTTTACTTTATGTTTCACTTTATGCTTGAGTCAAGGTGATCCTCACCTTTCCCTTTTCCATTTTATCCTTTGGCAAGCTCCTCGTGTTTGAAAGATCATGATGCATATATCCAATTGGATGTAAGTTGGCATAGGCTATTATTGTTGACATCACCTAAAGGTAAATATGTTGGGAGGCAACACCATAAGCCCCTATCTTTCTCAGTGTCCGACTGAAACTCTATAACCAGAAGTATTGCGTGAGTGTTAACAATTATAGGGGACTACGAGATAGTTGAGTATGTGAGCTTGCTGATAAGCTCTATTATTGACTCTTTCTGATGCTACGATAAATTGCAATTGCTTCAATGACTGAGATTATAGTTTGTTAGTTCCCAATGAAGTTTTCAAACCATACTTGACATGGTGAATTGCTTATTACTTGAACATAGGAAATCATATGACAAAATCCATATATGTTGCTATTATTAGAATGATCATGATGTCCTCGTGTCCGTATTTTATTTTTATCGACACCTCTATCTCTAAACATGTGGACATATTTTTCGATTTTGGCTTCCGCTTGAGGCCAAGCGAGGTCTAAGCTTGGGGGAGTTGATACGTCCATTTTGCATCATGCTTTTATATCAATATTTATTGCATTATGGGCTGTTATTACACATTATATCTCAATACTTATGGCTATTCTCCCTTATTTTACAAGGTTTACCATGAAGAGGGGGGATGCCGACAGCTGGAATTCTGGCTAGAAAAGGAGCAAACGTTGGGAACCTATTCTGCACAACTCCAAAAGACTTGAGACTCCACGAAACAACTTTTTAGATTTAATAAGAATTTTTGGACAAAAGAAATAGGCCAGGGGGCCCACACCCTGTCCAGGAGACAGGGGGCGCCCCCCCCTAGGGCGCGATCCCTATCTCCTGGGCCCCCTGGTGGGCTTCCAACGTCCATCTTCTGCTATATGGAGGGTTTTCCCCTGCAAAAAATCGTGGGCAAGCTTACGGGACGAAACTCCGCTGCCACGAGGCGGAACCTTGGCGGAATCAATCTAGGGCTCTGGCGGAGCTGTTCTGCCGGGGACACTTCCCTCCGGGAGGGGGAAATCATGACCAACATCATCACCAACGATCCTCTCATCGGGAGGGGGTCAATCTCCATCAACATCTTCACCAGCACCATCTCATCTCAAAACCCTAGTTCATCTCTTGTATCCAATCTTGTATCAAAACCACAAATTGGCACCTGTGGGTTGCTAGTAGTGTTGATTACTCCTTGTAGTTGATGCTATTTGGTTTACTTGGTGAAGATCATATGTTCAGATCCTTCATGCATATTATTACCCCTCTGATTATGAACATGAATATGCTTTGTGAGTAGTTACATTTGTTCCTGAGGACTTGGGTGAAGTCTTGCTATTAGTAGTCATGTGAATTTGGTATTCGTTCGATATTTTGATGAGATGTATGTTTTCTCTCCTCTAGTGGTGTTATGTGAACGTCGACTACAAGACACTTCACCATTATTTGGGCCTAGAGGAAGGCATAGGAAAGTAATAAGTAGATGATGGGTTGCTAGAGTGACATGAGCTTAAACCCTAGTTTATGCGTTGCTTCGTTAGGGGTTGATATGGATCCATATGTTTAATGCTGTGGTTAGGTTTACCTTAACACTCCTTTTTGTAGTTGCGGATGCTTGCAATAGGGGTTAATCATAAGTGGGATGCTTGTCCATGTAAGGGCAGTACCCAAGTGCCGGTCCACCCACATATCAAATTATCAAAGTACCCAACGTGAATCTTATGAACGTGATGAAAACTAGCTTGACGATAATTCCCAATGTGTCTTCGGGAGCTCCTTCTTCATTATTCGAATTTGTCCAGGCTTATCCTTTGCTACATAAAGGATTGGGCCACCTTGCTGCACTTTATTTACTTTATTTACTTTTTGCTTCTTACTATTTATCTTATCACAAAACTACCTATCACCTACTATTTCAGTGCTTGCAGAGAAAACCTTACTGAAAACCGCTTATCATTTCCTTATGCTCCTTGTTGGGTACGACATTCTTACTTATCGAAAGGACTATGATAGACACCCTATACTTGTGGGTCATCAACTACCAATGCAAGCAAGATCCAGTTCTGGATGGATAACAATCTGTAATTTTATTATACTATGTTAGAACCCACTCGCATTGGTTGAGGCTTTGTAGCCCGGTTTTATTGTATATATTTTAACTATTAATGAAAATATACCGTAGAACTGTTGTTCTATGGTCAGGGTGTCAAAAAAATTCTTCATTTTCTTGGCATAAACATACTTGCCTAATGAGTACTTTGATCTCACAGTGACCCAGCTCGAAAAAAATTCATAATAATTCACGATGTGCTGCATCCATGTAGAACTAGCAACACAACTGCAGAAATCACACACCCTGCAAAAAGGCACGTATACGTCAGTTAGAGAGAAGGCACAACTTATTCAACATGTTGTTTGGCCATCACTCTTTAAAGAACTGTTTGGCCATTTTAATATAGAGTTACTACTAAAAAATAGTTTATCTGAATTTCATTCTGCATATGTATACACAACAATTATATATAGTACATGCACCCTTCTCTCTCTCTCTCTCTCTTCCTTCCTAGGGATACATACGACGAATAAAAGTAGTATAATTTCTACTCCCTCTGGTCCAAAATAATTACTATGATTTTTGTTCAATTTTGAACTAAAACCACGACACTTATCTTGGATCAAAGGGAGTAATAAATATAAGATATTGAGCTCTGTTGGTGTCGGGGGGATAGACCCCGGGTAGCCTAATCAACACTTAACCCCATTTCACAACATCGGGGCTGACCAAGCCCGTCAGTCCGACTGGTCGCAAGGCCGGCCTCCCAGGTCGGACGGAACCAGCGGGCCGCCTCCTAGAAGATGGCGGACCCCCTAGAAAGCGGCTGGAGCCAGAAGCCGCCTCCTAGAAGGCGGCGCCCCCCAAGAAGATGCGTGCTCCAGAAGGCGGCAAGGGCACGGGCCGGCTTCTGGCAGGCGGCCTGCCCCCTCCCTCAGAGACAAGCTGGGGCATGGCCACAGTGCGCCATGCCTCCCCCGAATACCGGACGCATGGCTATAGTAATCGTCCGCTAGGCGGCCGCCGACCCGCGTGACGCGACACTATAGCCATGGTGCTCCCAACACGGCCTCCATCAGCACGGATGGCGCAACAGTGAAGAGCCGTCAATGGGAACCGCAGGCGGTGGGCCCCACCTATCGGCTGATTCCTCGATAGCCGGCTGGGTCCACCAGAGGCGGGCCCCAGTAGCCGGAAGAGAACCCAGCCTCCTTAGACTTTGACGGCCGGGACCTATCACCTGGCCGAATTACCATTGTACCCGTGGGGGGTAGGCCTATATAAACCCCCCAGGGTCACCCATGCAAAGGGTTCACATCTTAGTTCCCTCCACCACAACTAGGGTAGAAGAGAGCTAGCCTTGCCCTTCTTCCTCCTCTAGCCAAGAATCTCAAGGAGCACTCTTGTAGCCACTCTATTGACGATAGTCATCATGCAGAGACCCCACGGAACAGGACTAGGGGTGTTATCTCCACGGAGAGCCCCGAACCTGGGTAAGACTCGTAGGTGTTCGAGGTCTCTCTCACTCCTGCTTCTAGAGCCCGGCAACGTACTCCTGTCCCCATCCATGATAAGCCACCCCTTGGCATATGTCGCGAGAATACCCTGACATTTGGCGCCCACCATGGGGCGGTGTGCACCGTTGGCCAGAGACACATTATGGACGGGAACCCTCTTCCTTCCCAGCGAGCGCAGCCATCCCGACACGTCTGATGGCATTTGCGTCGATGCGCTGCGCGGTGTGGAAGCCGCTTGCGCCGCAAGCTCCCTTGCTGATCTCATTGGCGGGATCCACCTCTCCGATGAGCCCGCGCCCGATGCGGGAGCAGCCAGCTCTGAGAGCTGCCTCGTCGACCTCCTCGGCAAGCTCCACATCGTCAATGAGCCGGCCTCCGACTTGGAGTTTGTCAGCTCCACCGACCCGCTCGTCGAGATGCTCATCGACTCCGACACGGCGAGCACATATGCCTTCCCCGACAACGTGGTGATCATGAATGACCCGCTCCCTCCCGCGGTCAGCAACACCAGCGCTAGCACCTTCATGGAGGTGCTGGTCATCAGCCACGATGGAGTCTCTGGTGGGGCAGGCAAGGACCCGCTGCAGGTGGCAGTGCATGGTCTGTCCGCGCTTGTAGAGGTGGGCGCTGATGGCGCAATGCTGGAAATGTTCCGTGTCTCGCTCCTCGACAGCGCCAACAAGTTGGCGGCCATGAGGCGCCTCACCGAAGCCTACCAGCGAGAGATCGACCGCACCGTGTGCAGCACGCCACCTGCTGGCGAGCCTAGCCGAGTGGGCGCGATTCGGCAGCACGGCGCGGCCATTGCCGACATGCTCTGGGCCGAATGCGCTGTCTACGCCACTCCGATGGAGAACCTGCATGCCGCCCAGGCAGCGGCAGATGAGCTGGACCATCTAGAGGGTGATGAGCATCGCTGCATGAGGTGCACCTCCATCAGCTCCTCGACGCAGCCGTCGCGCAGCACGAAGCTGACAGCCGCGTCGTGGAACCCGACGTGCAAGCCGAAAATCATCCTCCCGTTGTGAGCACGGGGCAACCTCCCAGACAATAATAGGCGGCACCCACATTCCGAGAGACCCAGAGCCGGCTGCTAGCCGTAGTCGGCGCACCCACATCACGATCGAGCACGACCAAGACGGTCGCCCACGAGCAGTGGAACAGCGGGACGACCGCCTCCCGCATGCATAAATAGGCGCACCTCCCTGCCGCCTGTTGAGCACCCGACTCCCGGAGGCCGTCTGGGCCCCCACGAAGGAGTTAGAGAGAACGACGCCCACCACCGGATCCACCCACTTGCTTGGTCCCTGGCGGTAGAAGAAGACGATGCAATCGGTCTGCCTTGCTTCGGCCCCCGCATTCGCGACGAGCCCTTCCCCAAAGGGTTCTCGCTCCCATGAGACACTCCCAAGTATAACAGCTCCGTGAAGCCGAAGGATTGGCCGGTCGACTACTCCACAACCGTCCGCATAGCAAACGACAACAAATGTGTTGCTGTGAAGTACATTCTTCTCATGCTCCAGGGCACGACCCAGACATGGCTGAACAGTCTCAAGCCATACAGTGTCAACAACTGGCTGGACTTCACCGAAGTCTTCGGCCGCAACTTCACCATCACCTACAAGCTGCCGCCCAAGCCTCATCAACTCTCCATGTGCGTTCAAGGCCCGATTGAGTCCACCCGGCGACTACCTGATGAGCTTGGCTGAGCTGCGCAACTCCTGTGAAGGGGTGCACGAGGTGCAAGCCATAGAATACTTCATCGCCGGGTGTAGAGAGGGCACCCTACTCAAGCACAAGCTCCTCTGCGACGAGCCGGCCACCCTATACGAACAACTGGTCATAGCAGACAAGTATGCCAAGGATGACTCCTCCATGAAGTCATAACTCCGAGTGGATGTGTCCGGGAAGGTGCTGTTGGGTTTCGTAGTAATTTCAAAAAAAATTCCTACGCACACGCAAGATCATGGTGATGTATAGCAACGAGAGGGGAGAGTGTTGTCTACATACCCTTGTAGACCGTAAGCGGAAGCGTTAGCACAACGCGGTTGATGTAGTCGTACGTCTTCACGGCCCGACCGATCAAGCACCGAAACTACGGCACCTCCGAGTTCTAGCACACGTTCAGCTCGATGACGTCCCTCGAACTCCGATCTAGCCGAGTGTCGAGGGAGAGTTCCGTCAGCACGACGGCGTGGTGACGATCTTGATGTTCTACCGTCGCAGGGCTTCGCCTAAGCACCGCTACGATATTATCGAGGTGGACTATGGTGGAGGGGGGCACCGCACACGGCTAAGAGATCCAAGGGATCAATTGTTGTGTCTTTGGTGCTAGCCCTGCCCCTCTATTTATATGTTGAGCCCCGGGGTCGAAACTTGGAGCAAAAGCCTCCTCAAAGTCGGTTTTTCCCGAAAGGCAAGAGTCCCACTCGGACTCCAGGACCAAACGCCACAATCCTTGGCGTCTGGCCCAAACGCCATGGGCCTCGGCGTCTGGCCCAGGGCCAGACGCCAGGGTCTCCGGCGTTTGGCCCCCTGGACTCCGCAAAACTCCTTTTTGCTAAAGCCTCATGGGCTTGACCCCTTGGCCTAACCATATCATCCAATATATGAATCTTTACGTCTCGACCATTTCGAGACTCCTCGTCATGTCCCCAATCTCATCCGGGACTCCGAACTCCTTCGGTACATCAAAACATGTAAACTCATAATATAACTGTCATCGTAACCTTAAGCGTGCGGACCCTACGGGTTCGAGAACAATGTAGACATGACCGAGACACGTCTCCGGTCAATAACCAATAGCGGGACCTGGATGCCCATATTGGCTCCTACATATTCTACGAAGATCTTTATCGGTCAGACCGCATAACAACATATGTTGTTCCCTTTGTCATCGGTATGTTACTTGCCCGAGATTCGATCGTCGGTATCCAATACCTAGTTCAATCTCGTTACTGGCAAGTCTCTTTACTCGTTCCATAATACATCATATCACAACTAACATATTAGTTGCAGTGCTAGCAAGGCTTATGTGATGTGCATTACCGAGAGGGCCCAGAGATACCTCTCCGACAATCGGAGTGACAAATCCTAATCTCGAAATACGCCAACCCAACATCTACTTTTGGAGACACCTGTAATGCTCCTTTATAATCACCCAGTTACGTTGTGACGTTTGGTAGCACCCAAGGTGTTCCTCCGGCAAACGGGAGTTGCATAATCTCATAGTTATAGGAACATGTATAAGTCATGAAGAAAGCAATAGCAACATACTAAACGATCAGGTGCTAAGCTAATGGAATGGGTCATGTCAATCAGATCATTCAACTAATGATGTGACCTCGTTACTCAAATAACAACTCTTTTGTCCATGGTTAGGAAACATAACCATCTTTGATTAACGAGCTAGTCAAGCAGAGGCATACTAGTGACACTCTGTTTGTCTATGTATTCACACATGTATTATGTTTCCGGTTAATACAGTTCTAGCATGAATAATAAACATTTATCATGATATAAGGAAATAAATAATAACTTTATTATTGCCTCTAGGGCATATTTCCTTCAGTCTCCCACTTGCACTAGAGTCAATAATCTAGTTCACATCGCCATGTGATTTAATAGCAATAGTTCACATCACCATGTGATTAACACCCATAGTTCACATCTCTATGTGACCAACACCCAAAGGGTTTACTAGATTCAGTAATCTAGTTCACATCGCTATGTGATTAACACCCAAGGAGTACTAAGGTGTGATCATGTTTTGCTTGTGAGAGAATCTTGGTCAACGGGTCTGCCACATTCAGATCCTCATGTATTTTGCAAATTTCTATGTCAACAATGCTCTGCATGGAGCTACTCTAGCTAATTGCTCCCACTTTCAATATGTATCTAGATCGAGACTTAGAGTCATCTAGATTAGTGTCAAACTTGCATCGGCGTAACCCTTTACGACGAACCTTTTTTTCACTTCCATAATAGAGAAACATATCCTTATTCCACTAAGGACAATTTTGACCGCTGTCCAGTGATCTACTCCTAGATCACTATTGTACTCCCTTGCCAAACTTAGTGCAGGGTATACAATAGATCTGGTACGCAGCATGGCATACTTTATAGAACCTATGACTGAGGCATAGGAAATGACTTTCATTCTCTTTCTATTTTTTGCCGTGGTCGGGCTTTGAGTCTTACTCAACTTCACACCTTGTAACACAGGCAAGAACTCTTTCTTTGACTGTTCCATTTTGAACTACTTCAAAATGTTGTCAAGGTATGTACTCATTGAAAAAACTTATCAAGCGTCTTGATCTATCTCTATAGATCTTGAAACTCAATATGTAAGCAGCTTCACCGAAGTCTTTCTTTGAAAAACTCCTTTCAAACATTCCTTTTATGCTTTACAGAATAATTCTACATTATTTCCGATCAACAATATGTCATTCACATATACTTATCAGAAATGTTGTAGAGCTCCCACTCACTTTCTTGTAAATACAGGCTTCTCCGAAAGTCTGTATAAAACCAAATGCTTTGATCACACTATCAAAACGTTTATTCCAACTCCGAGAGGCTTGCACCAGTCCATAAATGGATCGCTGGAGCTTGCACACTTTGTTAGCTCCCTTTGGATCGACAAAACCTTCCGGTTGCATCATATACAACTCTTCTTCCAGAAATCCATTCAGGAATGCAGTTTTGACATCCATCTGCCAAATTTCATAATCATAAAATGCGGCAATTGCTAACATGATTCGGACGGACTTAAGCATCGCTACGGGTGAGAAGGTCTCATCATAGTCAATCCCTTGAACTTGCCGAAAACCTTTTGTGACAAGTCGAGCTTTGTAGACTGTAACATTACCATCAGCGTCAGTCTTCTTCTTAAAGATCCATTTATTCTCAATTGCTTGCCGATCATCGGGCAAGTCAACCAAAGTCCATACTTTGTTCTCATACATGGATCCCATCTCAGATTTCATGGCTTCAAGCCACTTTGCGGAATCTGGGCTCATCATCGTTTCTTCATAGTTCGTAGGTTTCATCATGATCTAGTAGCATGACTTTCAGAACAGGATTACCGTACCACTCTGGCGCGGATCTTACTCTGGTTGATCTACGAGGTTCAGTAGTATCTTGTTCTGAAGTTTCATGATCATCATCATTAGCTTCCTCACTAACTGGTGTAGGTGTCACAAAAACAGTTTTATGTGATGTACTACTTTCCAATAAGGGAGCAGGTACAGTTACCTCGTCAAGTTCTACTTTCCTCCCACTCACTTCTTTCAAGAGAAACCCCTTCTCCAGAAAGTTTCCGAATTTAGCAAAAAAAGTCTTGCCTTCGGATCTGTGGTAGAAGGTGTATCCAATAGTTTCCTCTGGATATCCTATGAAGACGCACTTCTCCGATTTGAGTTTGAGCTTATCAGGATGAAATTTTTTCATATAAGCATTGCAACCCCAAACTTTAAGAAACAACAGCTTAGGTTTCTTGCCAAACCATAGTTCATATGGTGTCGCCTCAACGGATTTAGATGGTGCCCTATTTAATGTGAATGTAGCTGTCTTTAATGCATAACCCCAAAACGATAGTGGTAGATCCGTAAGAGACATCATAGATTGCACTATATATCTAATAAAGTACGGTTATGACGTTCAGACACACCATTATGCTGTGGTGTTCCATGTGGCATGAGTTTGTGAAAATATTCCACATTGTTTTAATTGAAGACCAAACTCATAACTCAAATATTTGTCTCCGCGATCAGATCGTAGAAACTTTATTTTCTTGTCACGATGATTTTCCACTTCACTCTGAAATTCTTTGAACTGTTCAAATGTTTCAAACTTATGTTTCATCAAGTAGATATCCCCATATCTGCTCAAATCATCTGTGAAGGTCAGAAAATAATGATACCTGCTGCAAGCTTTAATATTCACCGGACCACATACATCAGTATGTATGATCTCCAACAAATCTGTTGCTTGCTTCATTGTTCCGGAGAACGGCGTTTTAGTCATCTTGCCCAAAAGGCATGGTTCGCAAGCATCAAGTGATTCATAATCAAGTGATTCCAAAATCCCATCAGCATGGAGTTTCTTCATGCGCTTTACACCAATATGACCTAAACGGCAGTGCTACAAATAAGTTGCACTATCATTATTAACTTTGCATCTTTTGGTTTCAATATTATGATTATGTGTATCACTACGATCGAGATCCAACGAACTATTTTCATTGGGTGTGTAACCATATAAGGTTTTATTCATGTAAACAGAACAACAATTTATTCTCTTACTTAAATGAATAACCGTATTACAATAAACATGATCAAATCATATTCATGCTCAACGCAAACACCAAATAACACTTATTCAGGTTCAACACTAATCCCGAAAGTATAGGGAGTGTGCGATGATGATCATATAAATCTTGGAACCACTTCCAACACACATCGTCACTTCACCCTTAACTAGTATCTGTTTATTCTGCAACTCCCGTTTCGAGTTACTAATCTTAGCAACTGAACTAGTATCAAATACTGAGGGGTTGCCATAAACACTAGTAAAGTACACATCAATAACATGTATATAAAATATACTTATGTTCACTTTGCCATCCTTCTTATCTGCCAATCACTTGGGGTAGTTCCGCTTCCAGTGACCAGTCCCTTTGCAGCAGAAACACTTAGTCTCAGGCTTAGGACCAGACTTGGGCTTCTTCACTTGAGCAACAACTTGCTTGCCATTCTATTTGAAGTTCCCCTTCTTCCCTCTGCCCTTTTCTTGAAACTAGTGGTCTTGTCTACCATCAACACTTGATGTTTTTCTCGATTTCTACCTTCGTCAATTTCCGCATTACGAAGAGCTTGGGAATTGTTTCCGTTATCCCTTGCATATCATAGTTCATCACGAAGTTCTACTAACTTGGTGATGGTGACTAGAGAATTCTGTCAATCACTATCTTATCTGGAAAGGTAACTCCCACTTGATTCAAGCGATTGTTGTACTCAGACAATCTGGGCACATGCTCACTAGTTGAGCGATTCTCCTCCATCTTTTAGCTATAGAACTTGTTGGAGACTACATATCTCTCAACTCGGGTATTTGCTTGAAATATTAACTTCAACTCCTGGAACATCTCATATGCTCCATGACGTTCAAAACGTCGTTGAAGTCCCGATTCTAAGCCATTAAGCATGGTGCACTAAACTATCAAGTAGTCATCATATTGAGCTAGCCAAACGTTCATAACGTCTGCATCTGCTCCTGCAATAGGTCCGTCACCTAGCGGTGCATCAAGGACATAATTCTTCTGTGCAGTAATGAGGATAAACCTCAGATCACGGATCCAATCCGCATCATTGCTACTAACATTTTTCAACATGATTTTCTCTAGGAACATATCAAAAGAAACACAGGGAAGCAACAACGCGAGCTATTGATCTACAACATAATTTGCAAAATACTACCAGGACTAAGTTCATGATAAATTAAAGTTCAATTAATCATATTATTTAAGAACTCCCACTTAGATAGACATCCCTCTAATCCTCTAAGTGATTACGTGATCCAAATCAACTAAACCATGACCGATCATCACGTGAGATGGAGTAGTTTTCAATGGTGAACATCGTTATGTTGATCATATCTACTATATGATTCACGCTCGACCTTTCGGTCTCCGTGTTCCGAGGCCATATGTGTATATGCTAGGCTCGTCAAGTTTAACCTGGGTATTCTGCGTGTGCAAAACTGGCTTGCACCCGTTGTAGATGGACGTAGAGCTTATCACACCCGATCATCACGTGGTGTCTGGGCACGACGAACTTTGGCAACGGTGCATACTCAGGGAGAACACTTCTTGATAATTTAGTGAGAGATCATCTTATAATGCTACCGTCAATCAAAGCAAGATAAGATGCATAAAAAGATAAACATCACATGCAATCAATATAAGTGATATGATATGGCCATCATCATCTTGTGCTTGTGATCTCCATCTCCAAAGCACCGTCATGATCACCATCGTCACCGGCGCGACACCTTGATCTCCATCGTAGCATCGTTGTCGTCTCGCCAATCTTATGCTTCCACGACTATCACTACCGTTTAGTAATAAAGTAAAGCATTACATCGCGATTGCATTGCATACAATAAAGCGACAACCATATGGCTCCTGCCAGTTGCCGATAACTCGGTTACAAAACATGATCATCTCATACAATAAAATTCAGCATCATGCTTTGACCATATCACATCACAACATGCCCTGCAAAAACAAGTTAGGCGTCCTCTACTTTGTTGTTGCATGTTTTACGTGGCTGCTACGGGCTTAAGTAAGAACCAATCTCACCTACGCATCAAAACCACAACGATAGTTTGTCAAATAGACTCCGTTTTAACCTTCTCAAGGACCGGGCGTAGCCATACTCGGTTCAACTAAAGTTGGAGAGACAGTCGCCCGCAAGCCATCTATGTGCAAAGCACGTCGAGGGAACCGGTCTCGCGTAAGCGTACGCGTAAGGTTGGTCCGGGTCGTCTCGTCCAACAATACCGCCGAACCAAAGTATGACATGCTGGTAGGCAGTATGACTTGTATCGTCCACAACTCACTTGTGTTCTACTCGTGCATATAACATCAACATAAGTAACCTAGGCTCGGATGCCACTGTTGGGTTTCGTAGTAATTTCAAAAAAAATTCCTACGCACACGCAAGATCATGGTGATGTATAGCAACGAGAGGGGAGAGTGTTGTCTACATACCCTTGTAGACCGTAAGCGGAAGCGTTAGCACAACGCGGTTGATGTAGTCGTACGTCTTCACGGCCCGACCGATCAAGCACCGAAACTACGGCACCTCCGAGTTCTAGCACACGTTCAGCTCGATGACGTCCCTCGAACTCCGATCCAGCCGAGTGTCAAGGGAGAGTTCCGTCAGCACGACGGCGTGGTGACGATCTTGATGTTCTACCGTCGCAGGGCTTTGCCTAAGCACCGCTACGATATTATCGAGGTGGACTATGGTGGAGGGGGGCACCGCACACGGCTAAGAGATCCAAGGGATCAATTGTTGTGTCTTTGGTGCTAGCCCTGCCCCTCTATTTATATGTTGAGCCCCGGGGTCAAAACTTGGAGCAAAAGCCTCCTCAAAGTCGGTTTTTCCCGAAAGGCAAGAGTCCTACTCGGACTCCAGGACCAAACGCCACAATCCTTGGCGTCTGGCCCTGACGCCATGGGCCTCGGCGTCTGGCCCAGGGCCAGACGCCAGGGTCTCTGGCGTTTGGCCCCCTGGACTCCGCAAAACTCCTTTTTGCTAAAGCCTCATGGGCTTGACCCCTTGGCCTAACCATATCATCCAATATATAAATCTTTACGTCTCGACCATTTCGAGACTCCTCGTCATGTCCCCAATCTCATCCGGGACTCCGAACTCCTTCGGTACATCAAAACATGTAAACTCATAATATAACTGTCATCGTAACCTTAAGCGTGCGGACCCTACGGGTTCGAGAACAATGTAGACATGACCGAGACACGTCTCCGGTCAATAACCAATAGCGGGACCTGGATGCCCATATTGGCTCCTACATATTCTACGAAGATCTTTATCGGTCAGACCGCATAACAACATACGTTGTTCCCTTTGTCATCGGTATGTTACTTGCCCGAGATTCGATCGTCGGTATCCAATACCTAGTTCAATCTCGTTACTGGCAAGTCTCTTTACTCGTTCCGTAATACATCATATCACAACTAACATATTAGTTGCAGTGCTTGCAAGGCTTATGTGATGTGCATTACCGAGAGGGTCCAGAGATACCTCTCCGACAATCGGAGTGACAAATCCTAATCTCGAAATACGCCAACCCAACATCTACTTTTGGAGACACCTGTAATGCTCCTTTATAATCACCCAGTTACGTTGTGACGTTTGGTAGCACCCAAGGTGTTCCTCCGGCAAACGGGAGTTGCATAATCTCATAGTTATAGGAACATGTATAAGTCATGAAGAAAGCAATAGCAACATACTAAACGATCAGGTGCTAAGCTAATGGAATGGGTCATGTCAATCAGATCATTCAACTAATGATGTGACCTCGTTACTCAAATAACAACTCTTTTGTCCATGGTTAGGAAACATAACCATCTTTGATTAACGAGCTAGTCAAGCAGAGGCATACTAGTGACACTCTGTTTGTCTATGTATTCACACATGTATTATGTTTCCGGTTAATACAATTCTAGCACGAATAATAAACATTTATCATGATATAAGGAAATAAATAATAACTTTATTATTGCCTCTAGGGCATATTTCCTTCAGGTGCTCCCTCCGGCTTCACAAACGCCGGCTGGTGACACCAACCGGCGCCAGCCGAATGACAACAAGCGCAAGGCCCAGCCTCTGGCTTCTAACAACCGGCAAGTGGCAGCAGTCGAAGATCAGCAGCCGGCCAGGCAGCCCAGCCCCAAGCATGAATGGGGCGACAAGGGTGCCTACCATCCTACCTTCTCCTTTGAGCAGGCCCTCGATGCCCCGTGCAAGTTCCATAGCGGCGCGAAGCCATCCAACCACACCACCCAGAAGTGCAACTGGCTCGCCCGGATTGCCAAGGGCGAGGCCCTGCCACCTCCTCCACCAGCCGGGCAGGTAGCTCCGGCTGTTCAGCAACCGGCCCGAGCTACCGGCGCTATTCAAGATGAGTTCCACGAAGAGAACGCCACCTAAATCGTCTTCACTAGCAAAGCCGACGTCAAGCACAACAGATGGCAGTAGCACCGTGAGGTGAATGGTGTCAGCTTAGAGGTTCCCACCAACATGCACTGGTCCGAGATGCCCATCACTTGGAGCCAAGCTGACCACCCGGCCATGATGCCCTCACCAGGTGCATACGCCTTGGTGCTGGAATCAACCTTCTCAACGGAGAGGCGCACTTGCCGCTTCAGTCGAGTTCTGATAGATGGCGGCAGCAACATCAACATCCTGTACCGCGAGACCCTGGAGCGGTTGGGCATCAAGGCCAAGCAGCTTTAGCCCAACCGGACCATCTTCCACGACATAGTTCCCGGCCTTTCCTGCTCTCCAATCGGCAAGTTCAAGATTGATGTCCTGTTCGGCGACAAGAACCACTTCCGCCGCAAGCCAATCTGGTTCGAGGTGGTTGACCTGGATAGCCCCTACCACGCGCTCTTGGACCGTCCTACACTTGCCAAGTTCATGATGGTCCCACACTATGCCTACCTGAAGGCCAAGATGCCGGGTACCAAGGGCATCATCACTGTTGCGGGCGACTACCAGAAGTCGCTAGATTGCGTTGCCGCCAGGAGCCGGCTGGTCGAGTCCCTCATCATCGCTCAAGAGAAGCGTCTCCTTGACCAGATGGTAGCCATGGCCAGCGAGAAGCCGGCCATGCCGACTGACCCCAAGGAGGTGGAAGCAGGGGCCTCCTTCCAGCCGGCTAAGGAAACCAAGAAGATTGCCTTAGAACCGGTGCACCCGTAGAGGATTCATTTGCTGTGCCATGGATCGACCAAGTGATAGACTCCACGGCCGGCTGCGAGCTCTGTCCTTCTTGGACGCGTACTTCGGCTACCACCAGATCAAGCTAGATCTGGCCGACCGCTTGAATACCGCCTTCATCACACCATTCGGCGCCTTCTGCTACATCATCATGACATTCGGCTTGAGGAATCTCGGCGCCACCTTCCAACGATGCATGCAGAAGTGCTTGTTGAAGCATCTCGGCCGCAATGCCCACATCTATGTGGATGACACTATGGTGAAGACAGAGAAGCGCGGCACCCTCCTAGAGGATGTCAAGGAAACCTTTGAAAATCTGCGCCATTTTCAAATGAAGCTCAACCCGGAGAAGTGTGTCTTCGGAGTACCAGCCAGCCAGCTCCTTGGCTTCCTTGTCTCAGAACGCGGCATCAAGTGCAACACCGTCAAGATCAAGGCCATCAAGCGGATGGAGAAACCCACCAAGCTACGTGACGTCCAAAAGTTCACCAGGTTCCTAGCATCCCTCAGTCTCTTCATCAGTTGGTTGGGTGAGAAGGCACTCCCCCTGTACAAGCTCATGAAGAAAACCACTTGCTTCGAGTGGAACGACCAGGCGGACGAAGCTTTCCTTCAACTCAAGCGCATGATGTCCACGCCGCCTATCCTGGTGGCTCCCGTTGCTAACGAACCGATGCTCCTCTACATCGCCGCCACCAACCGAGTCATCAGCACGGTGATCGTGGTCGAGCGTCCAGAAGCCGGCAAGGTGCAGTCGGTCCAGAGGCCGGTGTACTATCTGAGTGAAGTCCTGTTCGCCTCCAAGCAGAACTACCCCCACTAACAGAAGATGTGTTATGCCATGTACTTTGCCGCCAAGAAGCTGAAGCAATATTTCCAAGAGCACTCCATCATAGTTGTCTGCACCGCCCCTCTTGCCGAGATCATGGGAAACCGAGATGCTTCTAGCCGGGTGGCCAAGTGGGCCATTGACCTAGCTCCCCACACCATCCTCTACCAGCCCCGCACCACCATCAAGTCCCAAGCACTGGCCGACTTCCTTGTCGACTGGGCCGAGTCCCAGTACCTGCCGCCAGCGGCGGATTCCACGTACTGGCAGATGCACTTTGACGGCTCAAAGATGCGCTCCGTCTTGGGAGCCAGCATCGTCCTCACCTCTCCCAAAGGTGACAAGCTGAAGTACATGTTGGCATTCTGGATACGGGGGTACCTAGACTTGCCTGCCTGCGGCCCACGGCATGGCTCCATCAACGGCCTGGTACGACCCAGTTTTAGCACCAATAGCTCAAGACCCTTGCGAGCCGGACGACACCAAGACCTCCAAGGGGATTGGCCTCCTCAGGCTAGCTCTCGAGGAGCGGAGATTTCTATGCTAGGTGCACCTCACGAGGTTCAGCTGACTTGAACCATGACGACCAAGGCCAGGCGGCGCCAGGCGGGCGCCAGCGGGTGCAGCGTACCAGTTTCCTCTTCGGTGCAAAGAAGGCAAGCAGCAGGCATGAAGTCCTGAGGAATCAACCAAAGGTTTCCATTTTGGTGTAACAAGACAAAGACCGCTAGGACGGTAGGAAGGAGGTCATGCCGAGCCCACTGCAGCGTCACGACCAAAGGTTTTTGCAGGCGAAGACCACTTTAGTCAGGATAGGATGTACTTGTCTCCCTTCAAATCTGGACGTTGTGGGATCACTTCCCACTAACATTTAGGAAGAGGACCAAGGCCACTATAAATAGGACCTAGCCACCACCATAGAAGGGGAGGGACGAAGACGACGAGGCAATCAGGATCAAATCCGTTCCACCCTCACCATCACACCAGCTCGCTTGAGCTCAAGAACACCTCACCTCCTGAGGCTGTTCAGCCATTGTTCTAGTTCATCCTCAGCCCCTCGAGGAAATCCACCGCAAAGCTGGAGTAGGGTATTACACCGCAAGGTGGCCCGAACCTGGATAAACTGATGTGTCTCTCTTTCCGTTTGAGCTCGACGCGCTAGGATGTGAGGATCGCGAGTAGGCAGGCTGGGTAGGTTGAGATCTCTGCACGCACCCCAGAGTTTGAACCTCTCAAGGTTTGCGGAACCCAAAATCCAACATTTGGCGCGCCAGGTAGGGGTGCGTCATATTTTCTCTTCCGTCGATTGATCCACCGTTACTCCGACGCTTCCGTGGCTGACACACGTCGGGCTCACGCTGAGCGTCGGGCCGCGGTTGTCACCCGTGTCACTCAGACAGGACCAACGGGCGACGGCTGTCCTCGTCGTCCCCCATCGCCGGCGGCCAACTCCACCACGGGCCCGACTGGCCACAAGCAGCAAGCTTCATTGCCGCACCCCTTCGTGCGCCGTGATGGGTGCATCACCACTCCATCGCTGACCCCGGCCACGTCCTCCTCCCACGTGCGTCGTGGCCCGGCGAACGCTCAGGTTGCACTGCTCATGGCGCGGGAGCTCCTACGCTACCGCCCAGTCGCCGACTTCTACGAGGAGTGGCTTGAATGCATCGCCGAGCTCGTCAGCGCCATTGGAGACTCTGCTGCGCCGGCCTGCTCACTGCCTCAGCTACCGCCTACTGTGGATGACGTGGCTCACGGGGTGCCTCCACCACCTCCAGTCTAGGGCACCATCATCGAGCCGAGGGGGGCAGCACCACGGCGAGACCCGTAGCATCAGGCGCCCACGCGTGAAGAAGCAAGTTGTCAAGTGGTGCAGCGGCCCCAAGAAGAGGAATGTGCGCTTCCAGCACCTCCATGTCAAGACTGTGTGTTGCCTGTGGTGATGGCGCACGAGCACCAAGACCAGGCTCCACCACCCTGACGGGCTCCCATGACCACAGCAGGGTGTCGTGCATTCACTCCGGAGCTACACAACGTCATCTGGCCGGGCAAGTGCAAGCCTGAACTGCCCCACGCTACGACGGCACCGCCAACCCCGCCAAGTTCATGTAGCTCTGTGAATTGAGCATCGAGGTGGCTAGTGGTGATGAGAAGATCACGGCGAACTGGTTTCCCATGGCCCTCAAGGATGCCACACACTCCTGGCTCCTGAACCTCCCCGTGGGGTCTGTCTCCTCCTTGGATGAGATGCGCGACTGCTTCATCGCCAACTTCCAGGGCACTCGCGACCGCTCGCCGGCCGCGGGTGACCTACAACGCATCAAGCAGCAGCCAGGAGAGACCCTGCAGAAGTACATCAAACGCTTGAACAACGTTCGCCTCAAGATCCCCAAGGTGTCGAACAAGGCCATCATCTCAGCGTTCACTGATGGCGTCCGCTGTTGGGTTTCGTAGTAATTTCAAAAATTTTCCTACGCGCACACAGGATCATGTGATGCATAGCAACGAGAGGAGAGTGTTGTCTACGTACCCAACGCAGACCGACTGCGGAAGCAATGACACGACGTAGAGGAAGTAGTCGTACGTCTTCACGATCCAACCGATCAAGCACCGAAACTACGGCACCTCCGAGTTCGAGCACACGTTCAGCTCGATGACGATCCCCGGACTCCGATCCAGCAAAGTGTCGGGGAAGAGTTTCGTCAGCACGACGGCGTGGTGACGATCTTGATGAACTACAGCAGCAGGGCTTCGCCTAAACTCCGCTACAGTATTATCGAGGAATATGGTGGCAGGGGGCACCGCACACGGCTAAGGAATCGATCACGTGGATCAACTTGTGTCAACTTGTGTATTTAGAGGTGCCCCTGCCTCCGTATATAAAGGATGGAGGAGGAGGAGGCCGGCCAAGGCAAAGGTGCGGCCAGGATAGGGAGTCCTACTAGGACTCCAAGTCCTAGTAGGAGTCCACCAAGAGGGGAGGAAGGGAGAAGGAATAGGAGGAGAAGGAGAGGTGGCCGGCCCCCTTTTCCCTAGTCCAATTCGGACCAAAGGGGAGGGGGGCGCAGCAGCCTTTTTCCTCTTCCCACTAAAGCCCATCAAGGCCCATTACTTCTCCCGTAACTACCCGGTACTCCGAAAAATACCCGAATCACTCGGAACCTTTCCGATGTCCGAATATAGTCGTCCAATATATCGATCTTTACGCCTCGACCATTTCGAGACTCCTCGTCATGTCCCCGATCTCATCCGGGACTCCGAACTCCTTCGGTACATCAAAATGCATAAACTCATAATATAACTGTCATCGTAACCTTAAGCGTGCGGACCCTACGGGTTCGAGAACAATGTAGACATGACCGAGACATGTCTCCGGTCAATAACCAATAGCGGGACCTGGATGCCCATATTGGCTCCTACATATTCTACGAAGATCTTTATCGGTCAGACCGCATAACAACATACGTTGTTCCCTTTGTCATCGGTATGTTACTTGCCCGAGATTTGATCGTCGGTATCCAATACCTAGTTCAATCTCGTTACCGGCAAGTCTCTTTACTCGTTCCGTAATACATCATCTCACAACTAACATATTAGTTTCAGTGCTTGCAAGGCTTATGTGATGTGCATTACCGAGAGGGCCCAGAGATACCTCTCCGACAATCGGAGTGACAAATCCTAATCTCGAAATACGCCAACCCAACATCGACCATTGGAGACACCTGTAGTACTCCTTTATAATCACCCATTTACGTTGTGACGTTTGGTAGTACCCAAAGTGTTCCTCCGGTAAACGGGAGTTGCATAATCTCATAGTCATAGGAACATGTATAAGTCATGAAGAAAGCAATAGCAACATACTAAACGATCAGGTGCTAAGCTAATGGAATGGGTCATGTCAATCAGATCATTCTACTAATGATGTGACCTCGTTAATCAAATAACAACTCATTGTTCATGGTTAGGAAACATAACCATCTTTGATTAACGAGCTAGTCAAGTAGAGGCATACTAGTGACACTCTGTTTGTCTATGTATTCACACATGTATTATGTTTCCGGAAAATACAATTCTAGCATGAATAATAAACATTTATCATGATTATAAGGAAATAAATAATAACTTTATTATTGCCTCTAGGGCATATTTCCTTCAGTCTCCCACTTGCACTAGAGTCAATAATCTAGTTCACATCGCCATGTGATTTTAACAGCAATAGTTCACATCACCATGTGACCAACACCCAAAGGGTTTACTAGATTCAGTAATCTAGTTCACATCGCTATGTGATTAACACCCAAAGAGTACTAAGGTGTGATCATGTTTTGCTCGTGAGAGAAGCTTAGTCAACGGATCTGTCATATCCAGAGCCGTATGTATTTTGCAAATATCCTATGTCTACAATGCTCTGTGCGGAGCTACTCTAGCTAATTGCTCCCACTTTCAATATGTATCCAGATTGAGACTTAGAGTCATCTGGATCAGTGTAAAAGTTTGCACTGATGTAACTTTTACAACAAACTCTTTTATCACCTCCATAATCGAGAAACATCTCCTTAGTCCTTACTAAGGATATTCTTAACCAATGTCCAGTGATCTACTCCTAGATCACTATTGTACTCCCTTGCCAAATACAGAGCAAGGTATACAATAGGTCTGGTACATAGCATAGCATACTTTATAGAACCTATGACTGAGGCATAGGGAATGACTTTTCATTCTCTTTCTATTTTCTGCTGTGGTCGGGATTTGAGTCTTACTCAATTTCATACTTTTGCAACACAGGCAAGAACTCTTTCTTTGACTGTTCCATTTTGAACTATTTCAAAATCTTGCCAAGGTATGTACTCATTGAAAATCTTATCAAGCGTCTTGATCTATCTCAATAGATCTTGATGCTCAATATGTAAGCAACTTCACCAAGGTCTTTCTTTGAAAAACTTTTATTCAAGTATCCCTTTATGCTATCCAGAAATTCTATATCATTTCCAATCAGTAATATGTCATCCACATATAATATCAGAAATGCTACAGAGCTCCCACTCACTTTCTTGTAAATACAGGCTGCTCCGAAAGTCTGTATAAAACCAAATGCTTTGATCACACTATCAAAACGTTTATTCCAACTCCGAGAGACTTGCACCAGTCCATAAATGGATCGCTGGAGCTTGCACACTTTGTTAGCTCCCTTTGGATCGACAAAACCTTCTGGTTGCATCATATACAACTCTTCTTCCAGAAATCCATTCAGGAATGCAGTTTTGACATCCATTTACCAAATTTCATAATCATAAAATGCGGCAATTGCTAACATGATTCGGACGGACTTAAGCATCGCTACGGGTGAGAAGGTCTCATCGTAGTCAATTCCTTGAACTTGCCGAAAACCTTTTGCGACAAGTCGAGCTTTGTAGACAGTAACATTACCATCAGCGTCAGTCTTCTTCTTAAAAATCCATTTATTCTCAATTGCTTGCCGATCATCGGGCAAGTCAACCAAAGTCCATACTTTGTTCTCATACATGGATCCCATCTCAGATTTCATGGCTTCTAGCCACTTTGCGGAATCTGGGCTCACCATCGCTTCTTCATAGTTCGTAGGTTCATCATGATCTAGTAGCATGACCTCCAGAACAGGATTACCGTACCACTCTGGTGCGGATCTTACTCTGGTTGATCTACGAAGTTCAGTAGTATCTTGATCTGAAGTTTCATGATCATTATCATTGGCTTCCTTACTAACTGGTGTAGGTGTCACTGAAACAGTTTTCTGTGATGAACTACTTTCCAGTAAGGGAGCAGGTACAGTTACCTCGTCAAGTTCTACTTTCCTCCCACTCACTTCTTTCGAGAGAAACTCCTTCTCTAGAAATGATCCATTCTTAGCAACAAATGTTTTGCCTTCGGATCTGTGATAGAAGGTGTACCCAACAGTTTCCTTTGGGTATCCTATGAATACACATTTCTCCGATTTGGGTTCGAGTTTATCAGGTTGAAGCTTTTTCACATAAGCATCGCAGCCCCAAACTTTAAGAAACAACAGCTTAGGTTTACTGCTAAACCATAGTTCATACAGTGTCATCTCAACGGATTTAGATGGTGCCATATTTTAAAACGTGAATGCAGCTGTCTCTAATGCATAACCAAAACGATAGTGGTAAAGAGATATCATAGATCGCACCATATCAAATAAAGTGCGGTTACGACGTTCGGACACACCATAACGATGTGGTGTTCCAGGTGGCGTGAGCTGTGAAACTATTCCACATTGTTTTAATTGAAGACCAAACTTGTAACTCAAATATTTGTCTCCGTGATCAGATCGCAGAAACTTTATTTTCTTGTTACGATGATTTTTCCACTTCACTCTGAAATTCTTTGAACCTTTCAACTATTTCAGACTTATGTTTCATCAAGTAGATATACCCATATCTGCTCAAATCATCTTGTGAAGGTCAGAAAAACAACGATGCTTGCCACGAGCATCAGCACTCATTGGATCGCATACATCGGTATGTATTATTTCCAACAAGTCAGTAACTCGTTCCATTGTTCCGAAGAACGGAGTTTTAGTCATCTTGCCCAAAAGGCACGGTTCGCAAGCATCAAATGATTCATAACCAAGTGATTCTGAAAATCCATCTTTATGGAGTTTCTTCATGCGCTTTACACCGATATGACCCAAACGGCAGTGCCACAAATAAGTTGCACTATCATTAACTTTGCATCTTTTGGCATCAATATTATGAATATGTGTATCACTACGATCGAGATCGAATGAACCATTTTCATTGGGTGTGTAACCATATAAGGTTTTATTCATGTAAATAGAACAACAGTTTATTCTCTTACTTAAATGAATAACCGTATTGCAATAAACATGATCAAATCATATTCATGCTCAACGCAAACACCAAATAACATTTATTTAGGTTCAACACTAATCCCGAAAGAATAGGGAGTGTGCGATGATGATCATATCAATCTTGAAACTACTTTCAACATACATCATCACTTCACCCTTAACTAGTTTCTGTTTATTCTGCAACTCCCGTTTCGAGTTACTACTCTTAGCAACTGAACCAGTACCAAATACTGAGGGGTTGCTATAAACACTAGTAAAGCACACATCAAACACCTGTATATCAAATATACCCTTTTTCACTTTGCCATCCTTCTTATCCACCAAATATTTAGGGTAGTTCCGCTTCCAGTGACCATTTCCTTTGCAGTGTAAGCACTCAGTTTCAGGCTTTGGTTCAGCTTTGGGCTTCTTCGTGGGAGTGACAACTTGCTTGTCTTTCCACTTGAAGTTCCCTTCCTTTCCCTTTGCCCTTTTCTTGAAACTAGTGATCTTGTCAACCATCAACACTTGATGCTCTTTCTTGATTTCTACCTTCGTTAATTTCAACATCACGAAGAGCTCGGGAATCATTTTCGTCATCCCTTGCATACTATAGTTCATCACGAAGTTCTACTAACTTGGTGATGGTGACTAGAGAATTCTGTCAATCACTATCTTATCTGGAAGATTAACTCCCACTTGATTCAAGCGATTGAAGTACCCAGACAATCTAAGCACATGCTCACTAGTTGAGCGATTCTCCTCCATCTTTTAGCTATAGAACTTGTTGGAGACTTCATATCTCTCAACTCGGGTATTTGCTTGAAATATTAACTTCAATTCCTGGAACATCTCATATGGTCCATGACGTTCAAAACGTCTTTGAAGTCCCGATTCTAAGCCGTTTAAGCATGGTGCACTAAACTATCAAGTAGTCATCATATTAAGCTATCCAGACGTTCATAACTTCTGCATCTGCTCTTGCAATAGGTCTGTCACCTAGCGGTGCATTAAGGACATAATTCTTCTGTGCAGCAATGAGGATTTAACCTCAGATCACGGATCAAATCCGCAACATTGCTACTATCATTTTTCAACACAATTTTCTCTAGGAACATATCAAAATAAACACAGGGAAGCAACAACGCGAGCTATTGATCTACAACATGATTTGCAAAATACTACCAGGACTAAGTTCATGATAAATTTAAGTTCAATTTAATCATATTACTTAAGAACTCCCACTTAGATAGACATCCCTCTAATCCTCTAAGTGATCACGTGATCCAAATCAACTAAACCATAACCGATCATCACGTGAGATGGAGTAGTTTCATCGGTGAACATCATTATGTTGATCATATCTACTATATGATTCACGCTCGACCTTTCGGTCTCCGTGTTCCGAGGCCATATCTGCATATGCTAGGCTCGTCAAGTTTAACCTGAGTATTCTGCGTGTGCAACTGTTTTGCACCCGTTGTATTTGAACGTAGAGCCTATCACACCCGATCATCACGTGGTGTCTCAGCACGAAGAACTTTTGCAACGGTGCATACTCAGGGAGAACACTTCTTGATAATTTAGTGAGAGATCATCTTATAATGCTACCGTCAATCAAAGCAAGATAAGATGCATAAAAAGATAAACATCACATGCAATCAATATAAGTGATATGATATGGCCATCATCATTTTGTGCTTGTGATCTCCATCTCCGAAGCACCGTCATGATCACCATCGTCACCGGCGCGACACCTTGATCTCCATCGTAGTATCGTTGTCGTTTCGCTAATCTTATGCTTCCACGACTATCACTACCGTTTAGTAATAAAGTAAAGCATTACATCGCGATTGCATTGCATACAATAAAGCGACAACCATATGGCTCCTGCCAGTTGCCGATAACTCGGTTACAAAACATGATCATCTCATACAATAAAATTCAGCATCATGCCTTGACCATATCACATCACAACATGCCCTGCAAAAACAAGTTAGACGTCCTCTACTTTGTTGTTGCATGTTTTACGTGGCTGCTACGGGCTTAAGTAAGAACCAATCTCACCTACGCATCAAAACCACAACGATAGTTTGTCAAATAGACTCCGTTTTAACCTTCGCAAGGACCGGGCGTAGCCATACTTGGTTCAACTAAAGTTGGAGAGGCAGTCGCCCGCAAGCCATCTCTGTGCAAAGCACGTCGAGGGAACCGGTCTCGCGTAAGCGTACGCGTAAGGTTGGTCCGGGTCGTCTCGTCCAACAATACCGCTGAACCAAAATTTGACATGCTGGTAGGCAGTATGACTTGTATCGTCCACAACTCACTTGTGTTCTACTTGTGCATATAACATCAACATCATTAACCTAGGCTCGGATGCCACTGTTGGGTTTCGTAGTAATTTCAAAAATTTTCCTACGCGCACACAGGATCATGTGATGCATAGCAACGAGAGGAGAGTGTTGTCTATGTACCCAACGCAGACCGACTGCGGAAGCAATGACACGACGTAGAGGAAGTAGTCGTACGTCTTCACGATCCAACCGATCAAGCACCGAAACTACGGCACCTCCGAGTTCGAGCACACGTTCAGCTCGATGACGATCCCCGGACTCCGATCCAGCAAAGTGTCGGGGAAGAGTTTCGTCAGCACGACGGCGTGGTGACGATCTTGATGAACTACAGCAGCAGGGCTTCGCCTAAACTCCGCTACAGTATTATCGAGGAATATGGTGATAGGGGGCACCGCACACGGCTAAGGAATCGATCACGTGGATCAACTTGTGTCAACTTGTGTGTTTAGAGGTGCCCCCGCCTCCGTATATAAAGGAGCCAAGGGGGGAGGGTGCGCCGGCCAAGAGGGAGAGGCGCAGGAGGAGTCCTACTCCTACCGGGAGTAGGACTCCCCCCCCAATCCTATTCCAACTAGGATTCCCAAGGGGGAAAGAGGGAGAAGGGTGGCCGGCCACCTCTCCTAGTCCTAATAGGACTAGGGGAAGGGGGGAGGCGCGCAGCCCTGGTGGGCAGCCCTTTCACCTTTCCACTAAGGCCCATGAAGGCCCATATGGTTCCCGGGGGGTTCCGGTAACCTCCCGGTAACCCGGTAAAATCCCGATTTCACCCGGAACACTTCCGATGTCCAAACATAGGCTTCCAATATATCAATCTTTACGTCTCGACCATTTCGAGACTCCTCGTCATGTCCGTGATCATATCCGGGACTCCGAACAACCTTCGGTACATCAAAAATGCATAAACTCATAATATAACTGTCATCGTAACCTTAAGCGTGCGGACCCTACGGGTTCGAGAACAATGTAGACATGACCGAGACATGTCTCTGGTCAATAACCAATAGCGGGACCTGGATGCCCATATTGGTTCCTACATATTCTACGAAGATCTTTATCGGTCAGACCGCATAACAACATACGTTGTTCCCTTTGTCATCGGTATGTTACTTGCCCGAGATTCGATCGTCGGTATCCAATACCTAGTTCAATCTCGTTACCGGCAAGTCTCTTTACTCGTTCCGTAATACATCATCTCACAACTAACATATTAGTTGAAATGCTTGCAAGGCTTATGTGATGTGTATTACCGAGAGGGCCCAGAGATACCTCTCCGACAATCGGAGTGACAAATCCTAATCTCGAAATACGCCAACCCAACATCTACCTTTGGAGACACCTGTAATGCTCCTTTATAATCACCCAGTTACGTTGTGACGTTTGGTAGCACCCAAAGTGTTCCTCCGGCAAACGGGAGTTGCATAATCTCATAGTCATAGGAACATGTATAAGTCATGAAGAAAGCAATAGCAACATACTAAACGATCAGGTGCTAAGCTAATGGAATGGGTCTTGTCAATCAGATCATTTAACTAATGATGTGACCTCGTTAATCAAATAACAACTCATTGTTCATGGTCAGGAAACATAACCATCTTTGATTAACGAGCTAGTCAAGTAGAGGCATACTAGTGACACTCTGTTTGTCTATGTATTCACACATGTATTATGTTTCCTGCAATATGGAATACGATGAGATTTTCTTACTGGTGTATTATTCACTCTGGTACCACTGTTGGGTTTCGTAGTAATTTCAAAAAAATTCCTACGCGCACACAGGATCATGTGATGCATAGCAACGAGAGGAGAGTGTTGTCTACGTACCCAACGCAGACCGACTGCGGAAGCAATGACACGACGTAGAGGAAGTAGTCGTACGTCTTCACGATCCAACCGATCAAGCACCGAAACTACGGCACCTCCGAGTTCGAGCACACGTTCAGCTCGATGACGATCCCCGGACTCCGATCCAGCAAAGTGTCGGGGAAGAGTTTCGTCAGCACGACGGCGTGGTGACGATCTTGATGAACTACAGCAGCAGGGCTTCGCCTAAACTCCGCTACAGTATTATCGAGGAATATGGTGGCAGGGGGCACCGCACACGGCTAAGGAATCGATCACGTGGATCAACTTGTGTCAACTTGTGTGTCTATGGGGTGCCCCCTGCCCCTGTATATAAAGGATGGAGGAGGAGGAGGCCGGCCAAGGCAAAGGTGCGGCCAGGATAGGGAGTCCTACTAGGACTCCAAGTCCTAGTAGGAGTCCACCAAGAGGGGAGGAAGGGAGAAGGAATAGGAGGAGAAGGAGAGGTGGCCGGCCCCCTTTTCCCTAGTCCAATTCGGACCAAAGGGGAGGGGGGGCGCAGCAGCCTTTTTCCTCTTCCCACTAAAGCCCATCAAGGCCCATTACTTCTCCCGTAACTACCCGGTACTCCGAAAAATACCCGAATCACTCGGAACCTTTCCGATGTCCGAATATAGTCGTCCAATATATCGATCTTTACGTCTCGACCATTTCGAGACTCCTCGTCATGTCCCCGATCTCATCCGGGACTCCGAACTCCTTCGGTACATCAAAATGCATAAACTCATAATATAACTGTCATCGTAACCTTAAGCATGCGGACCCTACGGGTTCGAGAACAATGTAGACATGACCGAGACATGTCTCCGGTCAATAACCAATAGCGGGACCTGGATGCCCATATTGGCTCCTACATATTCTACGAAGATCTTTATCGGTCAGACCGCATAACAACATACGTTGTTCCCTTTGTCATCGGTATGTTACTTGCCCGAGATTCGATCGTCGGTATCCAATACCTAGTTCAATCTCGTTACCGGCAAGTCTCTTTACTCGTTCCGTAATACATCATCTCACAACTAACATATTAGTTGTAATGCTTGCAAGGCTTATGTGATGTGTATTACCGAGAGGGCCCAGAGATACCTCTCCGACAATCGGAGTGACAAATCCTAATCTCGAAATACGCCAACCCAACATCGACCATTGGAGACACCTGTAGTACTCCTTTATAATCACCCATTTACGTTGTGACGTTTGGTAATACCCAAAGTGTTCCTCCGGTAAACGGGAGTTACATAATCTTATAGTCGTAGGAACATGTATAAGTCATGAAGAAAGCAATAGCAACATACTAAACGATCAGGTGCTAAGCTAATGGAATGGGTCATGTCAATCAGATCATTCTACTAATGATGTGACCTCGTTAATCAAATAACAACTCATTGTTCATGGTTAGGAAACATAACCATCTTTGATTAACGAGCTAGTCAAGTAGAGGCATACTAGTGACACTCTGTTTGTCTATGTATTCTCACATGTATTATGTTTCCGGTTAATACAATTCTAGCATGAATAATAAACATTTATCATGATATAAGGAAATAAATAATAACTTTATTATTGCCTCTAGAGCATATTTCCTTCATCCGCGACATCAAGATGAGGGAGGAGCTCGCCATACATGAAGACCTCTGCACTGCCCTGGAGATGTTCAACATGGCGAACAAGTGTGCGAGGGCTGAGGAGGGACGCCTCTCCCACCTCGAGCTCCCCAATGCTGATACAGAAGACAAGAAGGCCAAGGCCAAGGACGTGAAGCGCAAGGGGCCAGCTGTGCTTGCAGCCGAGCCGGAGATGAAGCGCGGATGCAATCACCCTGAGTCATCCAAGGGCAGCCATCCATTCTGCGTCTTCGTCAACATGCACAACCACAACACCAATGACTGCTAGGAGCTCAGGGCCCTCCGCGACAGGCGCCTCAGTCGACGCCTCGAGCACAACGATCAAGGCTACGGTGGTGGAGGTCGCTGAGGTGGAGGACACCCGGACGGCCTTGACCATCACCAGGAGTGGTGCGACCAGTCTCGGGAGGACCGCTGGCAGGGCCAGTCTCGTGAGGGCGCCTAGAGGGATCAGCCTCAGGGCAATGCTCATCTTCCTCCGCTGCCTCCACCGCCAAGAAGGAACAAAGATCACCACTAGGACGAGGGGGCTGGGGGCTTCCAGGAGCCTCGTGCCATCGCCTGCATCTTGGGCGGCTCCCAGGCCCCGGCCTCTCATTGCATCTTCAAGCAGTCCGCGCGCGAGGTGAACGCAGCGCTCCCCAAGCTCGAGGCGACACACCCGCTCAGGTGGTCCAAGTACACTATCACCTTCAACTCCTCTGACCAGCTCAAGTGCGCGGCCACAGCTGGCGCGCTCCCAATGCTCTGCATGCCCATCATCAATAACGTGCTCATCACCAAGACCATCATCGATGATGGATCAGGGCTCAATGTTCTCTCTGTCCAGATGTTCAACAGGCTCCAAGTGCCATACCACCAGCTCTAGCCTACCAAGCCCTTCTCAGGAGTGATCGACGGCTCCACGCATCCGATCGGGCAGGTCTGCCTCCCTGTCACCTTCGGCAAGCGCGACAACTACCACACCGAGCTCATCGACTTCGACGTCGCTGACATTCGCTTGCCGTACAACGCCATCCTCGGGTACCCAGCACTGGCCAAGTTCATGGCAGTGATGCGCCACGACTACAATGTCCTCAAGATGCCAGGGAGTGGCGACATCATCATGGTCGCCTGCGAGGAGAAGGACGCGGTGTGCTCTCTCGAGCACGCCTACCAAGCTGCAGCGGTCGAGACCCCTGAAGACGAGGGTGATGTCCTCCCTCCTGAGGTTGCCCCCAAGACAAAGAAGCAGCTGTTGGGCCAGGGATCTCATGAGGAGGCATCGCCCGATAGTGCCACGTTGAGCCTCGCGTCCATGGATGGGGCGCCTTCACCTATCGCATAGGAAGACGCGCCCGGCCCCTCTCAGGTTGGGCTCGAGGGCTCTCCTTTGGAGGGCCTCAGACCAAGCCAGCGTCACAAGGGAGGCACTCGGGAACCATGTGGAGGCATGCTTCAGCGCACGCTTTCGAGGAGAGAGCACAGGGCGCGAGGCACCAGGTGCTCAGGAATTCATCAGCAAGGCAGCCAAGGAGATTCAAGAGGCGAGGGCTCTACAGGGCGATCGCCGCCCATCGCTGGGCACGGCTCCTTGCCCAGGTGAGGGTGAGGAGTTCTGTGTCTGCATCGACATCCCAGGGCTCAACAGGGCCATGTCTCAGGAGCTCTTCTGTCCATCCCGTGTCGGCCGGTGCGAGGGCCCCCCTCACAGCTACGTTCACATGTCGTTCGGCCTGCTGAGCACAGTTGTTGCATCTCAGCACATCATGTAGAGTCCTAGCGGCTCAGGATGCTAGGCACCAGGTGATCCTGGCGGAGATGGAGATGGATCCTCACGAGCCCGCCAGGCCCCCAGAGCGTCCTGAGGTTCAGGGCCAGGGCGGCTCATGAGAAGCGACTTCAGCAACGCACGCCTCCTGCTAACCCGACATTTCTTCAGTAACGGTGCCAGGTGACATCTTTTAGTTCGTTCAGTTTGGGGGCGCCCCTCGGGCTGCACTATCCCCAAGTCACGTGGGTCCGTCCCTGCGACATGTATCCATTTTGCGTCTATCAGAACTAGTTTACCTTCCTCTATGAGTTGCCTTAAAATTATCAATTGCCTGTCCGGCGCTTCGTCGCCAAGAACGTCTCACGCCCTTGCGAGCCCACCCACAACCGCCTCATGATTAAGGACTGGCACGACATCTGTGCTCGGGTCCGTCCCTGCAGTGTCGCTAAATCCAAGAGGCTAAGCTCTGGCTCACGGGCCAGCTCCCGTGCACGTCACCTCCCATGGCCCTTGGTGCCTTGTTCTCGCATGAGCTAATCACGGGCGGATGAGTGAGGGCGTGTGACCTGGTGCCTCGTCACCACGGGAGCCGCGCGCCGGTTGTTTTTCTTCAGGACCTTTGCATGAGAAGACTAGGCACGGCGTCTGTGCTCGGGTTCGTCCCTGCAGCATCGATAAACCCAACGACTGAGCTCTATCTGGTGGGTCAGCCCCATTCACGTCACCTCCTGGGGTCGTTGGTGTCTGGCCTTCTCATGCAATAACCTCAGGAGACTCACTCAGCGCAGGATTCCTAACCACCTTGCAGGACAGAAACAAGTGTTCCCAACCAAATTCAGGCGCAACCCGCCTTGAGGTAGGGCCTCATGAGTCCCGTGCTGGCTCACGAGTGCCCATACACACCTCCTCTAGCCCTGCCATGCAAGCCACATGTCAGGGCAGGGTTGTACACGCCCCGGGGGCTCTCCTCAGAGGGAGCCCCCTCCTACACACCAGTGGAAGCACCATGCTCCGTGCTGGTAGTCGACACTGCCGAGGAGCGGCTATGCCCATGCAAGAGCGGAAGCGCCATGCTCCGTGCTGGTGATAAACAACTGAGGGTGGCCGCACGGCTGCAATAACCTCAGGGAGCCTCCGGGCTCAGTGCTTAGCCTCACCGCGCTGCTCTCCCTTGGGAGGGTAGCACGAGGAGGGTGGGGATGGGGCTACGCCTAGGTCACGCCTGACGTACACCACCATGTTAGGTCCCACGGACCTGGTCTTCGCGAGCCCCTCCCGAGTGAGAGATCAGCAAGGAAAGGTATGTTGGTCTATTCGTACGTCAAGGGGGGCTCCTGAGCATCGTGTCTCAGGAGCCTAAGTGGCCACGTAGCCCCTCACCCCTTGGTCTCGTCCTGGCGATCCGAATGACACAATGGCGGCTGAGGTATGCATGGGGCCAAGCCATCCGATGCAGAACGCCAAGGCCTAACTCTCATACTACCTTTCCCAGGCCGTTCATACGTCAAGGGGGACTCATGAGCATCGCGTCTCAGGAGCCTAACTGGACGCGTAGCCTCTCACCCCTTGGTCTCGTCCTGGCAATCCGAATGACCCAACGGCGGCTGAGGTATGCGCGGGGCCGGGCCCTGCCAACGCAGAACGCCAAGGCTTGCCCTCGCACCTCCTTTCCCAAGTTGTTCGCACGTCAAGGGGGACTCCTGAGCATCGTGTCTCAGTAGCCTAACTGGCCACGTAGCCCCTCACCCCCTGGCCTCGTCCTGGAAATCCGGATGACCTAGCGGTGACTGAGGTACACACGGGGTCGGGCCCTACCGACACAGAACACTAAAGAAAACGGGAAAAGAGATCGCGAAACCTCAAGAAAATTATTACAAAACATATTGTTCCAATCACAAATTCTTACGCCTCCACGAGGCATGATACTTGCTGCAGAATAGAACCAGGGAGAAGCACCACATCCAAGCTTCCTCTTCAGCCCTGGACGCCGCCGTCGCCCACCTACGAAGTCCCGTCATCGGAGATGTCGCCATCATCCTTGCCCTCGGCCCCAGCCGCGGGGCCAATGGCGAGGAACTTCTTCAGCAGGGCCTCCACCGGACCCTTCATGGCATCAGCAGCAGTGGCATAGGAGTCGGGGTCCATGGGCTCGAGCAAGGCGGCGAAGTCAAAGATAGCGTCCCGGAGATAAAGATGGCTGAAGGCGCTCATCGGGGCCGAGGAAGAGAGTAGACGGGCCTCACCTTCCACGATGGAGCCGAAACCGGCGACGACGTCCTCAAGCACTTCAATGATCTCGGGAAGCAGAGTGGCCAAGCTCTCCTTCGAGGTCACTGCTGGATACTGGGGCTCACTCCCAAAGAGTTCCTGCAATGCCTTGCGGGACCTCGCCTCAAGGGAAACAAAGGCGTCGTGCTCCATGGTGGCCGCCTACTCGGCCTTGGCAAGGGCCGCCTGGGCCGCCTCCGCCTCCTCCTTCAACTTCTCTAGGTGGCTGCACTCCGTGGCCTGTTCCTGGGCTGCCTGCTTTAGCTCAACATCGCGATAAACAATGGCAGCCTCCTGGGCCTTCAGCTTCTCCTCTCGCTCCTAGAGCTGACCGGCCTAGGCGGCCTACTGATCCCGGAGGGCCATCAGCTCAGCCTCCGCCACATGGCACCGCTCCTGTGCGTCCTTGACCTCCTTCAGTGCCACATCACGTTTGGCAGCGGCTAAGCCGGCCACCTTCCGGGCCTCCTCCACGAATACCGTGGCCTGACCATAGGTCGTGTGGACGAACGCGTCAGCCAGGAGCCACCCCGATACCAGCTCTAGGTGCCCCAACGCCATGCACCGATCCAGACCTTGAATATTACCCTGGAGATGGTCCAACGTGAAGCGGGCCTCCACCAGGGCTCCAGGCACGGCAGAAGCACCATGGCCCGACGGCATGGTGGGCGGAAGAAGAGGTGCTCCCGGCACCAAGACTGGTGGAGCTGCAGCAGCAGGAAGGACCGGGGGCTCCGGAGACCTCGTGTCCTCAGGAGGCGCATCGAGGATGGGCGTTGCCAGGGCTAGCTCTACTATGGGAGCCGTTTCCTCTCGAGGCTGGGCCTCAGAGCTTCGGGAGGGCGACGCCACTACAGGAGCCACAGGAGCCGTTGCGCCCCTCTGTGCCGGAGCCACAACAACCATCGCGGCATGCTTGGCCTCGGTGGCCCCGGCATCCCCCTTCTTCTTCTTCACCACCGTCTGCGGTCTGACGACAAATGAAGATACTAAGCACCGCAACAAAATCCAGGAGCAAGGCCAAGATGGAAGCAATTACTGGTCCGCAGCGACGTAGTTCCTCTTTAGGCTCATTAGCGTGGGCTTCATGGGCGTGGGCGGCACTGCGTTCTTGGGGGCAGGCGAGCATGCGGTCGGCGTTGCGATGGATGGTGACGGCGAAGCAGGAGCGCTGCCCAGGGGAATTAGCACCGACCTGCCCCTCTTCACGACCGCTCGCTTCGGCTTCTTCGATGGGGTCCCCCGGATCTCGTGGTGACCCCGGCAGGGCGAGCCAACTCCGTAACCGGGTGCGCACCCGTGTCGTCATCATCGGAGAAGTCGTGGAGGAGGTCTCTCTGCCTCGGACCAGTGGTCTCCCCCTCCCCCTCCTCGATGGCTTCGGAGGAGGGGTCGCCGGAGGAGAAGTCCACCAAGGAGGCGGCTAGCAGGGGAAGCTCCATCGACACGAGTCCGCGCTCCATGAAGACAGGCATGGCGGCGGCAATCTCCTCCCCATCTTCTCGGTGGTACAGCGGGAGGCAATCATCCAGAGGGCCGCTTGGGTCCTTCCCGACCAGGGAGTGCAAAACCTTGCTCAACTCCTTGTCGGGCAGGCTGTCTTGGCGCAGCTGGAGCTTATCTTCTGCGCCCCCGAGCTTCCACAAGGGGCAGGAGCGCTCCTGGAGTGGCGACAGGTGCTATGTCAGGAACTCCTTGACAATCATGGCCCTGCCAGCTTCTCCACCTTCAAGTCAGCCTCCATCTTCTTCATCAGTGGCCTCGGCTGGGGGTCGATAATCTTCTCGTGAGACCACCCCTTCTCGGATGACGGGATCTCGGTCGGCAGCTCCAGCAGGACGTGGGAGCGCTTGGCGTCCATAAGGACCCATTTGTTCCGAATGTCCTCCACCTTCTTCCCGGGGCGGGAAATCATTTGCTGCCATTGGCCGTGACAAAGCCAGCACACCCTGTGGGTTGGTGGCTGTTCACCCGAAGGTAGAAGAAGTGGTGGAGCATTGCGATGGAAGGCATCACCCCCACGAACGCCTCGCTGTAGAAGGCGAAGATTGACGGGAGGAGAACGGAATTGGGATGAAGATGGAGCGCGTGGATACCGTAATGGTGGAGGACAGCGTAGAAGAAGCGGGAGAAAGGAGGAATCAGCCCCGCATAGACGTTGTGCAGGAAGAAGGGGTAGAAGGTGTTGTTCGCGGGTTCCGGCTCAGCGGAACCAACTTGGAGCACTGTCTCCCCCCCTTCGCTGCCGTCGCTCGCCGTTAAGAGAAGCGCGGTCTGGAGCTTCTCCTCAGTGACGGTGGGTGCGCTCAGCGCTGGCTCGAACCAGGCTGCAGAGCCGGCAGCCGAGGCTGGAGCCTTAGCCTTATCAGCTGCCATCGGGCAAGAGCTCGGTGGGGAGGATCGGCAGATCTGGGGGATTTTTTCGGCATAGGTAGAGAAGGGGATCTGGAGCAAGACGAAAGGAAGGCAGTGAAGGCTCAACGGCAGGTGCTAGCCTTTTTGTAAACCAGGAGCGGTTGCCGGGGCAACATGGGGAAGTGGAGATGCCCACGTCCCATCAATCGACACGCGTCGTCCAAGGCTGCAGGCGGTTAGGGCCCGTGGAGCTCCGCACTTGCCCTTTGGCTTCTCCTAGAAGCCAAGTCTGAGTGCGCCTTGGGCCCGGGGGCTAATGCCAGCGTTCTGGATAGGGGGTACCCAGACTTGCCTGCCTGCGGCCCGCAGCGTGGCTCCATTGATGGCCTGGTATGGCATAGTTTCAGCACCAACTGCTCAAGTCCCTCCCGAGGGGCCAAGCCTCGCGAGGCGGACGACACCAAGACCTCCAAGGGGATCGGCCTCCTCAGGTTAGCTCCCGAGGAGCGGAGATTTCTATGCAAGGTGCACCTCACGAGGTTCAACTAACGTGAGCCATGACGACCAAGGCCACGCGGGCGCCAGCGGGTCCAGCGTACTAGTTTCCTCTTTGGGCAAGGGAGGCAAGCAGCAGGCGCGGAGTCCCGAGGAATCAAAAAAAGGTTGCCATTTTGGTGCAACAAGACCAAGACCACCAGGACGGCAGGAAGGAGGTCATCACCGAACCCACCGCGGTGTCACGACCAGAGGCTTTTGCACGCGAAGACCACTTTAGCCAGGATAGGATGTACTTGTTGTCTCCCTTTAAATCTGGCCGTTGTGGGATCCCTTCCCGCCAACATTTGGGAAGAGGACTAAGGCCACTATAAATAGGACCTAGACACCACCATAGAAGGGGAGGGACGAAGATGACGAGGCAATCACGATCGAATCCATTCCACCTTCACCATCACACCAGCTCGCTTGAGCTCAAGAACACCTCACCTCCTGAGGTTGTTCAACCACTGTACTAGTTCATCCTCAGCCCCTCGAGGCAATCCACCACAAAGCTGGAGTAGGGTATTACACCGCAAGGTGGCCCGAACCAGGATAAAATATTGTGTCTCTCTTTACCTTTGAGCTCGAAGAGGATCGCGAGTAGGAAGGCTGGGTAGGTTGAGATCTCCGCACGCACCCTAGAGTTCGAACCTCACAAGGGTTTGTGGAACCCGAAATCCGACAGTACATGCTGCAGATCCACTTCACCGCCTCCAAAAATGTAGCCGAGTATGAGGCGCACATCTTCAGGCTCCGACTTGCCAAAGAAATCGGCATTCGCCACATCCTCTGCTACGGCGACTCGGACTTGGTGGTCCAGCAGTCGTCCAATGACCGAGATGCCAAGGACGCCAACATGGCAAGCTACCTCTTCCTTATTCAGTAGATGAGCACGCACTTCGATGGGTGCGAGTTCCTCCATGTACCATGAGCCAACAATGACGCAGCGGATGCCCTCGCCCGCATTGGCTCCAGCCAGCAGGCCATACCAGCCGGCGTCTCCCTCGAGTGCCTGCACAAGCCGTCTATCAAGCCTTCACTAGAGTCCGACTCCATCTTCGAGCCGGCTGACCCCGGAGTAGTCAGATCTGGCTTGGGGACTTCAGCAGCCGGCCCGGGGACTTCAGCAGTTGGCTCGAGGACTTCAGCAGGCTGCCCGGGGGCTCCACTTCCAGCATCGGCCCAGGAACCCCACCAAGCGGCCGAGGGGTTGCGGCAATCGGCCCGGGGACTTCATCAGCACAACCAGGAGTGGCCGGCTCCGGCCCGCCGCCTCCCAACCTGGCCACCGTAGTGCTAGTTGCCATCTTCACAGTGTTGGTGACCCCATCTTGGGAGCAACCCATCCGCGACTATCTGGTAAGCCGCGTGCTACCAGCTGACGAAGTGCTAGCTCGATAGATCCAGCGCCGAGCAGGTGCCTACACCATCGTCAACCGAGAGCTCCCCAGGCAGAGTGTGACCGGCATTTATCAACGCTTTGTGGAGCCAGAGAAAGGCATGGAGATCCTCAGAGACATTCACCAGGGCGAATGTGCCCACCATGCCGCCTCCAGAGCTCTCGTAGCAAAAGCCTCCCTCCATGGCTTGTTATGACCGACTGCTTTGGATGATGCCAAAGAGTTGGTCAAGAAGTGCAAAGGGTGCCAGAAGGTCAGCACCAAGAAACACCAGTCGGCCTCTGTCCTCAAGACCATCCCCATCACCTGGCCTTTTGCCCTCTAGGGTTTGGAGATGGTGAGTCCATTCAAGACAGCATGCAGCGGCATGACTCATCTGCTCGTCGCGGTGGACAAATTCGCCAAGTGGATAGAAGCCAAGCCAATAAAGAAGCTAAATGGTCCGACTGCTGTCACCTTCATCGCCGACATCATCGTCCGATGCAGCGTTCCCCACAGCATCATCACCGACAACGGCACCAACTTTGCCAAAGGCGCCTTGGCCTGTTTTTGCACAAACCAAGGCATCCGACTAAACCTAGCATTTGTCGCCCATCCGCAGTCAAACGACCAAGTGGAGTGAGCAAATGGACTCATCATGTCTGGCATCAAGCCCTGCCTGATCGAGCCGCTGGAGCGGTCGGCCGACTGCTGGACCGATGAGCTGCTGGCCGTCCTCTGGAGTCTTTGGACCACGCCCAACTGATCAACTGGCTTCACGCCCTTTTTCCTCATGTATGGTGCCAAGTCTATCATTCCCACGGATATCGAGTTCGACTCGCCTCGTGTCACTATGTACACGGAGGTCGAAGCAAAGGAGGTGCGAGAAGACGGCGTCGACCTGCTGGAAGAGGCTCGGCTGCTAGCATACAGCCCGTCCACCATTGACGGTGTCCTGGACTAGGGGGTACTCACCACGTCGTCTCCCGATCAGTGGGATTGGGTCGAGGACCCCCATGGCCGTTCACTCGTGGGCCAGTCGGACAACTGATGCATACACGAGGAAGATTTCACAAGACTTGGTGATCAATACAAGGACTCCTCTCCACCAATGTATTTGACTAGGACTCTTGTTATCCTAGGCCCCTGGTACATTACATAAGCCCGGGCTAGGCTAGTTAATAGAGGAGGACATTATTCATCATACCCTCAGGTTTAGACCACAACATATGATCTTGGGGTAGATCAACTCTTGTAACCCCTATACTCATTAAAGTCAATCAAGCAGCATGTAGGGTATTATCTCTTCGAGAGAGCCCGAAGCTGGGTTAAATCCGTCCCAAGCTGCCATGTTACCATCGATCCTAAGACACACAGCTTGGGACCCCCTACCCGAGATCTGCCGGTTTTGACACCGACAATGGTGCTTTCATTGAGAGTTCCGCTGTGTGGTCGGTAAAAGGATCAATTGTCGCCTGTAGGTCAACTGCAATGTCGACGTCTTCGTCGCTGGCTCGATTGGTCACCTTGGCTCGACCGAGGACTGTGACCTGCCTCCAATCATCATGTTCGGACGAGGGCCTTTCTCAACATCAACTCCAATCTCTGTCAAGATCATGGAGGAATCATCCATGGAGCTCGGGAGCTCAACGTCAACATTGCCCTCGAGCGACCGTGCTGTTTTTCTGGACAAAAAACTTGTATCCGCTGCCACCACCTCCTCGAGCATCACTTTGACGATTCCTTTAGGGGAACTGTGCATAATTGAGTCTACAACAACCCTGTAAAATTTCGTCGCGTTCTGATGGAGCAATCTCCGCCGATCTCTGATATACCGGAGCCCTGTCGAAGCTGGACGAGAATTTGGACGAGTTTAGGGTGTGGTCTACAGAGCCCAGCTCGGAGGTCCTTTGGAAGATCCAACCGTTCATCTGTTGCGGAATTCTCATATCTACCACCCCTCAAAATTTTAGCTCGATCCGACGGTTGAAACTCCGGGAACCTTCCGATAAGTGGAACAATTTTATGATTTGTTTTCTGCGCGAATACGGATCCGACCCGAATTCGTGTTTCTTTATAAACGTGATATTGGACAACCTTTTTAGAGGAATTTTCTTCTAGGGTATTGTGCATTGTTCTTAACACGTGCCCATAAAATTTTAAGCCTTCTCTAAGGTAATCTTCACCATCACGCTTGTGTCAGACCTGCCCGACAATATTGCTCCACGGCTGCTGACCTGCGCTAGACACGTCGTCGCTATGTTGAGCCAAGCTCAACTTCTTTGGATCATCATCTCGGCAAGCCGAACAAGAGTTCGGAATTGCTAAGGATAAATCATCACCAACATTGCTGCCCCACGGATTACATGGAGCAAGCACACCGGCATCGCCGCATGGTCACTTCATCAAGCCAGCATTGACCGCATCACAAGTTATGACTTGTGTCGGCATGGCTGCACTGTTGCTTCTTCAAGGCGATGTCCATCACGCCGAACTGCTTCAACACCTCGGCTGACATGGAAGATCCAACATCTCCTTACCGACCTGCTCCGTCACCTCGTCTGGACCGGTGGCTTCGCCATATCTTCATCAACCTACTCCGGAGACTTCAGCGTCACCAGCCAACTGGCTTCGTCACGTTAGCTGGATCGAGGGCTTTCCTCGGCGAGCCAACCTTTGCCAGCATCTCCATGCCATTGCTTCGTCGCCCATCCGGCAATGGGTGGGCGGATCGAGTCCCAATTGTGGGAGTCACTTTTCTTCGGACTGCTACAACAAATAAACCAGGTGCTATTAATCCTAGCAATGTTTGCTTGTTTGGGTTTATTTTTCCCAAGGAATTATTACTCTGGTTTGTTCCATCATCTGTACACATGTCCATCAAATGGTGGCCGCATTAACGACGGGCGCGTGGTGGTTTAGTCAGTTTCCATACATAGTTCGGCAAACGCTGCATCCGGAACTCGGACCGACTTGTGAATTCAGGCTTTGCCAGGCCTTTACCGCATCACGCCGATGCCCTGCATCGACATTGACTTCAGCGCCAGGACACATATCTTTAAATAAATCATTTTGCGTAAATTAATTACGCAAGCATTTTTATATATTTATATTATTATTGTTGGCCTGCACTATTTTACATGTGCAGGTAATGGACTTCGACTGCGTCACGTGGTCTCTTCGGCAAGCCGACGCCGTCGTCCCAATCAACGTAAATTGGCTCGCATGATCACCTTGTTGGTCGAGTTGCCATACCGACGTGTTCGGTTGCCTCAGGGACTTCGGCATCGCCGAGAAAGCTCTACCTCATCGAGTGTGCAGCGCACATGACATATTTATTTTATTACTCACTTTGCATAAATTATTTGTTATGCAACATTTTTTAATTTATTATTATTACTATTATCTCCGGTTTGCACTATTTTTTGTGCACAGGAAAATGACCCGGGTCGGGCAGTGTTGTCACCTCGGCGTACTAACATACTACGTCACCTCGACTGGACGGGGGGCTTCGTCAACACTTCATTACCCCACGCCGAGGACTTCGGCGTCACTCTGCTGGCCTGCATTGGTCGTGCTATGTCACCACTTCAGAGTGCCGAGCTCTTCGCTCCGCCACCTCAAGACCGGCTTGGGGGATTGAACCTTGTCCCGCATCAAGCTCGAACCGCGTCATCAATGGCGAACACATTAAGCAGCTAAGTCACTTTCATGCTCAAAGTTTAAATTTTTAACTTGTGTTCGGTTCGACCATGCTCACATACGTTATTTGTTAAAAGAAACTTCCCTTACCCATGTTAACTGGGGGCTCTTAAAATTTACACGAGCTGTTCTATAATAATGTGTTTTCTTCCTGGTCGTTGCAAAGTCTTTTTCTACCGGTCCTTTTTTGACTCGAGTGTATGGTCACTAGCCGGATAGCCTAGCTTCTCGCTAAAGCCGCTTGAGTTTAGTTTGCTAAACCGGCCTCAGAGAAGCACTCCGCCTTCGGGATAAGGAGCTTGAAGCTGTAGGCTGACCCGCTTGAAGTCTTGAGATCGGATGTGTCATGTTAAAGCACGACAGGAGCATAATTTTTTTTAAAGACCAATTTTCGGATAGGCAACAAAATCTCGGTTTAGTCCGGACGTCAAGCTTTTACATAAGTTTTTGGCTTTTCGAGCCTATGGCACTTTTAAACTATTTGTGTGTTTCCAGCATAAGTCTCATAGTGCAATGCCGGACACCTTTAGAGATTCTGCAAAAACATTCTCAGATATTCCTCCTTTGTTTGGATTATAGCCCTTCCTTGGGGATTTACTATCCAAAGTAAATCTTTCCAGTTTCAAATGCTACTATTTCTTCGTGGGCAGAAAGTCCAAAATCTTCTTTTTCCGGTACTCCTTACTCTTTTCTCCCGTCGTCCTACTTTCACTTGGGCTCTGATTCACACAATCGGAAAGCCCTTGCGATGTGGGTCACCCTTTTCCTCTATACATCTGTTCAACAAAGGGGGCTGCTATATATGCATCGGTTTTGAATTGTGTCTTTAGTCAATAGTTGGGTTGCCCGGCTCCTATGCTTGCCTCCTACGTTCCGCTTTGTTCGGCTAGGTGTGCAAAGGGAGAACCACTGCGATTGTGCTCCAACTCACATGGTTAAGCACCTCAGTGGAGAAAGCCAAAAACTGACTATCACATGAAGCGTAAACTGGTCAGCGATCCGATGACTGTGTTAAATGACAGGTCGTTCATAACATTGGCCGAAGTGTTTATGGCTTGACCTCGGCTGTCGCTGAACACTAACCAGGGGCTAGTATCTAGCCTCCCAACTTTAGGCTCCTATGACTAAGTGAAAGTTATAAAGCCCGCATATCTGATTGCCTCATTTCCGCTAACACAACCGCCTTCGAGCACCGAGACGTCGGCTAAGGATTGTTTTGTTATTATGGAAACACCCGGCATAGCATCTACAAAGGGGTGGAAGCCGATGATGGGACACTTTCAACTAATAAACAGTCGCAACGGAGTCAAAATAAACATATCATCGGCATTTGTATTTAATATATGAGGGCTGCCTTCTGTAATCATTGTTATATAAAGCCATAAATATGCATCAATTTGACTTAAGATTTTGGCCAAGCTGGGTTGCCTGGCTCCTGTGCTTACCCCTACGTTCTCGATTGTTCGGCTAGGTGGTAAAGGGAGCACCTCTGTGATTGTTACTACTGGGTCATCCGAGTTAGTACCTCAGACTGGGTGAAGCCGAAAGCTAGTGATCTTAAAGGATATAACTGGTTGGCAAAGTGAAAATTTAGGTTCGCTATAGACCACATAGTTCGGGAACTTTCCCCAAACTAAATACTCAATATTTTCCTCCCACATTGATCGGACGTGAGGTTTCATGATCATGATCATCATGACAACCCAAAGAAAGGAACCGATAGCGGGACTATTTTTCTTTGGAAGATGTTTTTTACATTTAATAGCAATATAGCATATCTCTCCACATACCTTTGTTTATTAAACCATATGGCCGGATTGCCTTGTTTGTCATAAAACTTTGCCCTTGTAAAGGCTTTATAAAGTAGGACAAACACCCCCCATCTACTTGCCAAGGAGGTTGAAGCCGATGGTCGGTCAACAAAGTTTTGTACAATGCGGATCCGAGCATTAATGATGTAAAGTACTTGGATACATAGAATCATTGCACATAAAAATTGCGAGTAAAATCCATTTATTGTAATCCATCTTTTAAACCCCTTGGGGCCTACCTTGGCATCTCGGATTTCGACCAGCTCTAAGCTCCTTTAAGAGATCTTTGTTCTCTTTCCGAGAAGTTTGTCTTAAACACAACAAATTTTTCTGTCAAATGAATATAGATCCTTAATTCGACCACCCGTGCCCACATTAAAGCTCGGGGGCTACTGGGCTTCGTGCTCATTATTTATAAATATTAAAGGGGCACATCGATCCCCCGATCTGGTTTTTCCACTCGACCAGTGTCTCAGGGGCTACTACATTGCTTATTCAATGCAGAGAATTCAAAGTGCTCAGTGTTCGGCATGACCGAACTATGGGCAAACACATCTTCAGACAACAATAGGTACCATCTGGGACTTATTCGGCATCAAGCTAATATATCACGGCGACTTCTCACAACCCTCTCTCAGGGGCCTGTCTGCCTATCATTATTTCTAATATATTACACTACGTTTCTATTCCTACGTGTGCTACCGAGCTAGAAGTTGATCCTCAGGCCGATTTTGCAAATTGACCTGAGTCTCAGGGGCTACTAGGATCAGTAGTTTTATGTTTTGCTTCATGTGCATCTTGGGTTTTAGACCGACACACACCTTGAGGGCTACTGGATATACATATCACTACAAAAAAGATACACTTCCATGATAATATGTGTTTGTCACAGTAGGTCGCGTTTTTTGTCATGCATGTACATCCATGACGATTTTATGACAGAATCAAGATAGTCATACCTGTGCTGTCGTAGAAGTGTTCCATGACATTACCAAAATTATCATCACGGAAGTGTCCACTTCCATGATGATAAATCGCGCGTCACAGAAGTGCTTTCGTCAAGGGTGAGCGACACATGGCATCCACCGTAACAGAACGCCGTTAAGCTATCGGGGTGGGTTTTGGATCTGATAACCCGTTAACAGCCCCGACCAATGGGGATTTTCCACGTGTAAGATCATCATTGCCTGGAGGAAACACATGTCGGCTCATCGTTGGGACAGATGTCATCCACTCATTGGACAGAAGGCGCCTATGATACGTCGGCACGTGGCACAACCCAACAGAGGCCCATTCCTGTTAAAAGGCCGGCCCGTTTGACTTGGTCAAAAGGTGGCGGGCCGACTCATGGAAAGCCTGTTAACGGCCTGTTCGCATATAGTCCATTTACAGCCTGCTAACCCAAGGCCCGTCAAGCCCTATCCGAATTAGGCCTAGTAGCGTCATCTGGGCCATCCAATATGATTCTAGCCCATTTTCACTTCTGGCCCATGTATGGCCCATGATGTATTTCAGCCCATATGAGGCCCTTTGTAACTCTTGGCCCATTAACGGCCCGTGGTGAAACTGGCCCGTAATGAACAGTGTATCACTTTACACCCATTAACGACCCGTGGTGAAACTGGCCCATAATGAACAATGTATCACTTTATACCCATTAACGGCCCGTTGTTCCGTTGGGCCGCTTCCAGCCCATGTTATCTTTCGACCTTCTCAGAGCCCATTTATTCTTGGGTTCATTTCCAGCATTCGTTTACTTACGGCCCGTTACTGTCATTTTCTTCTTGTGGGCCAAATTCAGCCCGTGGTTATAGTCGGCCCGTTTGTAGTCCGTTAATACATTGGGCCATTTTCAGAGCGTCATCAAATACGACCTATTAACGATGGCCCGTTATGGTCAGCCCATGAACGGACGATTCCAACTCTAGCCCATTTACGGCCATAATGCGGCCTATTATTGGCCCATGTTTGGCCAATCCATCATACGGCCCATGTGAGGCCCATTGTTTCTACGGCCCGTAGAAGGCCCATTGTTTCTACGACCCGTAGAAGGCCCACTATTTCTACGGCCCGTAGAAGGCCCACTGTTTCTACGGCCCGTAGAAGGCCCACTATTTGTACGGCCCATAGGAGGCCCAGTGTTACTACAGTAAATATTAGCCCATGGTTATTGTGGCCTAGTTTTAAAAAATAGGTTATTGCAGCCACTAGCAAACCGCGGAAAAAGAACTGCAATGACTACAAGCAAAAAAATAAACAAGACAACAAGGAAATAAATAAGCAAGCAACTTACGCTAGGCTATCACGGCTATCACACATATTACATCCATTGGGCATCAAAGTTTGCCACCAGTGCAAATAAACGCGCCGACAAAAGAATATACAAAACTGAGAGCACTTCAGAAGGCACTAGGCCTGGCCAGGTCGGCCCCCCCAAATAGCCGAAGAAGCTGAGTAGACCTCAGTTGTGTTAACGATAGATGCATCAACAGTAGATGTATGTGTTGGGGAACGTAGTAATTTCAAAAAAATTCCTACGCACACGCAAGATCATGGTGATGCATAGCAACGAGAGGGGAGAGTGTTCGTCCATGTACCCTCATAGACCGTAAGCGGAAGCGTTATGACAACGCGGTTGATGTAGTCGTACGTCTTCACGATCCGACCGATCCAAGCACCGAACGTACGGCACCTCCGAGTTCAGCACACGTTCAGCTCGATGACGATCCCCGGGCTCCGATCCAGCAAAGCTTCGGGGATGAGTTCCGTCAGCACGATGGCGTGGTGATGATGATGATGTTCTACCGGCATAGGGCTTCGCCTAAACTACGCGATGATATGACCGAGGTGGAATATGGTGGAGGGGGGCACCGCACACGGCTAAGGAACGATCCGTAGATCAACTTGTGTGTCTATGGGGTGCCCCCTACCCCCGTATATAAAGGAGGGAGGGGGGAGGCCGGCCGGCCCTTGTTGGGCGCGCCAGGAGGAGGAGTCCTCCTCCTAGTAGGAGTAGGACTCCTCCTTTCCTACTCCTACTAGGAGGGGAAGGAAGGGGGAGAGGAGGAGAAGGAAAGAGGGGGGCGCCTCCCCCCTCCTAGTCCAATTCGGACCAGAGGGAGAGGGGGCGCGCGGCCCTTCCTGGCGCCCCTATCTGTTCCCACCAAGGCCCATGTGGCCCATTAACTCTCCGGGAGGGGTTCCGGTAACCCTCCGGCACTCCGGTTTTCTCCGAAATCACCCAGAACACTTCCGGTGTCCGAATATAATCGTCCAATATATCAATCTTTATGTCTTGACCATTTCGAGACTCCTCGTCATGTCTGTGATCACATCCGGGACTCCGAACAAACTTCGGTACATCAAAACTTGTAAACTCATAATAAAACTGTCATCGTAATGTTAAGTGTGCGGACCCTACGGGTTCGAGAACTATGTAGACATGACCTAGAACTATTCTCGGTCAATAACCAATAGCGGAACCTGGATGCCCATATTGGTTCCTACATATTCTACGAAGATCTTTATCGGTCAAACCGCATAACAACATACGTTGTTTCCTTTGTCATCGGTATGTTACTTGCCCAAGATTCGATCGTCGGTATCCAATACCTAGTTCAATCTCGTTACCGGCAAGTCTCTTTACTCGTTACGTAATGCATCATTCTGTAACTAACTCATTAGCTACATTGCTTGCAAGGCTTATAGTGATGTGCATTACCGAGAGGGCCCATAGATACCTCTCCGACAATCGGAGTGACAAAACCTAATCTCGAAATACGCCAACCCAACATGTACCTTTGGAGACACCTGTAGTACTCCTTTATAATCACCCAGTTATGTTGTGACGTTTGGTAGCACCCAAAGTGTTCCTCCGGTAAATGGGAGTTGCATAATCTCATAGTTACAGGAACATGTATAAGTCATGAAGAAAGCAATAGCAACATACTAAACGATCAAGTGCTAAGCTAACAGAATGGGTCAAGTCAATCACATCATCCTCCTAATGATGTGATCCCGTTAATCAAATGACAACTCTTTCGTCTATGGTTAGGAAACATAACCATCTTTGATAAACGAGCTAGTCAAGTAGAGGCATACTAGTGACACTATGTTTGTCTATGTATTCACACATGTATTATGTTTCCGGTTAATACAATTCTAGCATGATAATAAACATTTATCATGATATAAGGAAATAAATAATAACTTTATTATTGCCTCTAGGGCATATTTCCTTCAGTCTCCCACTTGCACTAGAGTCAATAATCTAGTTCACATCATCATGTGATTTAACACCAATATTCACATCTGTATGTGATTAATACCCATAGTACACATCGTCATGTGATCAACACCCAAAGGGTTTACTAGAGTCAATAATCTAGTTCACATCGCTATGTGATTAACACCCAAAGAGTACTAAGGTATGATCATGTTTTGCTCGTGAGAGAAGTTTAGTCAACGGGTCTGTCATATTACAGAGTCGTATGTATTTTGCAAATATTCTATGTCTACAATGCTTTGCTTGGAGCTACTCTAGCTAATTGCTCCCACTTTCAATATGTATCCAGATTGAGACTTAGAGTCATCTGGATCGGTATAAAAGCTTGCATCAATGTAACTCTTTACGACGAACTCTTTTATCACCTCCATAATCGAGAAACATATCCTTATTCTACTAAGGATAATTTTGACCAATGTCCAGTGATCTATTCCTAGATCACTATTGTACTCCCTTGCCAAACCAGGGCAGAGTATACAATAGGTCTGGTCTATAGCATGGCATAATTTTATAGAACCTATGACTGATGCATAGGGAATGACTTTCATTCTCTTTCTATTTTCTGCCGTGGTCGGGTCTTGAGTCTTACTCAATTTCACACCTTTGCAACACAGGCAAGAACTCTTTCTTTGACTGTTCCATTTTGAACTATTTCAAAATCTTGACAAGGTATGTACTTATTGAAAAAACTTATCAAGCATATTGATCTATCTCAATAGATCTTGATGCTCAATATGTAAGCAGCTTCACCGAGGTCTTTCATTGAAAAACCTTTTATTCAAGTATCCTTTTATGCTATCCAGAAATTCTATATCATTTCCAATCAACAATATGTCTTGCATATATAATATCAGAAATGCTATAGAGCTCCCACTCACTTTCTTGTAAATACAGGCCTTTCCAAAAGTCTGTATAAAACCATATGCTTTGATCAACTTATCAAAGCGTATATTCCAACTCTGAGATGGTTGCACCAATCCATAGATGGATCGCTGGAGCTTGCACATTTTGTTAGTACCTTTAGGATTAACAAAACCTTCTGGTGGCATCATATAGAACTCTTCTTTAATAAACCCATTAAAGAATGTAGTTTTTGACATCCATTTGCCAGATTTCATAACATGTGACAATTGCTAACATGATTCGGACAGACTTAAGCATCGCTACAGTTGAGAAAATCTCATTGTAGTCAACACCTTGAACTTGGCGAAAACCCTTTTTGCGACAAGTCGAGCTTTGTAGATAGTAACACTACTATCAATGTCCGTCTTCCTCTTGAAGATCCATTTATTTAACATGGCTTGCTGATCATCGAGCAAGTCAATCAAAGTCCATACTTTGTTCTCATACATGGATCATATCTCAGATTTTATGGCCTCAAGCCATTTCGTGGAATCTGGGCTCATCATCGCTTCCTCATAGTTCGTAGGTTCATCATAGTCTAGTAACATGACTTCTAGAACATGATTACCGTACCACTCTGGTGCGGATCTTACTCTGGAAGACCTACGAGGTTTGGTAGCAACCTGATCTGAAGTTTCATGATCATCATCATTAACTTCCTCACTAATTGGTGTAGGAATCACTGGAACTGATTTCTGTGATGCACTACTTTCCAATTCGGGAGAAGGTACAAATTACCTTATCAAGCTCTACTTTCCTCCCACTCACTTCTTTCGAGAGAAACTCCTTCTCTAGAAAGGATCCATTCTTAGCAATGAATGTTTTGCCTTTGGATTTGTGATAGAAGGAGTACCCAACAGTTTCTTTTGGGTATTCTATGAAGACGCACTTCTCCGATTTGGGTTCGAGCTTATCAGGTTGAAAACCTTTTTTCATACAAGCATCGCAACTCCAAACTTTAAGAAATGACAGCTTAGATTTACTGCTAAACCATAGTTCATACAGTGTCGTCTCAACGGATTTAGATGGTGCCCTATTAAACGTGAATGCAGCTGTCTCTAATGCATAACCCCAAAACGATAGTGGTAAATCAGTAAGAGACATCATAGATCGCACCATATCCAATAAAGTACAATTACAACGTTCGGACACACCATAACGTTGTGGTGTTCCAGGGCGTGAGCTGTGAAACTATTCCACATTGTTTTAATTGAAGACCAAACTCGTAACTCAAATATTCGTCTCCATGATCAGATCGTAGAAACTTTATTTTTCTTGTTACGACGATTTTTTCACTTTACTCTGAAATTCTTTGAACTTTTCAACTATTTCAGACTTATGTTTCATCAAGTAGATATACCCATATCTGCTCAAATCATCTGTAAAGGTTAGAAAATAATGATACTTGCCACGAGCATCAACACTCATTGGACCGCATACATCGGTATGTATTGTTTCCAATAAGTCAGTAGCTTGTTCCATTGTTCCGGAGAACGGAGTTTTAGTCATCTTTCCCAAAAAGCACGGTTCGCAAGCATCAAATGATTCATAACCAAGTGATTCCGAAAATCCATCTTTATGGAGTTTCTTCATGCGCTTTACACCGATATGACCCAAACGGCAGTGCCACAAATAAGTTGCACTATCATTATTAACTTTGCGTCTTTTGGCATCAATATTATGAATATGTGTATCACTACGATCGAGATCCAACAAACTATTTTCATTGGGTGTATAACCATCGAAGGTCTTATTCATGTAAACAGAATAACAATTATTCTTTAACTTCAAATGAATAACCGTATCGCAATAAACATGATCAAATCATATTCATGTTCAACGCAAACGCCAAATAACATTTATTTAGGCTTAACACTAATCCCGAAAGTATAGGGAGTGTGTGATGATGATCATATCAATCTTGGAACCACTGCCAACACACATCGTCACTTCACCCTCAACTAGTTTCTGTTTATTCTGTAACTCCTGTTTCGAGTTACTAATCTTAGTAACCGAACAAGTATCAAATACTCAGGGGCTACTATAGACACTAGTAAGGCACACATCAATAACCTGTATATCAAATATACCCTTGTTCACTTTGCCATCCTTCTTATCCACCAAATATTTGGAGTAGTTCCACTTCCAGTGACCATTTCCTTTGCAGTAGAAGCACTCAGTTTCAGGCTTAGGTCCAGCTTTGGGCTTCTTCACGGGAGTGACAACTTGTTTGCCACTCTACTTGAAGTTTCCCTTTCTTTCCCTTTGCCCTTTTCTTGAAACTAGTGGTCTTGTTAATCATCAACACTTGATGCTCTTTCTTGATTTCTACCTTCGTCGATTTCAACATCACGAAGAGCTCGGGAATTGTTTTTGTCATCCCTTGCATACTATAGTTCATCACGAAGTTCTAGTAACTTAGTGATGGTGACTAGAGAATTCTGTCAATCACTATCTTATCTGGAAGATTAACTCCCACTTGATTCAAGTGATTGAAGTACCCAGACAATCTGAGCACATGCCTACTAGTTGAGCGATTCTCCTCCATCTTTTAGCTATAGAACTTGTTGGAGACTTCATATCTCTCAACTCGGGTATTTGCTTGAAATATTAACTTCAATTCCTGGAACATCTCATATGGTCCATGACGTTCAAAACATCTTTGAAGTCCCGATTCTAAGCCGTTAAGCATGGTGCACTAAACTATCAAGTAGTCATCATATTGAGCTAGCCAAACGTTCATAATGTCTGCGTCTGATTCTGCAATAGGTCTGTCACCTAGCGGTGCATTAATGACATAATTCTTCTATGCAGCAATGAGGATAAACCTCAGATCAGGGATCCAATCCGCATCATTGCTACTAACATCTTTCAATACAATTTTCTCTAGGAACATATCAAAATAAACATATGAAAGCAACAACGCAAGCTATTGATCTACAACATAATTTGCAAAATACTACCAGGACTAAGTTCATGATAAATTAAAGTTCAATTAATCATATTACTTAAGAACTCCCACTTAGACAGACATCTCTCTAGTCATCTAAGTGATCACGTTATCCAAAGCAACTAAACCATAACCGATCATCACGTGAGATGGAGTAGTTTTCAATGGTGAACATCACTATGTTGATCATATCTACTATATGATTCACACTCGACCTTTCGGTCTCCGTGTTCCGAGGCCATATCTGCATATGCTAGGCTCGTCAAGTTTAACCTGAGTATTCCGCGTGTGCAAAACTGGCTTGCACCCGTTGTAGATGGACGTAGAGCTTATCACACCCGATCATCACGTGGTGTCTGGGCACGACGAACTTTGGCAACGGTGCATACTCAGGGAGAACACTTCTTGATAATTTTAGTGAGAGATCATCTTAAAATGCTACCGTCAATCAAAGCAAGATAAGATGCATAAAGGATTAACATCACATGCAATCAATATAAGTGATATGATATGGCCATCATCATCTTGTGCTTGTAATATCCATCTCCGAAGCACCGTCGTGATCACCATCGTCACCGGCGCGACACCTTGATCTTGATCGTAGCATCGTTGCCGTTTACGCCATCTATTGCTTCTACAACTATCGCTACCGCTTAGTGATAAAGTAAAGCAATTACAGGGCGTTTGCATTTCATACAATAAAGCGACAACCATATGGCTCCTGTCAGTTGCCGATAACTTTGGTTACAAAACATGATCATCTCATACAATAGCATCACGTCTTGACCATATCACATCACAACATGCCCTGCAAAAACAAGTTAGACATCCTCTACTTTGTTGTTGCAAGTTTTACGTGGCTGCTACGGGCTTAGCAAGAACCGTTCTTACCTACGCATCAAAACCACAATGATAGTTCATCAAGTTAGTGCTGTTTTAACCTTCGCAAGGACCGAGCGTAGACACACTCGATTCAGCTAAAGTGAGAGAGACAGACACCCGCCAGCCACCTTTAAGCACGGGTGCTCATAACGGTGAAACCAGTCTCGCGTAAGCGTACGCGTAATGTCGGTCCGGTCCGCTTCATCTCACAATACCGCCGAACCAAAGTATGACATGCTGGTAAGCAGTATGACTTGTATCGCCCACAACTCACTTGTGTTCTACTCGTGCATATGACATCTACGCATAAAACAAGGCTCGGATGCCACTGTTGGGGAACGTAGTAATTTCAAAAAAAATTCTACGCACACGCAAGATCATGGTGATGCATAGCAACGAGAGGGGAGAGTGTTCGTCCACGTACCCTTGTAGAACGTAAGCGGAAGCGTTATGACAACGCGGTTGATGTAGTCGTACGTCTTCACGATCCGACCGATCCAAGCACCGAACGTACGGCACCTCCGAGTTCAGCACACGTTCAGCTCGATGACGATCCCCGGGCTCCGATCCAGCAAAGCTTCGGGGATGAGTTCCGTCAGCACGACGGCGTGGTGACGATGATGATGTTCTACCGGCGTAGGGCTTCGCCTAAACTACGCGACGATATGACCGAGGTGGAATATGGTGGAGGGGGGCACCGCACACGGCTAAGGAACGATCCGTAGATCAACTTGTGTGTCTATGGGGTGCCCCCTACCCCCGTATATAAAGGAGGGAGGGGGGAGGCCGGCCGGCCCTTGTTGGGCGCGCCAGGAGGAGGAGTCCTCCTCCTAGTAGGAGTAAGACTCCTCCTTTCCTACTCCTACTAGGAGGGGAAGGAAGGGGGAGAGGAGGAGAAGGAAAGAGGGGGGAACCGCCCCCCCTCCTAGTCCAATTCAGACCAGAGGGAGAGGGGGCACGCAGCCCTTCCTGGCCGCCCCTCTCTCTTCCCACCAAGGCCCATGTGGCCCATTAACTCTCCGGGAGGGGTTCCGGTAACCCTCCGGCACTCCGGTTTTCTCCGAAATCACCCGGAACACTTCCGGTGTCCGAATATAGTCGTCCAATATATCAATCTTTATGTCTCGACCATTTCAAGACTCCTCGTCATGTCCGTGATCACATCCGGGACTCCGAACAAACTTCGGTACATCAAAACTTGTAAACTCATAATAAAACTGTCATCGTAACGTTAAGCGTGCGGACCCTACGGGTTCGAGAACTATGTAGAGATAACTATTCTCGGTCAATAACCAATAGCGGAACCTGGATGCCCATATTGGTTCCTACATATTCTACGAAGATCTTTATCGGTCAAACCGCATAACAACATACGTTGTTCCCTTTGTCATCGGTTTGTTACTTGCCCGAGATTCGACCGTCGGTATCCAATACCTAGTTCAATCTCGTTACCGGCAAGTCTCTTTACTCGTTACGTAATGCATCATTCCGTAACTAACTCATTAGCTACATTGCTTGCAAGGCTTATAGTGATGTGCATTACCGAGAGGGCCCAGAGATACCTCTCCGACAATCGGAGTGACAAAACCTAATCTCGAAATACGCCAACCCAACATGTACCTTTGGAGACACCTGTAGTACTCCTTTATAATCACCCAGTTACATTGTGACATTTGGTAGCACCCAAAGTGTTCCTCCGGTAAATGGGAGTTGCATAATCTCATAGTTACAGGAACATGTATAAGTCATGAAGAAAGCAATAGCAACATACTAAACGATCAAGTGCTAAGCTAACGGAATGGGTCAAGTCAATCACATCATTCTCCTAATGATGTGATCCCGTTAATCAAATGACAACTCTTTCGTCTATGGTTAGGAAACATAACCATCTTTGATAAACGAGCTAGTCAAGTAGAGGCATACTAGTGACACTATGTTTGTCTATGTATTCACACATGTATTATGTTTCCGGTTAATACAATTCTAGCATGAATAATAAACATTTATCATGATATAAGGAAATAAATAATAACTTTATTATTGCCTCTAGGGCATATTTCCTTCAGTATGACATGATGGTGCGCATGGCAGTCCTCTGACATCTTCATTGCATCCTTGACTTCAAGTCGGAGCTGAGCTGAAGCAAGCCTTTCCGCTTTAAGTTGAGACTAAAGAAGTCGAACTGATTGAGGCAGCGACTGCATAGAGGTTGTCTCACACCTGCTGGTGAGTAGCTTCAACTCACTGTCTTCATCAAGATAGGACCTTGGGGTCATCTCGCTGTCCTCAAGATGGTTTGGCTCACTATCTTCCCTAAAGTTCTGCCTGGCATAAGAGATACGACTCTGAAAGAGAAACAAGGAGACACGTAACAGGTTTCACAATTATATAAGCAAATAAATGGGTCTGTTCTGCATAAGGAACATGTTTTTACAACTAAAATTTGAAACTGGTAGTTGTTGCAAACATCCAATTAGATGTAAACAGCAAAGCAAACAGCAGTGGAGGAAATGATGCCTATCCAAATCTATACTAGAACAAAGTTTGAAGACTTGAGAAGGATGAACTTACATTACATGTTAACACGGGCTCGACAAAGCCCTTCTCCATGTTGATGGAAGGATAATTCAATAAATTCCCCAAAGAAAATTATTTATAAGCGTTGCCATTATTCTACATTTTACAAAGAGTAAATATAGATCAAATAATATTGGAAGAAAAAGAGGATAATGAAGCTCAGGTGCAGACTGACGATACATAATCAAATAGCAATTAATTAAGTACAACGTTACAAGGCAAAAGGGAGAGAGGTACTGACAAGAGCAATGCAGAGCCAAGTATTGTTGTGAGATCGTATGATCCATTGAGCAAGGAGATTCATCTGAAATTAGTTTTCATACAAGAGAGAAGGTAAGGCACATGCAGAAATTTAGGAGTTCAAATTTTGAATTGATATCATAGACAGTACCTGACGCTAGGCTCTCAGCAGTTCCAATAGGGGTTTGGCCACTGGAGTAGGGGTAGGAGAGCAGTTCTAATAGGGGTTTGGCCACTGGAGTAGGGGTAAAGTGTGGTACAGTTGGGCCTGTGTTTTCTGTGGCTGCTGATCTATCTGATTTAACAGGTATCACTACCTTTTCCAAATACCTAGTTTGTACTCCTTAAGGATCTGCACTCACCCTCTTCCTTTTGGACATCTATTATGAAAGAACAACATTTGACTAGAAAAACATAGTGTGACGACACATGGAATATGTACAGAAAATGTATAGGTATGGCATATACTCATATATGATGCTTAAACTAAGAAGATGGTGTAACAAAGTAGAAGTAATGCAAGAGGTCAGATGCAAAATATGTGCGACCAATACAACTTTGCAAAGTTAGAGCAAGCACCTTGATGGGTGAATAAGATAGGCCATCCTCCACCATGCCAAGTTTGTTAGCCAATGGATTGTTCCGCAATATTCCTCTCGTGTGCCCATTCTCATATTCATTTTGATAATGTTCAATATCTGACATGCATGAAAACATAAAAACAAGTGAGATTTTCTTTGTAATGCAGAAGTGATTCTAATCCAATATTGCCTCCCTGTAAACCCCTTTGTGCGATCTCTGCAATTCTTTTAAGAGATGCCATGCATGCTGTAATTTGGTGTGTGCATTAATATAATGTGGCCTACTACTCAAAATATGAGAGATCCAGAAGTGATGACACTTCGCAGATGACAGATTCAACATATAGTAAAGAAGAACAAGTCGACCTGACCTGACAGATTCAAAATATACTAAGGGAGAACAACTCGACCTGACCAGTCGACCGCAAGAGAAGAGTATCATCTTAAAGAAGAGCAGAAGAGCAAGCAGATTGAAGATATTACAAGTCTTTCAGTACAATGTCGGTTGGCCACCCTGATGAACTAGAGCGCATAGAGAATTACTATTCTTTCCGGTGTCTCCATATGTGGCTCACATGCATTTCGAAACTAAAGTAGGAATATTTAGCTAACCAATTAAACATCTCTTAGTTTTACTAATATCAGCGATAACATCAGATATGAATTTGTACAACTAAGCTTGTTTAGCTCGATGGGTGGAGCAGTGCTATTACGACACGAACCATGTAGGCTGATTGTGGTCATCATAAAATGGGGAAACCATAAGCATGATGAGTACAGTGTTGACCGTGGCAGTGGGATGGCAGATCTAAAGCTGCAAACCGCGCAAAGGGTAGTTGGCAACCGATGTTTGCTTTGAAATAACAACTAAGATTTGGTATGGACAAGAAATTAAGGTCAACAAGTGACAAAGAAACGCAATTATGCCGTCTCTCTATATGTCGCGACATGCATTTGGAAACTCAAGTGGGACCTTTAGCTAACCAATTAAATGTGTCGGTTAACTAATATCAGTATCATATCACAGTCATATTTGAACAAATAAGCTTTTGAATTCTGAGTGTTGTGTTGTTTAGCTTGAAGGGTGGAGTAATGCTAGTACGACAGAAAGCACCTACGCAGATCATAATAGAGTAGATAAAGGGGGAAAACCCTAAGCATCAAGAGAAAAATCAGGAACGTGGAACTAGCTGGACCAGTGGGTGGCGCACATGCTTTTCGAAATGAATATAGGAACATTAGGTGACTAATTAAACGTTCTCTGTTTTAGTGATATGAGCATCATATCAGATTCGTATTTCAACACGTAAGCTTTGGGTTGAGGTCTTGAGGAGCAGTGCTAGCACGACACAAAGCACCTACGATGATGGTAGTGAATATAAAGGGGGGAAACCATAAGCTTTACGAGTATAGTGCCCATGACATGGCGGATCTGAAGGTGCAAACTGGACAAAGCTACTTCACAACCAATGTTTGCTTTCAACTAGCCACTACGATTTGGTACGGACAAGAAAAGTACAGTAAACAAATTACGATCTATTTTCCGGGTGAGATCAATAACTTAAGCACATATGGAAGAGTATCACCACTCTTGCGATGCTGTGTAGGCCTATGCTGATACATTAAGGGTGCTGCGGGTGCGATGGATGTCGGTGGCGGGGAAGAAGACCTTAGACGGCAGACGGACGGGTCGGGGGATATATCCTGTTGCCGTGGACGAGGCGTTCGTAGGAGCGGCAACGACAAGGTGGACGACGACGCTGATGAAGCAAGAGGAGGCGACGAAAGGATCCTGGTCCAACGTCGTGGATGAGAGACGTCCATCTCTTGAAGTGGACGACGGGGTAGGGTAGCGGCTTCGACAAGGTGGAGGATGGGGTGGCGGAAAGAGGAGGCTGGCCACAGTGCGGAGGTTGTCGTGCCGCCGACGGTGTATGAATGGGGAAATGGAGGGAAGGGGGGATCTCAAACTTTGGGACGCGCTTCTCTGCAATGTGGGAAAGTTATGAACTTATCCCCCGTTTAAAATTTTGGACATCGCGTCGGTTGGGATAGGACGGTAATCTCACATCTCCCAAATATGCCGGTAACTATTTCGGGCAAGGAGAGGGTGTTTTGCCGCCCACGGTTGGTGCCCACAATGTATGAACGGGGCTGACAGGTAGGGCAGTTGTGTCATGTCTGAGGGAAGTTACACATATGTCCCTATTTAAAATATTAGCCTACATCGATTTTGGACGAGGAGAGTTTGTTTTGCCGCCCACCGTGTATGAATGGGGAAATGGAGGAAGAGACACATGTCTTTCGGACGAGCTTGAATCAAATGTGTTTTGCCGCCCACGTTTGGCGCCCACTGTGTCTGAATGATCTCAGAGGCCATCGTGTCACATCTAATTGAAGTTACTAGTCTACCCCTATCAACAACAGTATAAATCCGGTCGATAAGGACGTCAAGTGTCAGGGGTAAACAGTAATTTCCATCTCGCAAACACTTGCTTCGGGCAGCCCACAAATTATAGTGGGTGTTTAGCCGCTTCGTTCAAAACTTGGGAGAATTAGCATTCACGTTTGCCCTGGGCCCTGGCAAACTAAATTCAAATCCAATTTGTATTCGATTATGAATATCCACAGACAATTCTACATTTTGTTATTTATTTCTTCAAAACCACAACAAAGATTTATTCCACCTTTATATATGATTATGATTTAGAAATGCCATGATCTTCGAATTCAATAGGTTCGATACACTCTGAGTCAAACAATTATTTCATCCAATACAATATGCAAGTACAATAATCTAATGACAATTTCAACTGGTATCTAAAGAAGAACCAGGATTACCTTGGGCTTCAGATAGCAGAAACAGCAGGACCTCCTCCGTCTCCAAATGCAACATTGTTACTTCCTCCAATTCTTGGGTTGCTTGCATAATGCGTGCTGCTAATTCCGTAATTTCCAGCCTCAAGATAAAGATTACCTCATTCATGGCAGCCACACCATCTCTTTCTGCCTCTAGTAGAGCCTCAAGCACTATAATATCTGTGCTCAGACTGCTCTCCGGCGGTGTTGCCTCTGAACTGTTACCATCTGGTAACATGGATGGCGCACTGCTTCCACAAATAGATTCTGGGGTTGTACATTGTGTCCTAGTGTGAACGGCATCCTGAAAGGTTTCCGCTGGACATAAGTAAGAGATAGTTATCATATGATCCAGGCAGTAAGCTTACATGGTAAATGATAGACGAATTATTGCCGAGCATGGCAAGCTATATTTAAATGGTTCGAAGCAGCATCAGCCGAAAAGAAATTAAAATGGTAAGATGAAACTAGGGATGTAAGTGGCAAATAAACGACATCCGCCAGTCCCATCTAGTTAGTTTTTGCAACCTCCCTAGTTCATTTTCCTCAAAAAACAAAAACTCTTTTGAACTATCATACCACTAGTGGACTTTAATCGGGATTAAACGGGACCCAGTTGATATCCCTAGTTGAAAGGGAGTGTACCACCGCTATATTTAAGTTGCCAAGGCATCTAAGCAGTTGAAATAATTTGAGAAAGCACTTATAAACTATGAAGACAGTCTTGTGATGAAGTTGAGAGGAAAAGTTAAGGACTCAAATGAAATAGGCATGCATTTCTTTACGATACTACAGCAGGCATTGCTGACATATTGGCCAACTCAGGTATAGCGTAACAACAAACACGCATTCGAATCAAGCAATACAGCAAAGCAGACAACTGAACTATTTGTAATTCGGTAGGATTACAAGTTGAGGGCACAAGCCAAGAAAGCAGCCCACTCGCATTACATTTCGCATGTACTAGAACACACTGGCTTACCTTATGTTGCTGTGAAGCCTCGCTGCTGTTGCAATGTTCTTTGAAGATATCGTCAGCATCTCGTGGTTGCAAATCTAGTTGTTGTAGTTTATTCTGCACCTTCTATTTAGGTAAAATTAATTTTAATCGCATGCACTGGTCCGAATTGATCAACAATGGTTCATCTAAACTAATGAAAGAAGGGTGTGTGCATACACGACAATATATCTACTTCCCTCTATTTTTATGCTTGTTCGAGGTGCCAACCCCAAAAGAACAAATATTTTGCTTGATGGGGTTGGCAACTCCATAATTAATAGAAGCATCAAATTAGTCATGCAACTTGGGAAGATCAAGAACACATAAACAAGTAATGAACAGAGGCTCGGAGTAGTGATGTAATAGCTAGCATTAGAAAATGTAGGGTAAAACGAACAAAAAGCAGCGGAACCACATGCTAGTTTGCTGATGTGTAATTAAGCATAGAGAACATTAAGCAGTCTGATGGAACCAACATGTGGCATCAAGACAACACCATTATCATAAATATAGCCTTCAAGAAGTAAAATAGGAGGCAATGATATCTAGGAAGTACACTAATACTCCCTCCGTTCCAAAATAGATGACTCAACTTTGTACTAACTTCAGTACAAAGTTAGTACAAAGTTGGGTCATCTATTTTGGAACGGAGGGAGTACTTAGGACAAAACTAAAATATTAACTATATGTGCACTGGTATGTAATTCAAAGGTGCGGTGCTTATGCTAGGAAAGTGAACGTCGGCGCCGGCCGTTGGATAATAGTACCTGATTCTCGGTGGCGTATGGGTATCGTTGTCATACTTGATAGCTAAGGATCATCGATGGTGCTCGTGTTGTGGTTGAGTTTGGGCCGGCTGTCGCCGTCGCTAAAGCGGCTTTGGTGCTACGGTTGCGGCGCCTGTAGACATACAAGAAAGCTCATCTATGGTAAGTGAAAAGTTGCACGATAAAGAGAAAAACCGAAGGAGTACAAATCGAAATAACCTGATGAGGTTGAGGCGTCGGTAAAGCAGGGCCGGTGGAGTTGAATATGGCGTCTGTGGAGCGGGTCCGGTGCAGTGGACTAAGGCTTTGGTGGGCGCGTTGTACAGTGCTTTCGATGAGGCGGGTCTGTTGCGGTGGACGAGGGCTTGCATGAAGGGCCAGCGAAGGGGCGGGCGAGGGAGTCAGTGAAGGGCCTACACTGTTGTGGACGAGGGCGCCGGTTAAGAAGATCCAGTGCGGTGGACCATGATTGCGGTGAAGGAGATCTGGAGCAGTGGACAAGCCAGTCGCTGAAGCGGCTCCGGTGAAGTGGTGAGTTGGCAGTTGGGGGTTCCAAGGTGCGGAAGGTCGATCCAGCGGGGTGTGAGGTCCATCGCTGCGGCGGAGGACTAGATTCGGCGGCTTGCCGTGGTTGGGGGGTCGGGGAGGGGTTCTTGGGAAGAATGTTGGGGGCAAAGAGGGGAAAACAATTGAGTTACCAAAGCAGCCCTTTTCCGTTCATGTGGCAGGGGTAAAGCAGGAATATTGCAGGGCTAAACTTTCGAGCGTGTGATATTTTGATGTGAGCGGGAAGTTTGAAAGCTTTTGGCGCCTAAAATTTTAAGTATTCTACTCTCGTACGACCGACTATGATATCATGGCCGACAATTTGTTTTTTTTGCACGAAGAAAAAAGTGCAAGTTTTGAAAATCAATGTCTCCAACTCGAAACTTAGATTGTCCATTCAATTCAAATATGGATCATTGAGCTACTACAAGCAAATACCATCATACGGTCCAATTCAAATGAAATTCCAAATGTGTTTATCCTAAATATGATGACAAAAGCAAAAATGTGTATGTGTATGAATAAAGTGGATGATTATAAAGTTTGAACATGCCCGTATGTGTATATCTCTAGGTTTGATATATGAATTTGAAATCACAAAATCCCGGCTTAAAAAATGTACCTCCATTTAAATGAATTATGAAAGCTAATGATGGAGACGAATTCCAAAATTTCAATCTTAGGTTTGTAATTCTGGTACATCAAGGTATATCACGCATGTTCAAAAGTATCGTTATCTCATAGTCCAAACTGCGAAACAAATTGATCAACTATGAGTGCACAATATCTCAATTACGCTAAAGTCTCTCAAATATAGACACCTCACTCTTTATCTGAAGCCACCCCCTCGCCCCCCACACACACATAGAGAAGTCGTTCTCTCCCCCAAACACCAACACACGAGCACATTAACACCCCTCTCTCTTGTAAAGTCCAGACCCCAATATAGGTCTCTATCACTTTGTTTCTCGGGCATGCACACATCTCTTCCCTCACTCTCTAGGTCTCCCGCTATCTCTCTTTCCCAAGCACACACACTATGTAGAGTGTATATTTCCCATACACATAAACGTCGCCCTCAAACGTCTATCTCCCTAGTTATGTGGTTCTCGCGCACTCACCTCACACACCACTCCCACTGCAAACAAGCACACTTTGTCTCCTTGTGCACCACTCTCCTCTTTCTATCTCTCCCACATGCAGACCCAACCCAGCTCCTTCCCTATATACATATATGTCGTGACTCTTTCCATAGCTCCCTAATGTATCATCGTTCTCGATTTCGCGCATTGTTCTCTACACCATCTATTCTAGATCTCTCATGAAGTCCCTATCGCACACACGATGACTCGCTTCCCTTGCGTCTCCGTACATAGGGCAATTTCGAACAACATCAACATTGTCTCCCTATCTATACGCCATTTATGGACACAAACGACCCCTCTCGCCCCCTCTCTTCCTCTCTCTCTCTCTCTATCTATCTCTCTCTCTCTCTCTCTCTATCTCTCTCTCTCTCTCTCTCTCTCCATCGCTAGCTCTCTCTCCCTCTCACACCCCTCTCCCACACACACACACTCGATGTCTCTTCCAAATAGTCTACTCCCCCCGCCCGCACCCGTGCTATCCCGCTACTACACATGTCACACCATTCCCCCTTCCCTTATACTAGGTTTACATCATTAGTGGTCTCTCTACTCCACATACACACACTCCCTCTCACACACAAACACGTGCACAAACACACACAGACACGCACAAACACCCATTTATCTGGATCCTCATCTCTCCCCATGTCCGCATGGGTATCTCACACACTCACTCTCTAATTATGTATATGTGTCTCCATGTTACACAACACAAAGCCCCATGTACATGTCTCTCTCTATCCTCCACACACATAGACACAAAGAATCTGTTATCATTGCCTCGGTCTCTAACATATCACACACACACACACACACACTCTCTCTCTCTCTCGTAAACACGCTCAACAAGGGTTTCCCCGTGAATAACTTACCGTCTATTCATCAACAGTCGTGGCAGTACGGCGAACACGAGACGTGAAAAAGAATAAATCTACATGTGCTTAGACCACCTAGTATGACTACTAGGACTAGAGGAAGGCAAAAAGCACGCCGCCGTCACCCCCTCCTTATCGGCGACGGGAAAATCTTTGTTTTACACAGTCGAGAAGTCATTGTGCTAAGGGACCACATGCCGAGGAGTTTAATAGAATGTAGATGCTAGTTTACAGAAGCAAGTATCGGTAATATGTTTGTATCTCCATACTTATATTTCTTCTCTTATAAAAAACTTAGTTGGTGATGATGGTACGTGTGCCATCTTGCAATATAGACCGTCCGATCTATATCTGACAGATGGAAATTAAACTAAAAGATACCCGCACCCCTCTCCACATTTGCAGACAAGGCCTTCCCTCGTTCATCGTTATCTCCAACAAACCTCATTGTTGAGCAATTAAGAAAGGAAGCCTCTGGAACAAACTGGCCTGGTGGCCGCTGCCGGCATCGTCAATCCCCATGCCTCCGCTCAGTCGGACCACCAATCACCACCACACCCCACTTCTCTTCACCTTATCTCATATTTCTCGAGATATCATTAGTTTTTACACATGGGATTACTCCCGCAAGGGTCAATCACAACAAGTGTTTTATAAAAAATTCATCTTGATGTTTCGTGCAATGCACAGATCTTGCTAGTACTCCTACAGAAGACTAAGTTGGTGATGATGGTGTGTCTACCGTCCGTCGTTTCTGACCATTAGATCTACATCTAACGACTGTGAGCTAAGTTGTTTCCTTTTCGCACCAACATCCCACTTGTCTACCAATTTGCAGAAAAACCCATAATTAGTATCTTAAAACCAACCACATCCCTCCCTGACCTCACAAAAACAGCCCAAGGAATATATTCTAATTGAAACATAATATATCTCTAGTGACATATGTATATCAAAATTAGAGTGTTTTGTATCAATTTTGTGAATAAGTATTATTCTAATTATGTTTCGTTGCAAAGCACATGAATATTGCTAGTATTTCCAACCATGCATTATTTTCCTAGTATTCCATAGTTTTGAGTTTTCCATCAAGATATTAGTCACTCATGGTTGATATTTACTTTCAATCATGTACACATATGCACTATGTGTGGCACCCCAATCCGCATGGAGCAGGGGGCCTTCGCATGTCAGCCCAGGATAACACCTGACGCATGACAGGTCCATGATACAGCATTCTAGGTACAAGAATATTCATCAAATACATGTGTATATGATTACATCAGTGATGAATATAATCTTCTGGCATAGCCCTAAGGCTAATTAATGACAACAGAAGTCTATATAAATGGCGGCGGAAGTCTTGGCAGCATATCACTCTGGCTAGGCTCCACAGCTCACAGGACTGGCAAGATTACGGCCTAGCACGACAGAACGAGTGAACGACCTACAAAACTGGCATGACACGCCAGGTCAGTACATTGAATGTACTTGCAAGACAACCAAATACATAGCATCCAAACAATCAGAGGACAAAGCTGGCACCAAGTATATGCAACAACCTAACTCATATTAGAAACTAAGAATGGCATGATATCAACCGAAGACATAAATCAAACTAACATCATGGCATCTATTAGCATGGCAACAACATAGTATATCAAATTTACTTCTAACATGGCAATAGCAAAACATAGCATATCATGTCATGCAAATAAAAAATTACTACTCATGTAATGCAACCAAACTTGTGTACCGAGTCCCTCGGACTCTCTTACCAATGGTGATCGTTACTGAATCACAAACGTGCCAACCTAGAGACATCTCGTGATCCTTACGACAATCACAACCACGACCAATATTTGGTCTCAAACCGTGATCCTTACGACGATCACAACCACGACCAATAACTGGCCCATGATCCTTACGGCGATCACAACCAAGACCAATAACTAGCCCGTGATCCTTACGGCGGTCACAACCACGACCAATAACTGGCCCGTGATCCTTACGGCGATCACAACCACGACCAATATTTGGCCCGTGATCTTTACGGCGATTACAACCATGACCAATACTTGGCCCGTGATCCTTACGGCGATCACAACCACGACCAATAACTGGCCCGTGATCCCTACGGCGATCACAACCATGAATAATATCTGGCCCGTGATCCTTACGGCGATCACAACCACGACCAATACTTGGCCCGTGATCCTTACGGCGATCACAACCACATTAATCAGCTTAATTATTTCAGGTTTATCCTCCATTTCGACCAAGACCTAATAGTGTGACCTACTACGAACTTGTGCCCATGACCGAGGACGCGGTTATCGATAGTTCAAATACACTCTGCAGAGGTAGCACCCTGTACCCACACCACGAAACCCATGGACTCTTCATCCCATTCGGGTGGACCAACGGCATTCCGACGAAACCGATCTACTATCATGGCACTCTCCCGGCCACTCCGACTCACTCCCCACTGAGCTAGTCATGGGTGGCCCTGTGTCAGGCGTGACAATAGACCGCATTAAGGCCGTCCCATACCGGCAAATGTGGCTGCACTAAGAAAGTTCAATTTGGCGGCACTATGACTCGATCCCATCGATGACGAAGGAGGTTGGTTATTATTAAGTCATTTTATTTCCTTGCCATCATCATGAACATGAATGCAATAATGATCTTACATCATACAAATGCTTTAATAACATATCGAACTTCTCAAGTGAACAACTACAACATAAAGAACATAACAATACCAAGTACTAGCATACCAACGGTGCATTACAGTCATCATAGCATTTTATAACAATGACATGAAAATAAAGTAGAGTAGCGACATAGCATTATTAATAACAACATTCTAACTAGCATGGCCAAAGATATCATGAAACTCAAGCATGCATGATAGCCATAACGAAAAAACTGCAGATGAAAACGAGAAGAAATAACCGCAACTACACACACACAAGGTGCAAGCAAAGTCAACATGCAAGTTCGGGGCTCATGATAAGAGGTTGGCTTGCCTGGGGCTCGACAAATACACCGGCAAGAAGTGAGAAACGAGCACGGAAAAATTTGCTAGAAATAGTTCTCTCTCGGAGGGGGCTGTTTAAGGACAAGGACAAAATGGTCATGTCCAGAATGTGCAAACATGGTGAATATGATCTCATCAGAACAGGCTCGACGAAACGAAAGCGTGGGCTTTGGATTTACCTCAATCGGAGTTACAGTTGCAAAGTTGTGGCCGTTCACTTTTTAGGCAGAAAATGCACTAAACAGCAAACGTTCACAAACAAGCCATTTCGGTGGGCTGGGGCTGACTGGGCGGCTACGGTCAATGGCAGGTGGGCTCGCGCGAGGGGGGGCAAGCCACTTACCCACGCTGGCAGGACCGGGTCAACGCCCCTGGGTCACTGCCAGGTGGGGGTCGAGGGGAGGGGCTAGCTCGGTCGTCTCCTTCTCCTCGTTCTCCTGACAGAACAGAGGAGGAAGGGCAGAACAGGGCGCCGCCGCTGGCGGCCCGGGCTGCTCCAGCCGCCCTCGGTCGAGGCAAGGCCACCGACGAGTCCAGGGCGGAGTGCCGCACCCGTTCAGACGAGGGGCACTCACCGGGGATGCGCAGGTCTGTCGCAGCTCGAGGCGACAGAAGACAGGGCGGGCAGCGACCGCTCTCAGGGACGAGGCCACACGGGCACTCCGGCGGCTAGAGTAGAGGATGGCGAGAGTCTATGGGCTCCGGGGAGGTTGCTGGAGGAGGAGAGAGGGAGAGGCGCGCCCGCCATTGCTCGAATTTGAGCAGGCAGAGGCGGCGACCATGGCGATGGGGAAGAGATGGAGAGGCTCCGAGGCGAGGGGGAGGGAGCTGCGGTTGGATGGGGACTGTGAGAGAGCTCTGCGCTTGCTTATATAGCCGCGGGGAGAGCTTCGGGAAGGAGGGGAGGAGGTGGCACGCGGCGGGCGACGTGTCTGCGCGTCGGCGACAGTGTAGCGTCGGCAGGCGCGGCCAAGGCTCACGGGCAGCAGCGGGAAGGCGACAACGAGGGATCATGACGAGCAGCAGAGGCTCACGGAGACGAGGGGTGCTCGGAGAAGAACACAGGAAGAGGAAAGGGGCGAGGAAGGCGACGGTGGCCACGGGGCTCACTGTTCAGCCTTTGGAACGGCTCGCCGGAGAAGAAAACAGAGGGGGCCAGAGGTCCAAGGGGAAGAGGATGTCGAGGGGGAACTATAGGACACTAATGGTGAGGTCAGGGATGGTCGGAGCAGCGTTGCCGACGAGAACAGTGGCTAGACCACCGTTTTGGCTGGCTGCCTTCGTGGTCAGCACTGGCATAGCGCACTCTGGATATTTTACCGATGCCAGCTCATGTCTACCGCATAGTCCTTCCAGCGTGGAGTATTACAATGGTAAAGGTTTGGGCACAGACAAATGGAGATGAGTAAACAAAGCTTCACAAGTTTGATGTTGCAAACTTGGCCACACTCTAGAGATAAAACCAGAGAGGTTAAAGAGTAGAATTGATGTCTAGGAGGCTTAGGGTAGCAAGGACTATGGTCCTGGTAATTATCAGTTAATTAGGACAAATATTTAGCATAGTTGCTTAACAACAACTAAAATATGTCCAGAAATCAGATGAACAAGCACTCACTAGGAGTGTTGGATTGAGCTATAACTTGGCAAATCCTCATGAGTTGGTCATAAGTAGATGCTGTAAAAAGATCACACCAAATGGACTTGCCAAATTGGTACTTGCTTCACAAGCATCACTTTTGGCCAGAAACTTGGGAACATTCTAGGAAAATATTGGCTAAATGAAATTAGCCAAACTCTTGGGTAGATGGGTTATATGGATAGGAGAAGGCTTGGAATTATTTTTAGCCATAATGGAGAAAGATCAAATATACTTGCTTCACAAACTGAAAATTTGGATAGAGAACAAGAATTGCTCTTGTGCTCATATAGCTCAATGAACTGATCTTAATTTGGGTGAAGGCTAATGACTTGGGATACTTGAGAAGATGGAAAAGTTTCATCCCATTTGGAAACTCTATGAAGGTACTTCCTTCACAAAGTGACAATCTGGTCAGAAACTTTGAAAAATTGCACATGGAGCTAGGATGATTGGATTGAGCTCATCTTTGGTATACTTGGGTAATTTATTAATATTAATCACCCTGCCAAATTTCAGCTCAAATGGAATTAGAAATAAAGCACTTCCTTTGCAAAATTTCTGAGAAGGCACAAACTTGCATTGGATCATGTGCCCAATTTTTGATCTGTGGAACATGAGATAATGATGGAACTAGTGATTATATAGCAATTACAAGATTCACAATTTATTTGAGAATTTTCCATGCTATAAAAATAGTAGTTCCTTTAGAAAATGGCAGAAATGCAATATTGGCATAAAATAAGAAAAGACAATTTTCCTTATTTAATTATGGCCAATATAATTTCCAGAGCTTGGATTAGTCATAATTATCAACTCCACCAATTCACATGAATTTAGGAGATGGCTAGATATTCCTTTGGATTTTATTCCTCAGAAAGGCAAGAAAAGGAATAAATCACAATTCAAAAATATTGCATGGGACTTGGCAATATTTTTGCATATCCAAGATTGAAAAGGATAGGAGGATCCCTGGGAACAGATAGGATGATCAGCAGATCAAGGAAAATGATGGCTCCTTTGTAATCACAAAGGGCACATTTAAATCCCCAAAAATTTGGAATTAGGGTTTGAGAGAGTTTAAGATGATGCAACTGAGGTCTTGCCCACTAAAAAAAGACATGAGCAAGTTTTGAAAGGTTGGAAATGACAAGAATTCTCAGAGTCATCACCAAAACTCAGGAGAATTTTTTTGAAAATGAGTGCCAGGAAGGAATAACAACACAAAAATTGATAACCCAATTTTGGGGCTATTACAAACCTTCCCCCCTTAAAAAAATCTCGTCCTTGAGATTCCTAGGGTTATAGCACAAAGAAAAGATAACCACTCCAGGGAAAAATCTCTGGGTTAAATTTAACCCTTTGGTGGAATGGTGGTGGCGACTTGCGGCATCACGCAAGGCAGTGATGGTGTGGAGAAGGGTTCGGATGCAGGAGAGGTGGCTACGCCAGCTCAGGAATCAGTTTAGGGCACGGGAAAAATTTCGCGGATTGCTCCACAAAATGTAGGTGTCAAGGTAGAATCAGAGTTGAAATCTGTATCGGGGAGTTGTCATGGATTGCGAGAAATAAAGCTGGCAGTGTTTCTCCAGGAACACCATTGGGTTCATGAAAAGAATTAGGGACGAGAAATGGCCAGATAAAAAATGGCCTCTTGGAGGTTCTGGTTTGGAAAATCTGGCACACGAGGTATGCACAGATAGAGAGGGATATGTGACTTTGAATTCCCCCAAGTACTCAAATGTACTCCTGGGTGAACTGGGTATGCGTGTAGTATGCAGTAAAATCTAAACAAATAGACATATGCAATAAACATGCGACCAAAAAAACACCAGAGAAATCACACTAAGGTGTTTTAATGCTATTGGGTATATGTAATCCTGGTATACATATACCTACACTAGCACGCATTTTATTAGAGACCCGGGACGAGTCAATGTTGTTTTTAGTGTATGTGTTCTACTGATTAAGATCTTGTTAGCACACATTGCCAACCCTGTCAAACATTTCTGTTTGATAGAGAGACAAGCAAAAACAAACACACAAACAAAAGCAAACAAGCAAATAACACAGCATATGGGTTACAACAGTACCATCATACATCAAAGCACAAACGCGCTACGCGCTAAATTAAACTACTCACTCCGGGATACATGGTTCTATCCTCATATCGGGGACGAACCGACAAACTGATCGACTAGCAGGAACCACTGACTGCGTGAATGGAGTCAGGCAGAAGACTGGCCTTGCTGGGGCTCTCCTGGGGGACGAAGACTGAGCCAATCTCCATCTTCATCGTCTGACACTTCTATGGGTTGGGGCGGTGGGGCTGAAATTGATCCAGGAAAATGCTGCTGGTGGATTCGGAGAAGAGACTTGTCGAGGGTGATGGTGTTTGGCTTGGGCCACAACACAGGCTGAGAGGATAGCACTGGTTCGGATGGCGTTGGGAAAACAGCTTGAGATGCGAACTTGCGAGCCTCACGGTAAGCTTCCTTGACGACTCGTACCACATTATTGTCCATGGCTGTAAACTCGGCAAGCAGCATTGAAATCAACATCCCCTGGGCAGTGATGTATTGCACCAGGCGAGCGATTGCGGGATCATCACCTTGGCTAACGGAAGAAGGCTGCATTACTGGGTTTGACACAGAGGGGGAAAAGCAGAACTCCCGCCTTGTTGCCACATGCGGGAAGTTGGTTCGGAGGTGTAGGATAGCCTCCACAAAAGCGGCTTGAATGGCTAAATCAGAGGTAGGCATGGCTCTACCCTGTAAAACCAAAGGCTGGACATCTGCTGGAGGACCTAGGCTGATGTGCACTCTTGCAACAAAGCGATGAAGGTGAGGGACGGGTGTCGATTGGAACACCAGGTAATCGGGGCTAGTCTTACCGCCAAAGGCTTTGGTGAGCATCTCGGCAAGAAGGGGTGGAAAGCCAGGGTGGTTGACGGCATAGGTGCGGGTGTAATATGTGGAAGGTTTGGAGCTGCTAGCCATGACTGGGGAGCTACTAGCTAAGCTTCTCTGCAGGGATATGGCGGACTGAGGAGCAAGCGATACGGCTAGTGGAAAGGGCATTTATAGGCAGCTACGCAGGACAGGCCCGCATGGCGTGGCCCCTTGCCCTTAATGGCGAAGGGAAAGCGGTGTAGCCGACCAGAAAGGATAGGATTGCTACATGTCCACGGATAACTAGGCGGGGACAGCGGGATGAGGACGTGTCGGTCCCGGCTGCGCCAGCTGTTGATTAACAGTGACCATGCTGGACGCCAGGGATGGGTCAAATCCCTTAGGGTCATTACGGGTTGATGGTGGCGGTGATCTAATGCTAGGATAATCTATGCCAGCCTGGCTGCTCTGATACCAAGCCCTGTGGCATCCCGATCCGCATGGAGTAGGGGGCCTTCACACGTGAGCCCAGGATAACACCTGACGCACGACAGGTCCATGATACAACATTCCAGGTACAAGAATATTCATCAAATACATGTGTATATGATTACATCAGTGATGAATATAATCTTCTGGCATAGCCCTAAGGCTATTTAATGATAGCGGAAGTATATTTAAATGGAGGCGGAAGTCTTGGCAGCATATCACTCTGGGTGGGGGTCGACAAATACTCTGGGAAGAAGTGAGAAACGACAGCGGAAATATTTGTCGGAAACAGTTCACTCTCGGAGGGGGCTGTTTACGGACAAGGACAAAATGGTCATTTCCAGAATGTGAAAACATGGTGAAAATGATATCATCGGAATGGGCTCGACGAAACGAAAGCGTGGGCTTTGGATTTACCTCAATCGGAGTTACGGTTGCAAAGTTGTGGCCGTTCACTTTTTAGGTAGAAAATGCACTAAACAGCAAACGTTCACAAACTAGGCATTTTGGCGGGCTGGGGCTGACTGGGCGGCTACGGTCAATGGCACGTGGGGTCACGCGAGGGGGCCCCAACCACTTACCCACGCTGGCAGGACTGGGTCAACACCCCTGGGTCACTGCCAGGTGGGGTCGAGGGGAGGGGCCGGCTCGGTCGTCTCCTTCTCCTTGTTCTCCCGACAGAATAGAGGAGGAGGGGCAGAACAGGGCGTCACCGGCGGCGGCCCGGGATGCTCCAGCCGCCCTCGGTCGAGGCGAGTCCAGGGCGGAGTGCCGCACCCGTTCAGATGACGGGCACTCATCGGGGATGCACATGTCAACCGCAGCTCGAGGCGACAGAAGACAGGGCGGGCGGCGACCGCTCTCGGGGACGAGGCCACACGGGCACTCCGGCGGCCAGAGGAGAGGGTGGGAAGAGTCTATGGGCTCCGGGGTGGTTGCTAGAGGAGGAGAGAGGGAGAGGCGCGCCGGCCATTGCTCGAATTTGAGCAGGCAGAGGCGGCGGCCATGGCGATGGGGAAGAGATGGAGAGGCTCCGAGGCGAGGGGGAGAGAGCTGCGGTTGGATGGAGACTGCGAGGGAGCTCTGCGCTTGCTTATATAGCCGCGGGGAGAGCTTCGAGAAGGAGGGGAGGAGGTGGCACGCGGCAGGCGACGTGTCCACGCATCAGCGACGACGCAGCAGCGGCATGCGCGGCCAAGGCTCACGGGCAGCGGCGGGAAGGCGACAAGGAGGGATCACGACGAGCATCAGAGGCTCACGAAGACGAGGGGCGCTCGGACACGAACGGAGGAAGAGGACAGGGGTGAGGAAGGCGACGATGGCCATGGGGCTTGCTGTTCGGCCTTTGGAACGGCTCGCCCGAGAAGAAAAGGAGGGGGCCAGAGGTCCAAGAGGAAGAGGACGTAGACGGGAAACTGTAGGACATTAATAGCGAGGTCATGGACGGTCGAAGCAGCGTTGCCGATGAGAACAGTGGCTAGACCACCGTTTTGGCTGCTGTCCTCGTGGTCACCACTGGCATAGTGCACTCTGGATATTTTACTGATGCCAGCTCATGTCTATCGAGTAGTCTTTCTAGCGTGGAGTAATACTACGGTAAATTTTTGGGCAGAGACAAATGGAGATGAGTAAACCAAGCTTCACAAGTTTTCTGTTGCAAACTTGGCCACACTCTAGAGATAAAACCAGAGAGGGTAAATAGTAGAATTGATGTCTAGGAGGCTTAGGGTAGCAAGGACTATGGTCCTGGTAATTATGAGATAATTAGGACAAATATTTAGCATAGTTGCTTAACAACTGCTAAAATAAGTCCAGAAATCAAATGATAAACAAGAACCCACTAAGAGTGTTGGATTGAGCTATAACTTAGCAAATCCTCATGATTTGGTCATAAGTAGATTCTGTAAAAAGATCACACCAAATGGACTTGCCAAATTGGTACTTGCTTCACAAGCATCACTTTTGCCCAGAAACTTGGGAAAATTCTAGGAAAATATTGTCTAAATGAAATTAGCCAAACTATTGGGTAGATGGGTTATATGGATAGGAGAAGGCTTGGAATTATTTTCAGCCATAATGGAACAAGATAAAATATACTTGCTTCACAAACTGAAAATTTGGACAGAGAACAAGAATTGCTCCTGTGCTCACATAGCTCAATGAACTGAGCTGAATTTTGGGTAAGGCTAATTATTTGGGATACTTGAGAATATGGAAAAGTTTCATCCCATTTGGAAACTCTATGAAGGTACTTCCTTCACAAAGTGACAATCTGGTCAGAAACTTTGAAAAATTGCACAGGGAGCTAGCTTGATTGGATTGAGCTCATCATTGGTATCCTTGGGTAATTTATCAATATTAATCACCCTGCCAAATTTCAGCGCAAATGGAATTAGAAATAAAGCACTTCCTTTGTAAAATTTCAGAGAAGGCAGAAACTTGCATTGGATCATGTGCCTATTTTTTTATCTGTGAAAAAATGAGATAATGATGGAACTAGTGATTATATAGCACGGACAAGCTCCACAATTTATTTGGGAATTTTACCTGCTATAAAAATAGTAGTTCCTTTAAAAAATGGCAGAAATGCAATATTGGCATAAAATAAGAAAAGACAATTTTCCTTATTTAATTATGGCCAATATAACTGCCAGAGCTTGGATTAGGCATAATTATCAACTCCACCAATTCACATGAATTTAGGAGATGGGTATATATGCCTTTGGATTTTATTCCTCGAAAAGGCAAGAAAAGGAATAAATCACAATTCAAAAATATTGCATGGGACTTGTCAATATTTTTGCATATCCAAGATTGAAAAGGATAGGAGGATCCCTGGGAACAGATGGAATGATCAACAGATCAAGGAAAATGATGGCTCCTTTGTAATCACAAAGGGCACATTCAAATCCCCAAAAAATTGGAATTAGGGTTTGAGAGAGTTTAAGATGACGCAACTGAGGTCTTGCCCACTGAAGAAAGACATGAGCAAATTTTGAAAGGTCGGAAATGACAAGAATTATCAGAGTCATCAGCAAAACTGAGGATAAATTTTTTGAAAATGAGTGCCAGGAAGGAATAACAGACGAAAAATTGATAACCCAATTTTGGGGCTGTTACACTATGTAACTAGCCTTGCTTATTGGCTTCCAAAGCTTAACTTTCACTCCTACTTACAATATGTAGAGTATTTAACAAAAAACTACCACTTTCAACCAGCCCTGGGAAGAACCTATTGTACAAAAAATAGCAAAAACATACCCAAAATTTCTTAATCCACGCCAAAAACAACTACCTAGTACTCCTACCGATTAGGTTCGTTTAAACCCATTTATGAAAGGGTTGGACCACACATCCGTGCTGACGAGGCAGCTTAAACCAACACATTTTGTTTGACCGTTGACACGAGGGACCCACATCTAACCTTCTATCCTGTTATTCCGCCACAAATCATTATTTTTCCTGAACATTACTTCAAACAATACTGATGCGTGTTCGTCGGTGGCGCCGGTGATGAGCGAGTTGGCCGCCGCTCCGCCGGACGGGTCGGACTCCGCGCTGGCCTCCGCACGGGTTGGCAGACTGCCCCGAGCGTGACTCACGAGCGAGCAAGCCGCAACGCTGGCCTTCGCTCGAGCCAGATGGCTGGCCTTAGCGCGGTGTGCGCGAGCAAGCCGCCGCACTGCCGTGCCACTCTAGCTAGCAAACGTTGCAGACAAGCAGCTGGACAGAGCTATCTTGGCTAGCTAAAGGCCGAGAGTGCCGGACGGAGCTGGCATCCGGGCTGCCACAACATGGGCTCCGCACCGCCGGCGGTTTTGACCTCGCCTTCTGCCGGCGGTGGTAGCTGCATCCCATGGCCGAGGATGACTAGGTGGACGGGCCAGAGGTAGGAGGTCATTGGGGGATTTTTATGCAGACTGACATGTAGGTCCCACAAGTCATAACGCCCGGTCGAATAGAAGGCATTGACTTAATGGGTGACATGGGCCCTATCAGAGGTTAGAGTTAGATTCTAACCCTGAACTAACTCTAACCAAAGTGGTGTTTGGATGGCAGGGTTAGATTGACAACAAATGTATCCAAATAGGGCCATGGTTTGAAACGTGCCTATAACGACACTTTGTAGAGTGGTCGTTTCTTGGTAGGGCTGGTTGGTAAGAGCATGTACAATGGTTGATAAGGTAGTCTTATCTTAAGTGTGCCACGTATGCAAGTGGTAGTAGTTTCTTGGCATTTTAGTGGTTTCTTGCATTATTAGGGGGTTCTTGTAAGGAACAATGTACGTCCTACTAGCGACAAAAGGCAATTCTAGATTGCGTTGTACTCCAACGAGTACTACTAGTGGTCGTGAGAGTGTATACCTCGTTTTGTGGGTTCGATCCCGGCCGAACGCACGGCGGCCTTTTTTTTTAAATAGTACTACACTTCGCTTCGAGCCAATATTTTACATGGGTAGTTTGAGTTTTGAAGTCAAACGGACGTGCGGCACCACAATCTTGGTGCACTGGATAGCCTAGCCACGTGAATGGGCTTTCCTTCCTAGCATCCCGTGGCTCGCGTGCTCGCCCTAGCCGCACCTCGCTTGCAGCTTCCTCATCAGCTAGTAGCATATTTAAACTAGCGCCTCCCAATTAAGCCCGAGGAGCCGGAAAAGCCTGCTGGGCATTGGGAACTGTGCAATATGGCTCTGTACGTAAAGTGCTCTACTACTACTCTGTAGCTTGTGGCGTTGCACGCATGGAATTCACTCCATTATCGGCTCTACTATAAAAGAAATTCCTCTTGATGTGTTTTTTATGAAACAGAGGCAAAATCTTTGCTCCATCTCATTCATAAAGAAGGAACTACTAACAAAGTTCGACGAGATCCATTTCACCTCCAGAAATGGAAGCGAAAAGCCTAGTCTCGCTATATCAAATAACTCAAATGTTCTGCCCCCGCAGTAACCGTCGCTGATGAACAGGCTGCTAGTGTGTGCGTGAGAGGAGCGGCTGAGTAGGCCAGTTACATGAGAGGAGCGACTGAATAGAACACCGATAGTACCCACTAGGCCACTACGCAGGTGTACTTTCCCTGCATTTATAGTAAAACTATGGTTCTAGAGAACAGTAGTACCCTCCACTTCCAACTGTAGCTCCTTGGACCTGAGATTCAAGAGTTCAAAACTTGTGCACTATACTAGACTAGACTAGAAGTACAGTACATCGCACTACTAGTTGAGAAAAAGTAGTACTAGTGCTGCTACAGTACGTGTACATACTCCTCCGTCACATAATGCAAGACGTTTTTTGACACTAGTTGGCGTGTACAAAAAATAGCAAAAACATACCAAAAATTTCTTAATCCAGACCAAAAACTACTACCTAGTGCCAAAAATTTCTTACCAGTGCTATTATTTATAGTATAATGCAATCCCATAACGTTCCATAATGCTAGTACTAGTAGCAAATAATAGCACCACCTTCGCTAAGGAACGACCTACAGTTGGAAGGGACGAGGCCCTGCGGTTACTACGCTCTTATCTCCTCCTTGCCATTTCCCCTCCCCCTGAAGAGAAGGCAGTTCGTCCCTGCTCCCATGGATTCGCAAGGCGGTTCTCCTCCTCTTCGGGGCTGGGAGACCTTGGACGACGATCCTCTGGGAGAAATCGCACGCTGCTCCGACGTCCTCATCGCTGCAAGACACAGTGCTTCCTGCACCAACTTTTTCAAGATGGTGCTTAAACAGGGTTGGTAAAAGGCCATGCTTGTTGGTCTTCCATGCGTCCTCGAGGAGAAGGTTCTTCTATGGGACAATCCTTCGAACATTCCACCGCTCCCTGGCCATGGTTGCACGTTGACTTTGCTAGAGTTGCCGATGTTGAGAGGTAGTCGGATTTTGTCGGATGAGCAGGTCAGTAATGGAGTTTGAGCATGTAGTACTTAGTTATTCCATTTCCATCCTGTAATTTCTCCGCTTCCCACCGTCTTATATATAGGTCTGGGTCGGTGCCAACAAAGATTCTCTTGCATACCTCTGACCGGATACCACCATCATTTTGCACAACATCCACAGCAGTGCGGCCGTTCTGGTAGACCCCTTCTCCACCATTGGGATCGGCCTTCCGGACTGGCTGGGCTTGAATATGTATGATGATGCCTACATGAGATTGAGGAAGATAGCAATTGCGGACCCGCCGACAAAGCGACGCGGCTACGACGATTACTATCTCATCGCGGTGTTCGACATAAGGATTGCCATCAATGCAAGAGGCAGTAACGGCAGAGGTCGGCACATGTTGGCGGCGACAGACTTGTACCCCTACATGTTCGAAGACGCCGTGCGCCATCTAGGCCGCATCTTTGCAGTGACAAGCCAGGGGACTTGTTTCATCTGGTTGCCATCCTACGGTACGGGAGATTACAAACGGAATGCACAAACCATCATTTGCATCCCTAACGGTACTCCATTATTTTGCAGGGACCAGTCATCCCCCAATCAAAATAAGATCGCCGATCCTGGATGTGCTTTTGCATCCGCGATTCGGTCTAACCTGGAACCTTGTAGCTGACTTTGGCATATTGAGACCAACTATCTTAGCAGTCGTTACCCATGGTACCACTAATGTGCAACATGGTCACACAATCTACCATGATCGGACCGTCACCATCTACCCAGGTATTCCGTTTTTTAACCCTCTCGCCTTCTCTTTCATTGTTGTACTAGTAGGAATACTTTTTACCTTGGAGGACGCGTATAGCTAGCTAGGCCCATGAAGACTTGAACCCACTAGCTACCACCATTTTTGTTTTTCCATGTCTTACTATCTCATCCATGTAGCCAAGAGTGGCTATATATAATAAGCCGGTTATTTTACTTCCTCTATACCAGAGTAGTACTATTTGCTGCACAGTATTACTGACCGCCATATTTGAGCACAACATTATTATGCATGGACCTTGACTATGTACGTCACCATGTGTCCAGATCTGAGATGCCGCGTGTACCAGATGAACGGCACCGAGTTCGACCCCCGTGATGCTAGGTGGGTGCCGAGGAACACTCTTGGAGAGCACTCGCTTTTCATCAGGGACAACTACCCCATTCTGAAGCGGATGCCACCTTCCGTGCACGACACGAAAGGCCTACCGTTCATGAAGCATGGTTATGTCTTCAGTGCGCACCGCCGGATGAACGACATGCTGGGACACGCTATCCATGATTTATGCCGCTTAAGCTTGGGTGAGTCTCCATCGTGTGGAACCGGACTAGAAAGCTGCGACAATGATTCCTGTTGCCCACCGCTATGGATTGTGCCATCCATGAAGAACACCTGGGACTGGAACCTGGAGGAGGACATGTAGCCCATCTATAACGTGGAAGTGGAGTACGGTAATTGTGAACGGTAGCGCTGTGAATATATGTAGACTAGTCGTGCACAAATTTATCACATGAATTGGAGATGAACTTGTGTGGTGTACTGGCATTTGTCCTTTAGAATTTATTACTATTAAATGTGTTATGTGTACGTGCAACTTGTGTGGTTGTTGCACGGGCTCCAACACGCTCTTTGAGAAAAAGGTGGCACAACTTTGGATATACATGATGTGGCTGCATCATACATTAGCATCGTTTGCTATAGTTGTAGTACACTCCTACTAGGACGACAACTATAAAACCTTGCGCTTGGCTCTTTGCCTCTTCGGGAGGTTCAACAGTTCGTACTCGTGTGAACCTTGCACTTGGCTCTTCGCCTCTTCGGAAGGTCCAACAATGATGATACTACAGTATAATATGCTTCTGGCAATCTGACACGATTGAACTGATGCACGTCCACCGCGAGGTCGAGGGCGAGGGAGAGGGAGAGCGAGAGGGCGCTGTAGTCAAAACCCTCTCCTCGTCCTACGAACCACCGCGCGCATGGGCGAGGGAGAGGCGTAGTAAGCAAGCTTCTCCTTGTTCGGCGAGTTGACGGGACACATCAAAGCAGTACTAGTACTAGTAGTCCATACTGCATCCTTTCCGATTAATATGGCTTAATTTGAAACGAGAAGAATACACTGGCGGTCAATGTATGTAACAACACGCTCTTTACGGTCACTATATATAGTTTTGCGGTGATTATACGATCACTAGCTCATCATAGAGCACCGTATTGCACTCTACTGACCGGCCACATAGTCGACGTGGCACTTTGTTGACTGGTTAAATTGTCACCTAGTTTCTGGGTCCCACCTGTTAGTTGGAAGAGCAAAGAAATCAGTTAAACAAAACTTTACGCAGGCGCGACACAAGTCCAACCCTTGCGCGCGAACCACCCTTGCTGTGTATGTGAGTGCATGCACGTGTACTCCCTCGGTCTTCCAACAAAGAGTGTACATCGGCTAAAAAACAAAGAGTGTAGTACATGATGTACATCTACACTTCCAATGCATTTAGCCTTTAATCTAAATCGATATTGATTGACTGATGCACCAACTTGTGCTCTAGGTATAGGCCACATGTCTATCCTTAATTATAGCATGCAACGGCCTTCATTTAATCTTCTTCTCTCAATGGTCGCATGCACACATAACTCTGCTACTTTTGGGCGTTAATAATGCCCTGGCCAATGTATAAATCTCTAAATGTATAGTCTTTCACGGACGTAGGGAGTAGGTTGAGCACTTGAGCGTGAGCGTGTGTGTTGCATCATGTGCTGTGTGCCGCATGGGTGCATGAGTGTTGCGTGCGTCCATGTGTACGTGTGAGTGTTGCATGTTGCATGCATGCATGCATGCATGGGGCTTACTCCCTCCCATTGACATGTTCATATTTCAAGCTTCCTCTGTTCCCTCCATATGGTGATAGTCCCTCTGTTCCCAAATACGGAGTAAAAGCCTCCCTCTGTTCCCAAATACGGAGTATTTGTCTTTCTACAAATTTCAACAAGTGACTAGGTACGGAGCAAAATGAGTGAAGTGAGCGTAGAGGCATGGGGATACTGTAGAAAGGAAGTCTTCGCGATCCATTATTCCCCATCTCGGTCAGAGAGAACTATTCAACTAGTCTTCACAGTGAAGTGACAATACACGCTGCAGCAGATGGGACACATAATTAATAAGATGAACCAGCGTGTTGGTGTTACTAAATCAGCCTTATCCAGTACCGCCATCATGTTTGCCAGTAGAGCACGCTTCCGCAAATACGCCTACGCACCTCTGTCCTCCATTAGCTGACATATGGGCCCTCTTGTGGTAGACCCACATGTCATCGATGTAACTATTTACACTCCGAAGGACGGTACATCCTGGTAGTAGTACTAGTAGAATTGAGATTTAATGCACTTTCTTTCCCGTCTTCCACTCTTCTTCCTCCTCTCTTCTTCTTCCTCCTCTCTTCCCCATCATCGAGCGCACACCATTTACCCCCGCTCACTGCTCGCCCGCTCACGCCATCTTCCTTGGTAGCTCGCACGTACCATATCCCCCCGCTCACTGCTCGGCCACACGAGGAGAAGCTTCTTCACTCGCCCACCCGAATCCACTTCCCCGCTGGCTCGCAGGCACCAAAAACCCCAATGGCAGAACCGACTGACATGCAGAGCCACGATTGGAATTCCCTCCCCGATGTTCTCTTGGAGCAGATCTGTAATCGTATGGACCTACTCAGCACCGTTCGACTGGCCGCATGCTCGGTGTCTTCGTACCGTCTACTCGTCTGCAACCGGCCGGCTCTTTTCAAGACACCCAGCTTGCTGATGCCGGATCTTCGCAGGTGGCCCAGACACCGACTTCACGAACCTACGGAGGTTGTCGTGGTGCCCCTCGACATGCTACCACTACCCGTCCACCTGTCCTTCATGCGCGGCCACTACTGGGAGGGCATGAAGGCCAACTGGATCGTCCTCATCCACCAATCCGGTAGTCCGTTGGATACCACCGCCATCGAGCCTCGCAGCCCGCCGGACACTCCTGCATACTACGCACGAGACACGTCAAGCTTTTGGCTCGACCTCTGTTTGCTGAAAGTTGTAATCTGCGAAGTGCCCACACCATCAGAAGACTACATGGATTACAAGCTCATTGCCTTGTTCAACATGGGATTAGTCTATCTGGAATCCGATCGCCATACATGGTTATGGCTCATCATCAATCATGTTGAGGCAACATTTCTGTCTGATGCTATAGTGCATGATGGCATTGTTTACGCGGTCGACGCACATATTGGCTGCCTATACTGGTGGAATCTATCGTCATGTAATTGTTCTATCTCATCTCATCTTTACCTTATGAATACGACTGCCTGTTCATTGTTACAAATTTAGAATAGCTAGTATGTCTATAACCACATCATTGCTATATGTTCCTCTCATTTCCTAGATTTTTATGACCACACATGTTATTGTTAGAGTTGATATGAAAACAATTGGCATCTAATGATTGTTAGAATACATATTATGAGCATAACATCATGATTGCTATATGTTACTCTCGTTTACAAGATTTTATAACAATGCATGTTATCGCTTAGAGTTGATATGAGAACAGTAGTAGTAAGTGCTATGGTAGAATATGAGTAGGCTCTGTCATAGATGTTTTCCTCTCATTTTTACATGATATTTGAACCATGACATATTGCTAGAATATGAAAGCCATTGGCTTATTTTTTAACCTGGGGTATGATTATGACCATGCAATTGCAATTCTTTGTCTATGATATGTGTCACTGTTATAATAATCTTAATTCCACACATACTCTAAACATGATTGTTTATTTTTGTCCTTTTGGTCTCCAATTTGAATTGTTATAGCAGACGCAAATGCGCTGGCCTTCATGATTCCAGGACCTAGAATCATACCAGTCGATGGGTGGTGGTTTCTCGCTCGTTCAGCTGACGGCGGTCATTTGGTGCTCATTCGCACGTACCAAATTGACCAAACCATTACATCAAACCACATGCAGTACAATGCGTGCGTCGTTCATGACATTCATGGCTATGGCTGCTTCGTGTTCGAGAAAGATCCCAGCTCCGTTGGGCCAGGCATATTCAACTGGAGGTGGGTTTACAGCCTCGGCAACCACTCCTTGTTCCTCGGGCTCAATTATCCGATCATCCAACCAATCATCAATAATATCACCGGCGATGATTACCGTGCTATGCAACTTCCATTCACTAGGGGGGGACTGTGTTTACACATCATGCCATGGGTTTCATGAATCACCATATCCAGAGATTCGTCGACACAGCTTGTTGCCAGATAATCTTTAGTGTGTGAAAGGCATCAAGCTTCCATGCGATGGATGGCTTTTGCAAACCCGACATGCGGCGATGTGGTTCATGCCAACAGCAAATATGCACAACTTGATTCGTGCTGATATCTAGAATGAGCCATGTATTCTGCTACTGTAGCATGACCCTGTTTTGTTGGATATAATGTATTGTTATTAGTTTGAAGCACTCCTCCGGTTTGAAGGATAGATACCTTCCTGGGATCAAGTGCATCCTAACTCACCTGCGTAGGATGTACTGATAATGATGATGGAGATGCTGTGCAGAAGCCATATATATATATATATCAGTTAGGCTTCAAGTGCGTACTTGTTAGTTAAACCTATGTATAAATTGTGACACTAAATACGACTAGTAAGTAGTACAGTAGCAGTACTAGTATACGCCGGTCAGATTATTCATCATGTACACACATTGAATTGACGTGACAACACAATACGCGTGAGGTGACACAAGAATCCCGGTGGCGTGTTCAGGTACTCTGGACTTCAGATTTGGAGTACCACTTATCTGTTGAAATCTTTCATCATTCACTTAAAACAGCCAATTGATCATACATTGAGTACCATATAACTGGAATTACCGATGCAAGTCGAAGAAGGATTGGTCGATGCTGCAGGCTGGCGTCAAGTTCGATCCCACGGATCAGGAGCTGATCGAGCACCTTCAGGCCAAAGTGAGTGCTAACAACACGAGATCTCAGTCTCTCATTGATTTGTTCATACCAACCATCGACAGCGAGCACGGCATATGCTACACCCAACCTGAGAAACTTCCAGGTAAGACACCGATCGGCCGTCTACTTGCACAAACATATTCCTTTGTTTATAGCTCTATTTTTCTTTTTAGACGCAGACCTGGTGAAGCAATTACAATTTGACAGTTAATAAAAAGTGAAACAAGTGACTGCAACATGCCAAAGATGTTATGAAAATGCCAACTATGTACACTAAAACCTGCATTTGACAATACTGTAGGTATCACACTGAGTGGCCTAAGGAAGCATTTCTTCCAGCGCAGTTCTAGGGTGTTCAAAAGGGGCACGTGGACGCGTCGCAAGATACAGTCAAAGTGCGGCATGCACGCGATGTGGCACAAGACCGGCAATACCTTGTCGGTGATTGTCAAAGGCCGGTAGATGGGCAGTAAAAAGATTCTGGTGCTGCACACCAACAAGAACTTAGACCAGCAAAGGACTAACTAGGTGATGCACCAGTACCACCTCGGGGACCTGGAGCAAGATAAGGAGTGGGAGCTGGTCCTCTACAAGATTTTCTACCAGACGAACACTAGGGCCGGGAGTAAAATATTATAAGTTAGTTTGGTATTGGTAGTTGTACTACCTTGTCGTCCGCAAGTTGGTATTGTTGTTAAGGATCTTCTGGTATGAACTTGCATTTGCTTCCAACCATCATGCCGAGGGTCGAAGTGGATATAAAGCTGAATCATTTGTTTCGAAACGAATTTTCAGGCACCTGATTTTTATTTGATGGGTAGCATAAGCACTTGCCGTTCGAATTCCCAGTTCTCCAATTTTTTCGAAACAACTGCATGCACTTATTATCACGATGAAAAAACAATATCCCTGCTCCATCCCAGTTATCAGTCTGTACTTGCAGAATTCTCTCGTTTATTGAGCACGTATATTGTTTTTTCAGGTCAAGCAAGTTTCAACTGGGCTGTAGACTGCCCAGGCTTGGTTTTATTTTTAACAGGCGCAGCCCATGACGACAACGGGGCACAAAGATCCAGCAGATATCTACTGGCCTCTGGCCCTCCAGCATTAGTTATATTTTGTCTTACAATATCCACAGGCAGTTTTTTTACTGAATCAAACACACAGCCCAGTTCTAGTTTCCTCTTGAAACGCATGTCCTACATCCGTTTTCTAATCTATACCTATAGTTTTACTAGTTCATATACACATATCATTATATTGAAAACACATAAAATTCCCTTTTCATATTTACATCCTTATTTTTGTTGTTTTTTCCCACCCAGCGTTGATTTTTTTACCACTGGTTTTCCCTTAAACCAACTCAATTGTCCAACGTCTTATTTGCTTACAAAAACAAAATGATTTTTTTGGCAAATCAATAAGTTCTTAAAAAAATGTTTATCATTTCAGGATTACAACAGTTCGGACTCCACCGAAATATGCAAAATAAGGTTGAACTTTTTGACCATGGTCCTGGGCAGAAAATGGGCTGTAATAAATTACTTAAGAATTAGCAAATGGGCTGCAAATTATAAAAAATAGCAAATGGGCTTTATGTTGTCGACCACAGATTTGGAGGCTGACTTGTGGGCCTACTAAGTTCATGCGTACACAAGGTTTCTCAAAAAAGAAACTTAGTCAACATTCGACTCTACCAGCGTCAGACCGTTAGATGTGAATCTAACGACAATCGTGCTTCTTCAGTCTCTAATCCTCCTGCCCCAGCCGCCCAAACCAGCACCGTCGGAACCACCTGCTCCCGCCTCCCGTGGCCGGCTGTGCTGCCAGGCAGGCCTCACGGCCCCATCATACTCGCATCCCTGGCCTGTCTATCCCTATACTCACCCACACCTCCCGTTATTTTCCGGCGACGGCAGCCGAACTAGTCAACCCTTGTACTCTCCACCGTGTGGGCAGCCACTGTCGTGTCTTCCCCGGCTCTGTGTCATTCCCTTCGTAGGCCTTGCCGTCGTCCACCGCCCTGGTGCTCTCGGTGCGGCATGGTCAACTTGGTCAACGAACGACATCCATCGAAAGTGGACTGTATGTGGAGAGGCTGATAGTGGGTCCACGGCCGCACACAAGGAAATGCCTCCTTATCACGTGCAAAATAATGATTCCTCCACCTGACATCTAGGACCCACCGGAAGGGCCTCTGTCTTTCGCGAAAAGAAGTTCCCTCCGTTGACAGGTCAGACCCACCAACTATATCTTCGCAAGCAAGGAAGTGCCTTCTTATTGCGCACAAAAAAATTAATACCCCCTTGCCAGCTAGGACCCACCATAGTGGGAGGCTAACTTGTGGGCCTATTAAGTTTACAGGGACGAAGGGCTTTGTCAACTTAGTTAATATATGAACGATTCTAGCTCCAGTGACCGTACGATGTCCATCCAATGACCGTAGTGCTTCTTCAACCTCTGGTCTTCTTGCTCCAGCCGCCCAAAGCAGCGCCGGTTGTGCCACATGCTCCTGCCTCCCGTGGCCGGTTGTGCTGCCGTGGAGGCCTCACCGCCCCCATACTTCTCCCACCGCTGGCCAGGCCATCCCTCCACTCACCCACTCCCCCTGTTATTCTGCGGCGACGGCAGCCTCACACCGCAGCTGAACCAGTGAACCCTCATACTCCTCTCCGCGTGGGCATCAACTGCCGCGTCTTCCCCGACTCCGCGTCGTCCCCTTCCTAGGCCTTGCTGTCGTCCACCGCCGTGGTGCTCTCGGCGGAGCATGGTCAATGTGGTCAACGACCGACTTCCATCGGAAGAGTACTATACATGGAGAGGCTGACAGCTGGGTCCACGACAGCCGCAAGGAAGTGCCTCCTTATTATGCGCAAAATAATTATTCCTCCATCTGACAGCAGGGACCCACCGGACGGGCCACCGTATTTTGTGGAAAAAATCATTTCCCCCTAACTACTGAGACCCACCGGACGGGCCACCATATTTTGTAGAAA
>NC_041383.1:502369953-502401998 GCF_002162155.2 Triticum dicoccoides
TGTCAGCTCGGACCCACTAGAAGTGCCTCCTTATTACGGACAAAAAAATGAATACTCCCCCGGCTAGCTGGGACCAACCTTGGTGGGAGGCTCACTTGTGGGCCTACTAAGTTGATGGGGACGGAGGGCTTTGTCAACTAAGTAAATATGAACGATTCTAGCTCCAGTGACCGTATGATGTCCATCCAATGGCTGTAGTGCTTCTTCAACCTCTGGTCTTCTTGCTCCAGCTGCCCAAATCAGCGCCGGTCGTGCCGCATGCTCCTGCCTTCCGTGGCCGGCTGTGATGCCGCAGAGGACTCACCGCCCCCTACTACTCCCACCGCTGGCCAGGCCATCCCTCTACTCACCCACACCCCCTGTTATTTTGCGGCGACGACAGCCTCACACCACAGCCGAACCAGTGAACCCTCATACTCCTCTACACGTGGGCATCCACTGCCGTGTCTTCCCCGGCTCTGCGTCGTCCCCTTCCTAGGCCTCGTTGCCGTCCACCGTCATGGTGCTCTTGACGCGGCGTGGTCAACGTGATCAAGGAACGACTTCCATCGGACATGGACTGTACATGGAGAGGCTGACAGCTGGGTCCACGGCCCCAGCAAGGAAGTGCCTCATTATTATGCGCAAAATAATGATTCCTCCACCTGACAGCAAGGACCCACCGGATGGGCCACCGTATTTCGCGAAAAAACGTTTCCCCCCTAACTGCGGAGACCCACCAGCTACATCTTCGCACACAAGGAAGTGCGTCCGAGCAAAAAAACAACGATTCGCTCCCCTGACTGCTGGGAGCCACCAGCTACATCTTCGCACGCAAGGAAGTGCCTGACAGTCGGGACCCACCTGGTCGAAGTGTACGTAGCGTTGTCATTCTGGTCGCGGACGTGTACGTACATGCTGGTCGATGTAGAGGCGCACACGTGTCGTAGTAGAGGCGCGCACGTGTCATAGTAGAGGCACACACGGAGCATGTACACGTACGTACAGCGGCCTGTGTGCAAGAAAGAAAATATGGCCACGTATGTGTACATACAGGCAGGGTCTCGAACGCCTACTCGCACATACGTACGGCCAGGGCTCGTGTACATAGCTGGGTTGGAACGGAGCAATAGCGTCGTCTTCGTGTTCATGGGGAGCCAACCGGCTGGATTAGAACGGAATGCGTCGTCATGTTCATCGGGAGGGCTTGGACGACAGGCGATGGAAACGAGGCCTGGCGTACCACAGAACGGAGGAAATGGCCTTGTGTTCGACTGGCCACGTTTGAAACGGGATCATGTTCATTGGGAGGGGTCTGGCGTACCGAAAACAGAGGAAACGGACTTGTGTTGGACCTCCTACGGTCGAAACGGGGTCCTGTTGATCTGGAGGGGTGTGGCATACCACAAAACGGACGAAACAGACTTGTGTTGGAGCGCTACGGTCGAAATGGGGGTCCTGTTGATCGGGAGGGGTGTGGCGTACCGCAAAACGGGACTCCACGAGATACTGTTCATCTCCACCGCCGACCTCCTCCAGCCTCCACGGGCTACTGTTCATCCACCGTCGACCTCCTCCAGCCTCCACCTGCGACTGTTCATCCACGAGCTCCTGTTCATCCAGCCTCCACCACGCGCTACTCCACTGGCTACTGTTCAACCACCCCTCTCCACGGGCACCTGTTCAACCACCCCTTCATGGGCTACTGTTCATCCACCCCTCCACCTTCTACTGTTCATCCACCCCTCCACCGTCTACTATTCATCCAGCCCTCCATAGGGTCGTCTTGTTCATCCAGCCCTCCACGGGGTCCTGTTCATCCAGCCCCAACCGGCTCGATCGATCGAGGTCCTGTTCATCCAGAGGCAACACCACGGGGTCATGTTCATCCGCCCCACCGGTCATTGTTCGTCCAACCCCCCCTGCTACGCTCACTGTTCATCCAGAGGCAGCATTGATCGGCTTCAGTTAGCAGCACTAGCGAAGGAATCGCTCAATCGGGTTCAGTTAACAGCCATCGATCGATCGCTCGGGTTCAGTAACGCGTAGCCTGCAGTGCAATCGCTCGGGTTCAGTTTTAGGCGACGCCTCACACACACGCGCGTACGTGTACCAGAGAAATGCGCATCGTTCGGCCCCCGACCACCCACCGTAACCAGGAACTCCCCGAAATTTTCCTTGCCCTCGCTTGTACCATGGTTTTTTCCGTCATGGACTGCCCAAAGAATGTCATGCAGCTGCGTCTCCGGCCCGCCCAGGACGAAAAGCCCATTTTCTGTCATGATTTTTTGTCATAGAAGTAGGAGCCCACCACATCTATGATGATACCGGGTTTTGTCACAATTATCATCATAGAAGTGTCATAAGTATGACAGGAAAAAAAATGTTCGTCCCAAAATGTCACGGATGTGTATTTTTTTGTAGTGTATACTGGCTATATATCTCGACAAAGAATAAATTGCACCAATAAAAAATATTCGCAAAAAATCAGCCCGCGGTCGGGGTGGTGCATCACCTCAGAAGCAGTCCGGCATAAAGCTTGGGCGCCAGTGGCTGGATCCATAGAGGGCATTTCCGGCATTAAGCTTGACTGAATTCGTTCAATCTTTTTAAAGACCGAGGTAGTTTGCGACACCTCGGATGCTGACCATCGTTGGAGCTCGGAAGTGGTCCAGCATAAAGCTCGGATTCGAATGGCCCATTCCATAGAGAACTTTTCAGCGTTAAACTCGGATAACCTCCTTCAAAAAAATTCAAGCCAAGGTGATCTAAGACACCTCGGATATAGCCCGGCGTTGGAGCTCGGATACAGTCCAGCGTTGGAGCTCGGATATAGTCCTGCGTTGGTGCTCGGCTGCAAAAGATATCTCGAATGCAGTCCGGCATTGGAGCTCGGATGCAAGAGGACACCGCCGCACGGGAACAACTTCAAACCCGAGGTGTGACGTAAAAAATAACAAGGCATTGATAAAGGCCGAGAACTTAAAAGGGCTCCTCAGATACCCGACGTGTAAACTCTTCGGATTCACTTCGGCGATCCTCAAGATCGAAGATGAGATGATTTGTTGAACCAATTTTCAGGACCGATGACCAAAGATGAAGAATAGTTCAGAAGAATCAAGGAGCATTCCCAACTTGAAGACCGGTTCAGGGGGCTGCAGACGGTGTCCTGGACTAGGGGGTACTCACCACGTCATCTCCTGATCAGTGGGATTGGGCCGAGGACCCCCATGGCCATTCATTCGTGGACCAGTCGGACAACCGATGCATACATGAAGAAGATTCCACAAGACTTGGTGATCAAGACAAGGACTCCTCTCCACCAATGTATTCGACTAGGACTCTTGTTATCCTAGGCCCCTGGTACATTACATAAGTCGGGACCAGGCTAGTCAATAGAGGAGGACATTATTCATCATACCCTCAGGTTTAGACCACAACATATGATCTCGGGGTAGGTCAACTCTTGTAACCCCTATAGCCATTAAAGTCAATCAAGCATCATGTAGGGTATTATCTCTTCGAGAGAGCCCGAAGCTGGGTAAAATCCCGTGTCCATGTTACCATCGATCCTAAGATACACAGCTTGGGACCCCCTACCCGAGATCTATGGGTTTTGACACCGACAACCATCTACCAGCAGAGCCTACGCTGCTACCACAACAAGAAGGTCAAGCCACATACATTCTGCAAAGGCGATCTTGTGCTACGCCTGATCTAGTGATCAGCAAGCCAGCACAAGCTCGCATCACCGTGGGAAGGACCCTTCATCATCAGCAAGGCCCTGGGCAACAACTCATACTACCTCATCAACGCCCAAAAGCCCCGGGCGTGCAAGCGAAGCACAGCCGGCCAAGAGACAGAGCGGCCATCGAACGTGAACCTACTCCATCATTTTTACAATTGATGCGAGCGTATGTACCATACCAACTTTTGTACCAAGTTAAGACCTTAGGTCACCCGAGACGCACTCGGGGGCTATCTTTTTATCTATGAGATAAGCTTATGCCATGATTTGAGTTTTTCATATATTCTTGCCCTGTCCGGGATCCGGTCAGCCGTCCCGGGGGCTCACCGCCTTGGCCTAAGTTCGCACCAGCCAAAGCCGACTAGTAGTGTACCGATGCCAAAGTCCTCTCTTCGTCCCAAGTCACAGCTCATAGCGCGGCTGTCCAACTAGCATGAGGAGAACCACCGCTTCGAGAGGGATCGTCTGGAGCAGCAGTGGGCATTCAAGCTGGCGAGCGTCGCTAGACGTGCAGAAGCGGCAGGCACCGTATTGCATTTGTCCAGCTCGTCGGTAGGCTCCTCCTCCTCTTCCTCTTACTAAGAGCGCTTGGAAGAGGAGAGGCTACCGGAAGTAGTACGAAGCCCCTTCGTAGTAGTATTTAGGGGCTATTTTGTTCAGTCCATCTGATTATAGATATGGTGGAACTGTACAACGTACTTAAAATTAGCTAGTATATAAAGTAGAACTAGCTATTTCAGTACATGGTTGGCAACAATTGGGGGAAAAGTTTGGTCGGTTCAGCTGTCGAGTTGAATTTTTTGTATAAATTAAGCATGACTGCTTAATCTATGAATGAAATCTATGCTTAGTTATTGAATTTTAGTTGCAAAACCTAGATAGTGCTAGTGATTTTTAGCTCCATATTTTGACAAATCGCAGTGTTACAAGGTTGACAAATGGAAATGTTACTAGATAAACAAATGTCAATCTTTCAAGTTTGACAAATGGCAACATACCCAATATGACAGATGCAAATCTTACCAAATTGTTTGTAAGTGGTTGCACATGGGTCATCCAAAACAACCGTTTGCGTTGAAGAGATGCACAAATCCTGCTCTCGCTTTGCATATGGGTGTTCTATCTAAAACGTTTGCGATCAATAGCTGCACAAATCCTTCTCGGCACATTTTCCCTTGGCTTCCTGGGGAAGCTGTCGGTTTGCACACGGGTGTTCTAACTAAAACGTTTGCGATCGAGATACAATATTAAACCCAAGAAAAACTATTTCCGGTGGCTGCGGAGGCGGCATGTTGTGCTGTCCTTGTCATTGTCGTCCTCCGTGACGCCGTTGCTGAAGTCTTCTAGGCAGCTCAGAATGTTCTTCACATCTAAATCAAACCTGATGTCATCGCGCGATCGATGGGCGGGGCGCGGGAGGATAGCAGCTGGCGGCGCTGAGAGGTAGCGGTCGACGGCGGCGTCCCATGCCGCCAAGGGGGGCGCGCGCATGAGCACGGGCACGGCGGGTGCAGCCAAACGCACGGGGACCAGAGCCGCAGTGGGTGGAGGGGCGCGCACGGGCACGGGCGCTGGCATTGGCGCTGGCATGTACACAAGCTCGCGCGGGTCCGCGGAGACCTCGGTGACGCCCGCGGCTTCCAGCTCTGTGATAGTGCTCGTCGACCAGCCCGTCAATGCTACGGGGATGGTCACTGGTGTGAGTGCGGGGATGGGAGCTGGGACGGGAGCAGGGCAACAATAGCTGCGGCCAGCTTGTTCTGGGCCATGTCCATGAGGCCCCATTCCTCCTTATTTTCTATCTGCTCCGGCTCGGAGTCGACTTCACCAAACTTGAAGACTACTGGCAGATGATCCTGTTGCATCATGGCGTTGGTGGAGGTCTGTGGGAGGGAGGGGAATGGGAGGCGAACAGTAAGGCCGCCTGTATTAAGCAACGGCTCGGGCGCCATTACTAGAGAGGAAGGTGAGCGGCCATGGAAGTCAAAGGGCTCGATTCCCAGTGAGCTTGCGTAGCGTACAGCTCACACGCTTATCACTGAGCCTGCGCATTGGAGGACAGCTTGCACGCCTCTCGGCCAACCTGCGCACCGGACTACGCTCGCATGCCTCCCGTTCAGTCAAGCAGCTGTCCACGCGGCATCTCCTATAGCCATTAAAACCAAGACACGTGGCATTACGTGAATGGTTAACATAACGCATACGATTTGAATTATACAAACGTTTGCGATGTTAGAGTGGCAGCTATTTGTTTTAAAATGCCTTTGTTGGCTGTTATGCGAGCGCTTCTTCTCTCAAAATGGACACAAAAAATACCACAACATGTCGGGTGCCATTCCATGATAGCATGCCAAGTTTCATGAATTTCAGACGAGTTTTGTATTTTCTAGAATTTAAAAACAAAGTGTCTCAAAGTTTTTCTGGCAATCAATAGTGCCCTGGTGTTTGAAATTCATTCCCATTTCTTGCATGGGACCTAAGCATGCACCCAAGGACAAAGATTTGATTTTCAACCAATTTATATGCACTGGAACATGTGCATGTAGTTCAAATTTGAATTATGCACATAAAATGCCTAGAAAACCCAGTTAATTTATAAAAATGTCCAAATGAACCCCAAAAATTGCAAAATTTAACACAACACTCTTGTTGTTCTATGTTGACACTAGAAAAATTTTGAAAGCAATAAGAGGCAGCAGATATCATTTCATCCCCGAAGGTGGGACGTTCCCTACCGAAACCATCAGGCTTGTTGTGAGAAGCTTATACCCAAACCTGCCCCAAATGGGACACTAAAATTACCATGGCATGTTGATGCCGCTCTATGATAGCATGCCATGTTTCATGAATTTCAGACGAGTTTTGGATTTACTAGAATTTAAAAACCAGGAATCTCAATGTTTGCGGCCGAGTGACGGTGCCAGGGTGTTTGACATTCATTCCTATTTCTTGCATGGGACCTAAGCATGCAACAAAGGACACAGATTTGAATTTTCAACCAATTTATATGCATTAGAGCATGTGCATGTAGTTCAAATTTGAACTATGCACATAAATGCATGAAAAACTCAATTAATGCATAAAATGTGCAAATGAACCCTGAAAAATCCCAAAAATTGACACGACACTCCTGTTATGTTGACACTAGAATTTTTTTGAAAGCAATAAGAGGCAGCTGATATCATTTCATCCCCAAAGGTGGGACATTCCCTACCGAAACCATCAGGCTTGTTGTGAGAAGCTCTGGTCTGTGAGAAGCTTATACCCAAACCTGCCCCAAATGGGAGAAAAAATTTACCATGACATGTTGATGCCGCTCCATGATAGCGTGCCAAGTTTCATGAATTTCAGACGAGTTTTTGATTTACCAGAATTTAAAAACCAGGAATCTCAATGTTTGCGGCTGAGTGACGGTGGGAGGGTGTTTGACATTCATTCCCATTTCTTGCATGGGACATAAACATGCAACCAAGGACACATATTTGAATTTTCAACCGATTTATATGCATTAGAGCATGTGCATGTAGTTCAAATTTGAAATATGCACATAAATGCATCAAAAACTTAATTAATGTATGAAATGTCCAAACGAACCCCGAAAAATCCCAAAAATTGACACGACACTCCTGTTGTGTTGACACTAGAAATTTTTTGAAAGCAATAAGAGGCAGCTGATATCATTTCGTCCCCAAAGGTGGGACATTCCCTACCAAAACCATCAGGCTTGTTGTGAGAAGGTCTAGTTTGTCAGAAGCTTATACCCAAACCTGTCCCAAATGGGAGAAAAAAATTACCACTTCATGTTGATGCTGCTCCATGATAGCATGCCAAGTTTCATGAATTTCAGATGAGTTTTGGATTTACTAGAATTTAAAAACCAGGAATCTCAATGTTTGCGGCCGAGTGACGGTGGCAGGGTGTTTGACATTCATTCCCATTTCTTGCATGGGACATAAGCATGCAACAAAGGACACAGATTTGAATTTTCAACCAATTTATATGCATTAAAGCATGTGCATGTAGTTCGAATTTGAATTATGCACATAAATGCATTGAAAACTCAATTGATGCATAAAAATGTCCAAACAAACCCCGGAAATCCCAAAAATTGACACAACACTCCTGTTGTTCTATGTTGACATTAGAATTTTTTTAAAGCAATAAGAGGCAATGGATATCGTTTCGTCCCCAAAGGTGGGACGTTCCCTACCGAAACCATTAGGCTTGTTGTGAGAACCTTTGGTTTGTGAGAAGCATATACCCAAACCTGCCCCAAATGTGATGCCGCTCTATGATAGCATGCCAAGTTTCATGAATTTCAGACGAGTTTTGGATTTACTAGAATTTAAAAACCAGTAATCTCAATGTTTGCGGCCGAGTGACGGTGGCAGGGTGTTTGACATTCATTCCCATTTCTTGCATGGGACATAAGCATGCAACCAAGGACACAGATTTGAATTTTCAACAAATTTTTATGCATTAGAGCATGTGCATGTAGTTCAAATTTGAATTATGCACATAAATGCATCAAAAACTCAATTAATGTATAAAATGTCCAAATGAACCCCGAAAAATCCCAAAAATTGACACGACACTCCTGTTGTGTTGACACTTGAAATTTTTTGAAAGCAATAAGAGGCAGCTGATATCATTTCGTCCCAAAAGGTGGGACATTCCCTACCAAAACCATCAGGCTTGTTGTGAGAAGGTCTAGTTTGTCAGAAGCTTATACCCAAACCTGCCCCAAATGGGAGAAAATTTTACCACTACATGTTGATGCTGCTCCATGATAGCATGCCAAGTTTCATGAATTTCAGAAGAGTTTTGGATTTACTAGAATTTAAAAACCAGGAATCTCAACGTTTGCGGCCGAGTGACGGTGGTAGGGTGTTTGACATTCATTCCCATTTCTTGCATGGGACATAAGCATGCAACAAAGGACACAGATTTGAATTTTCAACCAATTAATATGCATTAGAGCATGTTCATGTAGTTCAAATTTGAATTATGCACATAAATGCATTGAAAACTCAATTGATGCATAAATATGTCCAAACAAACCCCGAAAATCCCAAAAATTGACACAACACTCCTGTTGTTCTATGTTGACATTAGAATTTTTTTGAAGCAATAAGAGGCAGCGGATATCGTTTCATCCCCAAAGGTGGGACGTTCCCTACCGAAACCATCAGGCTTGTTGTGAGAACCTTTGGTTTGTGAGAAGCATATACCCAAACTTGCCCCAAATGTGATGCCGCTCTATGATAGCATGCCAAGTTTCATGAATTTCAGACGAGTTTTGGATTTACTAGAATTTAAAAACCAGGAATCTCAATGTTTGCGGCCGAGTGACGGTGGCAGGGTGTTTGACATTCATTCCCATTTCTTGCATGGGACATAAGCATGCAACAAAGGACACAGATTTGAATTTTCAACCAATTTATATGCATTAGAGCATGTGCATGTAGTTCGAATTTGACTTATGCACATAAATGCATTGAAAACTCAATTGATGCCTAAAAATGTCCAAACAAACCCCGAAAATCCCAAAAATTGACACAACACTCCTGTTGTTCTATGTTGACATTAGAATTTTTTAAAAGCAATAAGAGGCAGCGGATATCGTTTCGTCCCCAAAGGTGGGACGTTCCCTACCAAAACCATCAGGCTTGTTGTGAGAACCTTTGGTTTGTGAGAAGCATATACCCAAACCTGCCCCAAATGTGATGCCGCTCTATGATAGCATGCCAAGTTTCATGAATTTCAGACAAGTTTTGGATTTACTAGAATTCAAAAACCAGGAATCTCAATGTTTGCGGCCGAGTGACGGTGGCAGGGTGTTTGACATTCATTCCCATTTCTTGCATGGGACATAAGCATGCAACTAAGGACACAGATTTGAATTTTCAACCAATTTACATGCATTAGAGCATGTGCATGTAGTTCAAATTTGAATTATGCACATAAATGCATTGAAAACTCAATTAATGTCTAAAATGTCCAAATGAACCCCGAAAAATCCCAAAAATTGACACGACACTCCTGTTGTGTTGACACTAGAAATTTTTTGAAAGCAATAAGAGGCAGCTGATATCATTTCGTCCCCAAAGGTGGGACATTCCCTACCAAAACCATCAGGCTTGTTGTGAGAAGGTCTGGTTTGTCAGAAGCTTATACCCAAACCTGCCCCAAATGGGAGAAAAATTTACCACTGCATGTTGATGCTGCTCCATGATAGCATGCCAAGTTTCATGAATTTCAGAAGAGTTTTGGATTTACTAGAATTTAAAAACCAGGAATCTCAATGTTTGCGGCCGAGTGACGGTGGCAGGGTGTTTGACATTCATTCTCATTTCTTGCATGGGACATAAGCATGCAAAAAAGGACACATATTTGAATTTTCAACCAATTTATATGCATTAGAGCATGTGCATGTAGTTCAAATTTGAATTATGCACATAAATGCATTGAAAACTCAATTGATGCATAAATATGTCCAAACAAACCCCGAAAATCCCGAAAATTGACACAACACTCCTGTTGTTCTATGTTGACATTAGAATTTTTTTAAAGTAATAAGAGGCAGCGGATATCGTTTCATCCCCAAAGGTGGGACGTTCCCTACCGAAACCATCAGGCTTGTTGTGAGAACCTTTGGTTTTTGAGAAGCATATACCCAAACTTGCCCCAAATGTGATGCCGCTCTATGATAGCATGCCAAGTTTCATGAATTTCAGACGAGTTTTGGATTTACTAGAATTTAAAAACCAGGAATCTCAATGTTTGCGACCGAGTGACGGTGGCTGGGTGTTTGACATTCATTCCCATTTCTTGTATGTGACCTAAGCATGCAACCAAGGACATAGATTTGAATTTTCAACCAATTTATATGCATTAGAGCTTCTGCATGTAGTTCAAATTTGAATTGTGCTCATAAATGCATTGAAAACTCAATTTATGCATAAAAATGTCCAAACGAACCCTGAAAAATCCCAAAAATTGACACAACACTCCTGTTGTTCTATGTTGACACTAGATTTTTTTTGAAAGCAATAAGAGGCAGCGGATATCGTTTCGTCCCAAAGGTGGGACGTTCCCTATCGAAACCAGCAGGCTTGTTATGAGAACCTTTGGTTTGTGAGAAGCATATCCCCAAACCTGCCCCAAATGGGACAAAAAATTTACCACGGCATGTTGATGCCGCTCCATGATAGCATGCCAAGTTTCATGAATTTCTGAGGAGTTTTGGATTTACTAGAATTTAAAAGCTAGGAATCTCCATGTTTGCAGCCGAGTGATGGTGGTAGGGTGTTTGACATTCATTCCCATTTCTTGCATGGGACCTAAGCATGCAACCAAGGACACATATTTGATTTTTCAACCAATTTATATGCATTAGAGCATGTGCATGTAGTTCAAATTTGAATTGTGCTCATAAATGCATCAAAAATGCAATTAATGCATAAAAATGTCAAAACGAACCCTGAAAAATCCCAAAAATTGACACAACACTCGTGTTGTTCTATGTTGACATGAGAAACATTTTGAAAGCAAGAAGAGGCAACATATATAGTTTTGTCCCCCAAGGTGGCACATACCCTACTGAAACCATTAGGCTTGTTGTGAGAGAAGCTCTGGTTTTCGAGAAGCTTATACCCACACCTGACCCAAATGGGACAATATTTTTACCACGGCATGTCGCTGCCCTTCATGATATCATGTCAAGTTTCATGAATTTCAGACGAGTTTTCAATTTACTAGAATGTTAAAAGCATGTATCTCAATGTTAGCGGCTGAGCGACAGTGTCAAGGTGTTTGACATTCATTCTCATTTCTTGCATGTGACCTAAGCTTGCAACCAAGGACAAACATTTGATTTTGCAAGACGTTTTTATGAATTGTGCATCTGAAATGCCTAGAAAACCAAGTTACCATATAAAAATGTCCAAACGAACCCTGAACAATTCCAATTTTTTTACGACACACATATAGTTGCATGTTCACTGCAGATAAAAGGTCTAGCAATTCAAACACCGTCCATTGCCGTTGTGACCCCATTATGTAATTCAAATCAATCTTAAAAATCAAGTAGATCTCACACAGTTTATTATCACCAACCATGTGAGATGCAGTACAAAATATCCTGGAGCACCGTTGGTGTATAGTACGGCTATGGCTTATGCGAGAAGGTGCGTCGGCTACAGTCCATGGCTGGCGTGTCAAGCACACTAGATCGCTCCCCAAATATCATTTCACTGTTCAATCATCACCGGTGAAAGATGGGGACATGGACCCTCGTCATGAGGGCAACTTCAATGGCCCACTCCGGCGAGAGCGCAGCCGTAGCCGCCATGCGCGTGCTAACAAGGTGCATGAACGCGGCCATAATCTGCGACTGGGCGGCCATGGCAGCCCAAACTTCCGTTGTTGCTTCTCAGGTGGCGGAAGCAACATATGCCTCGAGGATAGCAGCTGGCGAGAGCGGCACAGCTGCTGTCCGTTCCACAGCAGCGGCCTTAGCCCTGATGGAGGCTGCCCACAACCATGTCGAGGCCGCCCATGCCCAGCTCATGGCGGTCACCGTACAAATCGAACAAAGCTTCTCTGACAACGATCGGCAACCCACAGCCAAAGAGTTGGCAACCACAGAGAGCGTTTGAGCAGTCGTCCGTTCCTCCACCGCATACCTTGCAACGCCGGAGCCCGTCCAAGCCCAGATTGCGGCCGTCCACACCCAGCTCGTGGCGGCCTTTTCCAAAGAGATGGTGGACGTGGATGGCGAGATGCTTGCCGAATATGGTGCGATGGATGCCATGGAGCTCCTTCCCCAGGAGACCGTTGGGCGCGAGGTGGACATATGGAGGAGGCGGCGGAGATCGACGAGCACCAGCCGTAGTAGTACTCTTTGTTTTGTTTAATTAAGAGCGTTGGTCTTTAATTTGTTAGAGTAATGTTTAGGCCAGCTAGCTCTATTTAATTGCTGAACTTCTTTGATTAAGAAGTGTGGGTGTGTTGTAGTCTCTTTTGTGTACCCAAATTATGCGATGACGTGGATGGGCACTGTAACCACGGAAATTGGAACCAAAATTTTTGACGTTCAAACTTATTGCACACGGGTTAAGCTATCAGAATCTTTTGTGATGTTCACATATCGTACATAGTTCTGAATAAGGGACTGTGTCTGATGACACTTTGCGCGCCAGTTTTTCGCTGAAGCGATTCCAAATTTTCGGCTTCCGCGGAAATATCTACCTCCCCGCCCCCTCCCCCTTACCAAAAGCCACATTTCCCCTATTTCAACCTTCCTTTCAAAGATGAAACCTTCACTTCTTGCTTGCAGCGCCGCCCCCCTCACCGGCGACCCTCCTTCACGCTGCTCGGCCTCGTCTATCCAGGCAGGTATTCCACACCAGACCCCCAGCCTCCTCCTCCTTCCACATCCCACATGCTCCAACCATCGCGCGACACCTTTCACCCAAATCACCGACCCATCCACCAAATAAGCGCCGCCCTAAGCCATGGTGCACACAGTATAGCCAGGAGCTCAAGGAGCATTTGGCAGCAAAGAAGCAAATCATGGCCGCACGCACGGTTAAGGTTGCGATGGCTACCATTCGTGCTGACCCCCAGATCTTGGAGGAACACCTTACCATTTGCTAGCTACGCCGGTTAAGCATGCCTGGTTCACCCGTTGCGTGTGTTGCTCCTGCCTTTCCTTAACAAATTCTAGTGAATTGTGCTATCTAATTTTACCATGCAATCTATTGCTCATGTGTATATGTTCTATATGTCATGCAGTGTGGTGCTCGCTTATAAACTGTTTTGTTAATTAGTTGTCGTCTTCAGGTAACTGTTTGGTTCAATTCTGCAAATGTGATGTTCAATTCTTCAGGCTGCAATTTTGTATTGTCTTCCATGTGAGAAATAAATCGAATTTATCTTTAGAAAATACATGAGAAATGAATACAATTGCTATATTTCCAAGTTTCATGCTTGGTTTGGTTATACATTGTGCAATGTGGTGCTCAGTTAACGTTTGGTTCATTTGTTGTGGTGTTTAGTTTACTATTTCTGCAATGCGATGTTCAATAGTTGTGGGTGCATTCTGTTATTGTATACCATGTGAGAAGCAAATCGAATTTGGCTGTACTATAAATGAGAAACAAATATAATTGCTATGTGTCCAAGTTCTTAAGCATGCTTGGTTCGGTTAACTATCTGATCTTCTATTAGGAGTATGTTATATTGTGCAATGTGGTGCTCAGTTAATGTTTGGTTCATTTGTTGTAGTGTTTAGTTAACTGCTTGGTTCAATTCTACAATGCGATATCTAATTTTCGTGGGTGGAATTTTGTATTGTTGTGCATGTGAGGAATAAATCGAATTTGGTTGCACTTAATGCATGCGAAACATATACAAGTGCTATATTTCCTAGTTCTTAATCATGCTTGGTTTGGATAAATGGGTTTTCCATGTGGCTTGAATTAATCTGATGAATCTGCAATGTGCTTATTTTTCATCAACATATTTTACTGATAGCATGTGAACCCTTACTTAACCTGATGACTAACTACCTTATATGTGTTGCAGGGAAACAATGGGAAGCACTGAGGTTTACAATCGAGGTTAGCACGTGCATGGTCCGTTGTCTAATAGCACATTATTGTGCAATTGCAGGAACCATTCTAATACTTAGGTTTTTAACAATTTGGTATTACACATGTAGGTCCTGCTGTTAGAGGTTTTGACCCACTGTTCGACCCTTTTTGCATATGGGGAAATGAGTTGTCCATGAATATCAATCAAGTCAAGAAACTCATAAAGATTGTTAGGATAAAGAAATTAGTGACAAAAAACAACAAGGTGTTTGTCTGCACAATGAAGAAGACATCAGTTCACTACAAGATGGTACTAACTATTATACCTTGCCTTTTTTTATTCCTTTGCCCCATTTCCAATATAGAGAAGATATTTATGTACATCCTTGTTTTTAGGACTTTCCAGAGCAGTTCACTGATGATTACCTCTCAGACCACCTCTATGGTCAGGAGGCGAGGAAGGTTTTCATACAACACCCACGGTTTAATATTGAAGTGTTCCTGAAGAGGACGAAGGATGGACGGTCAATCATCCACAGGCACTGGCCTAAAGTTGCAAAGACCTTCAACATCAATGAAGGCTCAATATTTGCCTTCCGCTTTAGTAGTTTTTTCCGGTTAGATACATCTATCTATGTACCGTCTATGATGCTAATTTTGAAAGGTTCTAGATGTTGCATGTGAAACGGTGCTGGTGCAGTTGTGTAATGGGGTAGCTGGGTGCTGAAGATATATCATGTTGTACTCTAATGTGTCTCAATTATGAAATCCTGCTTCCTTAATATGGGAATGAAATATATTATGTGTTTAATATGAATGTTAATTAGATTAATAATTGGATTATTAATAATAGGGCAATTAGCCTGCTAATTGGTGTTTTGCTATTGCAAACGGTTATTGAGAAAATACCATCGGCGATGACCTAAGGCAACGCACACAATTTCTAGGAATAAACCATGTTGGATCGATGAACAATCACACACGACATTCTCTTCAAAACTGTTTGCATTAGGCCACCTTGCACAAATGTTTACCGCAAATAAACTGTGTGTGATGGACAGCCTTTGCCACACAGTTTCTTCTATGCACCGTGTGTGATGCATTCAATAATGCAAATGATAATTTTTTTAATATTGTGTTCGATGGGAACGCTATCACAAACGATTTAACAGGGATAATTGTGTGTGATGTACCTACGAACGGAAACGTTTTCCTTGCAGCGACTGTGTGGGATGTATATACGAATGGAAACATTTCACGGGGACTGACTTTGTGGGATATACTTACGACCGGAAATGATTTCACCTGTACAATTGTACCTTTTTAGCACTACTGTATGTATAATCATATTTGCTCGCTCTCCGGTCGCACACAACCTCATTTTGTCAAGCGTGTGTGCCAGGAGGGCATATCCCGACGGTTTCTGGGTTGTGTGGGAAGGACCCCCCCTATTGCCCACACTCACTAGGTGACGGTTCCGAACGTCGTCGCGGAAAGGGGTTAAAAACCGTTTGTATAGAACTCGTTGTACAAGTGTACTACACTAACACAATAGATCATATGTGTTTTTAGTTTTACTAGATCCCATATCGTTACTTCATTATTCAATTTTCATACATTAAAATTGCCTTTGAAATGTATGGATAGTGTCATCTAGATATATGAAAGGTCAGACTACACACACACACACACACACACACATACACACAAGGGCCCATTACACATTCAAGCATTTTACATCTTTCTCTTGCTCTTTGTGTCAAACCGCCTATGCCAAACTATCCTGCCTATCGTGCGGGGAAAATCCCGCCCTCGCCTGTTTAATCGGGTTTGTATCGATGTCTGCCTATTCCTGAACCCGTAGGGTCGCACGTGTAACGTTCAGTAGTGCTAGGGTAGTATTAAGATATTAATAGTGGAAAGTACGAAGGTTGTTCGGAGTCTCGGATGAGATCCGGGACATCACGAAGAGCTTTGGAATAGTCCGTAGGTAAAGATTCATATATGGAAAGTTGTTATCGGGGTTCCGAAAAAAGTTTGAGTTTTTTCATATTGTACCGGGAAGGTTCTAGAAGGTTCTGGAGTGGAGCCCAACTACATGGGGGACCCACATGAACGTGGGTAGTGGGGAAAATCCTGGCAACCCTGGTCTAGGCACACCAAGATTCTCCCTTAAAAGGAATAGTATCATATCCCAAAGGGATAAGATTAGGATCCCTAAAAAGGGGGATAACGATTGGTGGGGAAGGAAAGGAAGGATTTCCTTCCTCCCCCTTTGTCCAACGACCCTAGGGCCTTGTAGGGAAAGCCACCAACCCCCTCCATGCCTATATAATGGTGGGGAGGCGTTGGGGGCAGCCACCCTTGGACCCTTGCATGTTACCTCTCCCAACTCCTCCCATGTATCACCGGTATGCGCTTGGCGAAGCCCTGCCAGAATTCCGCTGCCACCACCACCACCATACCATCATGTTGGTCCGGATCTCATCTACCCCCTCTCTCTCACTTGCTATATCAAGAAGGAGAGGACATTGTCAAGCCATACATGTGCAAAACTCGGAGGTGCCGTTCGTTCGGCACTAGATTGGATTGGATCGTGATTGAATCGTGAAGTGTACGACTACATCAACCATGTTACAACGCTAACGCTTTCGGTCTACAAGGGTATGTAGAAACACTCCCCTCTAGTAGCCATACATCTTCTAGATTGGATCTTGGGTGTTTCGTAGGAAGGTTTTTTATTTTCATGCAACGTTCCCCATCAAAACCACCTTTACAGCACAGTGGACGGATGGAGCTATTGTGCTACTAGTAGTACATTTTAGGCCTCCTTTGGTTCAATGGACTTCCTGGATGCAAAGAAGGCGGTTGTCTTGGCTTGCAGGCGGCGCTTGCGAATGAATTACCATGGTCTACCTCAACGATGTGCTCCGTCGAACGCACTTCTCCAAAGCCACAACAATCAAGATATCTTCGACGTCACCGCAATGGGGAAGGAAGTCAAATAGTTACTACCTCCATTTTTTGTATACAAGGCAAGTATCAAAATTACAATTTGGAGAAGGCCACTATAACTAATCGAGGCAAAGTTGATGGGTTTTGCCTTGTACTAGCAACCAAGGACATTAATATACTACCCTTGCATGCATGCGGAAGTGAGAAGGTTGGTTTGCATGGCGTTGCATTAATCAAGCGATGAGGAGTGAGATGGTTAGCTTGTTGGGCATTGGAGAAAAATACGCATTAATTGACACGTCAAATGAGGATTTGTAATGATCGGTCCTGAAGGAAAGGGGAATTTGAGGATTTGCCACATGTTTGTTCGCGACTTGAGGATTTGCCCATGCTTTCCTTGTCATCGACTATTTGCCTCATGTTTCTCTGATTCTTGATGATTTGCCCCTAGCGACATGGACGCACAACAAAATGTCTAAAATGCCCTTGTGAGACCCGAGTTACCCAACCTTGTTCTCGTTGTCCTCATCTTGCCTACATGGCTGCATGGCCGGCTGCGCCTGCTCGTCATGTCCGTAATCAAATTCACCAGGTCTTCACTTACGCGGCCACCACACATCCTGAGGATGACACAGGGATAGCGAGCGAGGGCGAAGCAAAGCAGTAGTGCGGTGACAGATGGGGAAGCATGAGAATCAGGGGCAGAGACGGCGAACACCTCATTTTTGTTCATACAGTATGTTTATCCAACCACATGTTGGGGAAGATCTATGCGGCCCGTGCGGTGGTCTATTGGGGAAGAAGAATAGGTGAGGAAGAACAAGGGTTAGGAGACATAGGATATTCATCCAACCGCCTGAAATGGTTGACTGACCCAAATGATGAAAGTCATGTGAGTTGCATAAATATATGTTTTTACACAGCAAAAGATCCCTAAAACAAGAGCATAAAGAAAAACTATCACTTCTCGTGGAACGAGCCGGCCTCGTGTCGGTGGGAAGCGACACCTATGGGATCACAAGAATCCCTACTATGATTGCGGGGTGCGGGGTGGTGAGAAGAGCGGGATCAACAGTGGGTATGAGCACACGGGTCGTTTACCCAGGTTCGGGCCGGAAGGATCCGTAACACCCTAGTCCCGCTTTGATGTGTATATCTGTGTTCTTGGAGTTCTTGAGCTAGCTACAATGAGCGTAACTTGTCCCAGGGTACGAATCCTTCTCCTGGATGCATTGGGCTTCCTTTTATAGGCAAGGGGATCGCCACAGTGGCACACAGGAGGTGGCATCGGGGTACTATGGTTAAGCCTATCGCTAGCTATTACGGGACAAGACACATTTAATGCGCCTCTAATGTGTCCCCTTCACTTTACCGCTGCTTCGCCCTGCCTTGACACGCGCTTGGGCCAGCAAGGGGGTCAGCGCCATGTAGGCTGGCAGGCTGCTGAGGTTGCACGGTGGTAGGGCCTTCACAAAGATTTGCATGCCACTACATAGGCATGCGCTGAGTTTTTTGAGAAGCATCATGCCGACACGCAGGCGCTTGCCCAGCTGGTGGGCTGGCAGCTACATGGGAACAGCGGCAGAAGCTTGGCGGGTGCGGGCTTGGCGGTGGCCTCGCGGATGTCCTCGGCAAGGGACTTGCCGGGGCCCCGGGAAGGGTCTTGCCGTGGCGTCGCGGTCGTCCCCGATAAGGATCTTGCCGGGGGTCTTGTGGGTTTCCTCGGCAAGGATCTTCCCGAGGTTCGTCATCTCCTAATCCTCTTCTGATTTGGAATGTTCCTTGTCTTCACAAAGATCTGCATGCCATTACGGAGGAGCCTCCCGAGCCCTGGTCCCAATACGGTTGGTGATGCTGGAGAGACTGGGGCCCAAGGGTGGCGCGCTCTGCTGGCGTCAGGTAGGCTGCCCCGGCAAGGTCCTTGCCGGGGCCATGCAGGCCACCCCGACAAGGGTCTTGCCAGGGAAACCACTTCGCCTTCTTGCTCTTTATGCCTCTATCTTGGCGTTGCTTTGGCCGTCCCGCGGCTTTGATTTCCTGTCTCTGCCCTGCTTAAGTGTGGTCGTGGGCGCGGCTCTGACTGCACGTGCACAAATAAGGGGTACAAAAGAGCGCCCCTATTTTGGTACACCGACAGGAGCCCCCGGGCCTGGGCCACACATAAGCGGGAGACTTTGTTGGGCCAGGCCCAGAACGGTGCGCAGGCAGGCGGGGCAGTTTTTTATCGCGGTAATTTTTCGTCCACTGCGCCTCCCCACGACCCGCGTTTAATGCGTGACATGGGGGTCGCGCGCGCGGGTGATCGAAGCACGCTTGCGTCATCTTGCAATGAACAGTAAAGAGGCGGCTTGCGTGTCCCTTCGAGACCACAGGGTCGCCGCTCATTTATTGTCCTTACCTGGGAACTGTCGCTCCACACGTCCCATTACGCCCGTCTCTCGTGCCATGTATGTTGCGTGCACGACTTAGAGCGAATGACAGGCGCGCGGGATACGAGAAGACATGCATGCGTGGGTTGATTCCCACGCACCTTCAATTGGATGGGGAGGGCGGTCGACGGCCTCACCCGCTGTCACCCTAATGAGCCGGATTGGCTGAAAGGGGCGGCTGAGCCCTGACCCCGTCCCTTTATACGGAGGGGAGCAGGAGGGACGATGCCTCTCAGTCCTTCGTCATCCGCCTCTCCCCATCCCTGCTCCTTCCTCCCTTCTGTCATGGCGAGAGGGCACGGTGATGCTTCATCGGTGGCGGCGAGGGTCTCGGCTCGACAACCTGTCGCTCCTCCCCAAGAGCTTGTGGCGGCGGAGCCAGCCGTTAGAGGAAGGGGGAGGGGGCAAGGTCGAGGCCGTCGCGGTGCTCGGGGAAGAGGAGGATGGGGTGGCGTGTCGGCCTCACCTCCACCAGCAGCCCCTCCCCCGATGGAGGGCCACGTCGGGGACAACCCCTATGAGTTCTTCAGCAGGCTGCGTCGGCCGGCGCACCCTCGTCTTCGTCTCCCGACCCCATTTTCTCGGGAGATGGAGCTGGACCTGCCACAGGCGCTGAGGCTGCACATGAGGGGTTGTGGGAGCAGTGGCACATGGGCCGACGTCGACTTCCCAGCCCCTCACGTCATGTACCTTCACCATGGGTGGAAGACCTTCTCGCATCCACAGCCTGACGGAGGGGCTCACTCTCCATTTCAAATTAAAGGAGAGTGGCCTCCTCTCCGTCAAGGTCTTTGGACACTTCGGGACTCGCGTAAGGTGCTGCGTGGAGAGCTCCTCTAATGACGAAGACTTGTCCTCAAGCAAGAGCGACGAGGAGGACAGCAGCAACGACGACGAGGGTAGCGAGCGGCAGGATGAAGGGTCCTACTAGGCGTCGGGCGCGCCGTTCCTGGGCGACACCGGCGACCCCATCATCCGTGTCGCCGGCTCCTTGAACTTCTCGGGGTCGCCTCCTTGGGCGGCTGGCGTGGGGAGGCCGGAGAAGGCGAAGAAGGCGGATGGCGGGCCGTCAAGTCGGAGTACGATGGCACCAACACCATCGTAGCGTATTGACGGGCCGCTGCCTCATCTTCCAGCTCTTCCTCCGGCGCCACCATCGACAGCCCTCTCCTAGGCGACCGCCGACATGTTCTCTTGGCGCCTTCTACTGCTCGTACCTCGCCTAGGCGCTTCTTATGCCCTTTTGCCTTCTTGTTTCATTTCCTGAGGAGAGGGACAAGAAAGGGATTACGGGCACCTTATCTTTTTTCAGTTTATAAACCTACGGGCCTTAGTTAGATTTAAAACTTGTAACCTCCATGTTCATGTTTACATTCCGTATGAACTATACCTGTATGGAACGTATTAATGGAAAAAGGGTGCTTGCTGGGTCTTGTGTGTGTGTGAGCAAAGCCCATACCAAGGAACAAATCCTTATTAGTTTCAACATAAACACCGTTGCCCGGCAGCAGACCTTGTTGTTCCCCCACTCTGTTCGTCCATACTCACGCCTTTGGTGGAGGTAGGGACGAAGTGGGGGTGGGCCCTACACTTGCTTCTTTGTCGCCGCGGCTACAACCATATTCCGAACCAAGAAGTTCTTGGGTGGTAGGAATGAGGGGAGCACGGCAACCTTGGAACGAAACGAGGTTCCATGCGTTCCAAGCTTCATACGGAAATGTATAGCAGGGGATGGGAAAACTTATCTGGATCTGTAGCCCCCGGCAACCCTAGCTTGCCGTGGATGGACCTTTGTGTCTTCAGCCCCCGGCAAGCTTGGTTTGTCGGGTCTGGAGCGCCGGCTTGTCCTCTTCCTTCCACTCGTCTTGGCGGAAACATTTATGTACCCTGTGAACCGAAGAGGATGGATAGGAACAAAGAGATGCGAACTTGACCTCTATGCTAGGGGTTAGCCGCTGCTAAGCACTATCAACCCTAACCGAGGGAGAGACTCAATCTAGCATGCATGCTATAACTTAGGGCGCTAGCACCATTTATTTATGCTCAGGGTCTGCGCCTGGCTTTGTACAGAGGGTTACATGCCTTGCCAGCAAGGCTTGTGCAAAAGGTGGCTTGCCGGGGGGCCCGATAGCCGCGCCTTACGGGTAAAACTTGCGAAGATGCTCAATGTTCTAGGAGTTGCTCACTAGAATGGCATCTTCGGTCTCCAGGCAGACTGCGCCAGGCCTGGTGCTCGTGTTACCCGATAAGGGTCTTCCCACTTCGGCGTCAACTTGTTGGAACTCTTGGCCAACTGAACACGCCGAAGAACAAGGTCGCCTTCCTCAAAGCTTCGGGCATGAACCTTGCGGCTGTGGTAGCGGCGCAAGGCTTGTTGGCAGTGTGCTGCTCTCGCAGCCGCCCGAAGACGATCTTCCTCAAGGAACGTTGTGTCATCTTGCCGTAGTCTCTCTTTCTCAAGCTCATCATAGGCGAGCACTCAAGGTGACCCGTATATGAGTTCCGTGGGGAGAACTGCTTCTACCCCGTAAACCAGGGCAAATGGTGTCTGGCCGGTGGCTCGATTTGGCATCATTCTGATCGACCAAAGAACCGTCCGCAACTCATCAATACATCGCCTCCCTCTCTTGTGCAGCATATCAAAAGTCTTCGTCCTCAGGCCACATAGCACTTTTGCATTTGCCCTCTCCACTTGGCCGTTGCTCCGTGGGTGTGCCACGGAAGCAAAATAGACCTTGCTGCTGAGGTCCTTGATATACTGCATGAAGGTGTGGCTTGTGAACTGCGTGCCGTTGTCGGTGATGATTCTGTTCGGCACACCAAAGCGGCAAACTAGCCCCTTGAAGAATTTGACGGCTGACTGTTTGGTCACCTTCCTCACTGCTTCCACCTCCTCCCACTTTGTGAACTTGTCAATTGCAACGTACAAGTACTCAAAGCCCCCGACGGCGTGGGGAAAAGGGCCCAGTATGTCGAGCCCCCAGACCGGGAATGGCCAAGAGAGAGGGATTGTCTGCAAGGCCTGAGCTGGCTGATGAAGCTTCTTCGAATGGAACTGATGCGCTTCACACTTGGTTACTAGTGCCGTCGCATCCTGGAGGGCGGTGGGCCAGAAGAAACCTTGACGGAATGCCTTGCCGGCAAGGGCCCTTGACCCAATGTGGGAGCCACATATGCCTCCATGTATCTCCGCCAACAGCTCCAGTCCTACCTCCCAGGGATGCACTTCAATTTCACTCCATTCGGTCTTTTTCTATACAGAATGTTATCAACGAACTGGTACAAAGCGGACCGGCGGGCTACTTTCTCTGCTTCTTCCTGCTCGTCAAGGAGCTCCCCTATTTGGAGGAATTGAACGGTATGCTGCACCCATGCTGGAGCACGTGGCTCGACGGCAAGGACCAAAGGCATTTCTTCCGCCGCGGGAACGGTTGCCTCTATAGCAAGGGCTTGGCGCCTCGCCGGAGTCGGTTGTCCCACGACAGAATCGGCGTCCATGACAACTCCTTCGCCGACGGCCCCAGGGAGCTCGGTAGGGAAGTACTTGTCGGGGCCTGACTTCCTTCACTTATTCTGTTGTGTTGACGGTTCAACGGATGGTTGAGTTAACCAAAGCACAAAAGTATCTCATTCCACAAGTAGCTTGAGGGCAGCGTGCTTTGACAGGTAGTCGGCGATGTCGTTCTCCATCCGGGGACATGCTCTGCCTGTATACCGTCAAAGCGCTCCTCCAGTCTCCTCACTTCATCTACGTAAGCTTCCATCAACGGGCTCTGATAATCTTTGTTGATCTGCCTGACGGCAAGCTGCGAGTCGCCCCTGACGATGATCCTCTTGACTCCGAGGTCTGTCGCGATTCTGATACCGGTAAGAAATCCCTCGTACTCGGTAGTGCTGTTTGTTGACATCTCCCTGGGAAAGTGCATTTGGATCATGTACTTGAGGTGCTCTCCGGTGGGTGCGACGAGCAGCACACCAGCGTCGGCGCCTTGTAGCGAGAAGGCTCTATCAAAGTACATGATCCACTTGCGACTCGTTTCCTTGCCAGGGAGAGTGGTCTCCTGAACCTCTTCATCGGGCGTCGAGGTCCATTCAGCAACAAACTCCGCCAAGACTCTACTCTGAATCGTCAAGGTGCTTTCGAACTTTAAACCAAAACTTGACAGCTCCAGGGCCCATTCCACAATCCTCCCCGTTGCATCTGGGTCATGTAGTATCCGTTGCAACGGGAGGCAGGAGACAACGGAGATCTCGTGCGCTTGGAAGTAATGACGCAGCTTCCTCGAGGCCATAAGGAGGCCGAAGAGCAATTTATGCACACCGGAATACCTCGACCTAGCCCCCTGCAAGAGGGAGCTGACAAAGTAACCTGGGTGCTGCACCATTTTCTTCTTCTGCACCACTTCACCTAGTTGCGCGGGCCCTGTTGCACTGGCGTCAGCCCTTGCCGGGGACTCAGTCTTGCCGGGACCGAGCCCAGCCGGGGAGGGTTTCGGCTCACCATCCGTTGATTCTGCTGTTGCTGCTGCCTCTTCATCGACCTCTCTCTGTGCCACCAGTGCGGCACTAACCACTTGATTTGTTGCTACTAGGTACAGCAACAATGGTTCCTGTGGTCTAAGCACGACCAGCACTAGGGTAGAGGAGAGATATTTCTTCAAATCTTGCAACATTGCCTCGGCCTCCGGGGTCCACTCCATTGGGCCCGCCTTCTTCAAGATCTTGAAAAAGGGAAGGGCACGCTCAGCGGACTTGGAGATGAATCTGCTCATGGCGGCAACGCAGCCAGTGAGCCGACGCACGTCTTTGATCCGCTTAGGTGCCTCAATCTGCTCGATGGCCTTGATCTTGTCTGGGTTTGCCTCAATTCCACGCTACGACACAAAGAACCCGAGAAGCTTCTCAAGGTTCAGCTTGAGGTTGGTCTTGCGTAGGTTTGCAAACGTTTCCTCCAGGTCTTGCACAAGTGCTGCTTTGTCCTTAGTTTTGACCAGTATGTCATCCATATAAGATTCCATATTTCTATGTAGCTGGGGCTCAAAACCAATTTGGACTGCTCTTGCAAAAGTCGAGCCAGCACTCTTCATCCCGAAAGGCATCCGCAAAAGGCAGTACGTACCACATGGGGTGATGAATGTTGTCTTCTCCTCATCTTCTCTTGTCATGAAGATCTGATGGTACCCTGAGTAGGCGTCGAGGAATGATAGCAAGTTACATCCAGCCGTGGAGTCAACAATCTGTACAATGCGTAGTAACAGGAAAGGATCCTTTGGACAACTTTATTGATATCTGTGTAATCAATACACAGCCTGCACTTCCCGTTTGCCTTGCGCACCACTACCGGATTGGCCAGCCACGTCGGATGGAGCACCCCTCTTACCAAGCCTGCCGCCTCTAGCTTTCTAATCTCCTCCGTGATGAACTCCTGCCTTTCCAAAGCTTACTTCCTGACCTTCTGCTTGACGGGCCATGCATGAGGATAGACAGCAAGATGGTGCTCATTAACTTCCCTGGGAACGCCGGGGATGTCGGATGCTTGCCATGCAAACACATCGACATTCGCCAGCAGGAAAGTGATGAGCTCGCTTTCCTATTTGCCGTCGAGGGTGGAGCTTATGGTAAAAGCTCCTCTCGTGCCATCCTCCTTGACGGACACCTTCTTGGTCTCTCGTGGTGTAGCTCTGGACTTGTTATTCTTGCCGGTGGAGCTCTCTGTCACATCCTCGACGGGAGCGCAACACCCCTAAGAGGTGCGCTTGCCAGAGTGGGTGCGAGGAATCTCACTGGTCTTCTTCCCTCCCGGGGCTTCAACGGCAGGGGCAGATGCCTTGGCGGCAGCTGCTACAACCGCTTCCTGGTAGAGTTGGTCAGCGCAAATCAATGCATCTTTCTTGTCGGAGGGGACGGTGATGATGTTCATCGGCCCGGGCATCTTCAGCGTGTTGTAGGCGTAGTGAGAAGCCGCCATGAACATGGCCAGTGCTGGGCAGCCGAGGATCCCATTGTAGGGCAAGGGGATCTCGGCTACATCGAAGACAATCCTCTCCGTCCTATAGTTCAACTCGCCTCGAAATGTCACAAGCAGCGTGACCTTTCCCTTCGGCTGGCTCCTTCCCGGGTTGACCCCTTGAAACGTGCCCGTCTCCTCAAGGTCTCCATCAGGGATCTGCAGCCTCTTGATCACAACAGGCGAGATCAAGTTCGGACCGGCCCCGCCGTCAACTAGCATCTTTGTCACCTTGAGGTTGCGGATCGTTGGTGAAACCAACAACGGCAAGCACCCAACCGCAGTAGTGCGGTCAGGGTGGTCCTCGGTGTCGAAGATGATAGGCGTGTTGGACCACTTCAGTGGCTTCCATGCATCGAGCGACGGCTCCACCGTCGTGATCTCACACGCCCACTACTTGAGCTGGTGGTGGGATGCATGCAGCGAGGCACCACCATCGATGCACATGGCCTTTGTAGCCTTCTGGAACTCGTGGTCGCCGGACTCATCGTCCTTGTCATGATCATTGTCTTCATGCTTCTTGTCGTGGCCCCGAGCGGGCCTCTATTGCTGATTATCCTTGCCACGGCGGCCCCCTTGGCCGCCGCGCTTCTTGCTGGATCCTTCGGCACCCTCTTGGCCCTTCTCCTTGTCCCGCTGCTCATACTCAGCTTTCTGCTTCTCAGCGAGCATCTCAACTTGCCGGCAGTTCTGTAGGTCGTGGCCCTTGGTGTGGTGGATCTTGCAATACTTCTTGTAGGAGCCCCCTGGCTTGTCGGCAGCTGCCAAGGCCCGGCAGGCGGCACACCCGGAAACCTCCTTGCCGGGGTCGCTCGCCTTGTCCTTCTTGGCGATGCTGGTGTCGTCGGACCCCTCGACGGCAAGCACGGTCTTACCCTTGCGCTACTTGTGACGGCGTCGACCCTTCTTCGCTGGGGCAGTGGCGGCGTCATCCGTGGAGTCGGTTTCCACGTCGGCGTCCTTGTTGGGGTACTTCCTCCCCTCTTCAGCCCGAGCGCACCAATTGGCCAGAACATAAAGCTCGGCCACATCCTTGTCCTTGTTCATCACCAGGTCCTCACGCATCTTGCGGTTGCGTACATTCTGGTGGAATGCACTAATCACGGTGGTGGGATGGATGTCTGGGATGTTGCACTGCACTCGGCTGAACCTTTGGATGTACTTGCGTAGGTTCTCTCCTTCCTTCTGGGGGATGATATGCAGGTCGCTCGCCTGGCCATGAGCTCGATGGCCTCCAGTGAAGGCGCCAACAAACTCATGACACAGATCCGACCAAGAAGAAATGGAGTCCACCGGCAAGTGCATCAACCAAGACATTACATTGGGCTTGAGCACCAATGGAAAGTAATCAGCAAGCACCTTATCGTCGCGGGCTCCAGCAACCTACATCACAATGGTGTAAATGATGAGGAAATCGACGGGTGGGTCTTGCCGTTGTACTTTTTGCCAACGTCGGGCTTGAACGTGCGGTGGGAGGGCCACTGGAACTGCTGCAGCTCATGGGTGAAAGCCGGACAACCCACCTCATAAGGCAGGCCACCGTAGCCTCCCGGTGTCGGGTGGTCCGTAGTGCACCCTGCCCGCCTGTCTGACTGGTGGCGTGCATCACGCTGGCGCTTGATGGTGGTTCGAGCGTCTTCAATGGCTTGCTCCCGAAGAACGTGACTTTGGTCGCGATGGGTCCGCGGATCGGACGACGCTATAGAGACATCACCACGAGCGTCATCGCGATTGATCGACACCCGCGGTGGCTGGCGTGGTGGAGGAGAATGCATCGTGGCCGCATCGCCCCGGGCCCTTCCAGCGCTGGCGTGCGGTGGCTCGATGGAGCGACGGCCTACGGGCCCCATTGGTCACGGTTCGTCTATGTTGGCGATGCCGATGAGGCTCCGGACAGTGGGCCTTCATTCATCGAGCTTCTCCGCAGTAGGAGGAAAGTCGAGGAGCAGCTGCGCGTGCGCCAGAGCTTCTGCCGGTGTGGGTGGCGGCGAAAGCTGCGTGGACCGTGATGCGCTTCGACTTCTAACCATGTTACAAGGAGCCCTGTCATGGCCCTACTGCTGTCCGCCATTTTCGCCAGCACCTCGGCGTGCATGTTGTCCTTCCTCGTCATGTAAAGGGCGCACGGGACTCTTCCAAGGGCGGCGCCCAGAGTCACTAGCAGGGCGACGCTGTTGATCGCGCACAACTTGAGAAGAGCACGCCATGGGCACCGATGTTGGCGTCTTGGAGGTCGCCGCGCTGCCGCCTGGCGGCATGACGACACCTCTGGAGGGCCCCGCGCCTCCTACGGGGGGGCCAACTCCATCTTTGGAGTTTGCGGCTTGTGGCTCGTCACCTGGCGTATAAACGACGCCGCTCACCAGGCCCGGACTACTAGGGTGATGTGGATGTTTGCGGGCCGCTCCATGGGTTCTTTCTACGACTGGCCCGCTACTGGTCCGCACCGGCACAGGCAATCCGGTCCCGGATGAACCGATCACCGTGGTCGTCTTCCTCCATGTAGCCATGGTGACGAAGAACTATGCTACTAGCTGCTAAACCAGATTCTCACTACTGCGCGCCCCTACCTGGCGCGCCAAAGATGTCGGTGGGAAACGACGCCTATGGGATCACAAGAATCCCTACTACGGTTACGGGGCGCGGGGTGGTGAGAAGAGTGGGATCAACAGTCGGCATGAGCACGCGGGTCGTTTACCCAGGTTCGGGCCGCAAGGATGCGTAACACCCTAGTCCTGCTTTGATGTGTATATCTTTGTTCTTGGAGTTCTTGAGCTAGCTACCATGAGCGTAACTTGTCCCAGGGTCTGAATCCTTCTCCTAGATGCCTTGGGCCTCCTTTTATAGGCAAGGGGATCGCCACAGTGGCACACAGGAGGTGGCATTAGGGTACTGTGGTTAAGCCTATCGCTAGCTATTACGGGACAAGACACATTTAATGCGCCTCTGACGTGTCCCCTTCACTTTACCGCCGCTTCGCCCTGCCTTGACACGCGCCTGGGCCAGCAAGGCGGTTAGCGCCAAGTAGGCTGGCAGGCTGCTGAGGTGGCACGGTGGTAGGGCCTTCACGAAGATTTGCATGCCACCACGTAGGCATGCGTTGAGTTGGCCGAGAAGCCTCATGCCGACACGTAGGCACCTGCCCAGCTGGTGGGCTGGCAGCTGCATGGTAATGGCATTAGAAGCTTGGCGGGTGCGGGCCTGATTGTGGCCTCGCGGACATCCTCGGCAAGGGCCTTGCCGGGGCCCCGGCAAGTGTCTTGCCGTGGCATCGTGGTCGTCCCCGGCAAGGATCTTGCCGGGGGTCTTGTGGGTTTCCTCGGCAAGTATCTCGTCGCGGTTCGTCGTCTTCTAATCCTCTTCTGATTTGGAATGTTCCTTGTCTTCACAAAGAAATTCATGCCATCACGGAGGTGCCTCCCGAGCCCCGGTCCCAACGTGGTTGGTGATGCTAGAGAGACTGAGGCCCAAGGGTGGCGCGCCCTGCTGGTGTCAGGTAGGCTGCCCCGGCAAGGTCCTTGCCGGGGCCGTGGAGGCCGCCCTGGCAAGGGTCTTGTCGGGGGAAACCACTTCGCCTTCTTGCTTTTTATGCCTCTATCTTGGCGTTGCTTTGGCCGTCCCGCGACTTTGATTTCCTGTCTCTGCCCTGCTTAAGTGTGGTCGTGGGCGCGGCTCTGACTGCCCGTGCACAAATAAGGGGTACAAAAGAGCGCCCCTATTTTGGTACACCGACACCTCGTCACCTTTGGTTGCCGGAGCGAACTAGCCATAGTTTCCGATGTGTGACTCCACACCATGATTGTCCTCGGCCTCCAGCTACTCGTTCACGTGGAGCTTCTGGGTGCACTGCATGGATGCAAGCACCGCCCGAGTCACATCCACAATTTTTGGTTCCGCCTGTAGGAGGGCCTCGATGGCAGTGGCATCCGCCCGCTCCGCGTCAAGTTGAGCCTCTGTCGCCCGGTTCAAGTCCAGGATGTCCGGTTCTGCCTGCAGGAGGGCCTCGATGGCAGCAGCATCTGTGTGCTCTGCGTCAACTTGAGCGTCCGCCTCCTGGTTCACATCGATGACATCCAGTTCCACCACCAAGAGGGCCTCGATGGCAGCGGAATCCGCACGCTCTGCGTTGAGTTGAGTCTCCGCCTCCCTATGTCCTTTTAGGATCGCCAGGTTGAACCGCTGGTCCGCCAGCACCATGGGGGACCCGGACGCCGGCACAAAGTTTACGTCCATCGTCTCATAAGCATCGGGGGCCTTCTGCGCCGCGACCTCCACCGTGAACACTAGATCGGCTTCCTCCTCCTCGAAGCTTGGCTCCAGAGAACTCGGGGATTGGCCCTTCACAAAGCAAGCTTGGGAATGAAGGTATGTGGCATGACCGCCTCTGCGATTTTTTTGCGGTGCTCCGGTGTCAGCATCTTGTAGTACGTGATCTTGCAGCGCACCATCGATTTTTGGCGAACTAGGGGACGATTGATGTGGGCTAGGGGATCGAAAGGTGGGGGAATGGGCTAGAGAGGAGGTGTGATTTTGGGGCAATGGTGAAAGGCCAGCAAGTAGCTAGCATAGGCCGAGCAACGAAGGTTCTGGTGTGAATAGTGGTTCTGATGATGACCAGTCAATCGGTTTTGACTGTGCAGAGTTTGCAAAGCTGGACAGTTGGATCCTGGAGAGTTGTGGGGTGGGACGGGCGAAAGTTTCGGAGTTTCATGTGGTAGACGTCCGGACCTCCCGATTGTTCCTGTTGACGACAAGGCGGTGACTTCATAAATCTCAAGATGATATGCCAGCTCAGTCTCTCAAAGGTGCTCATAAGGGTAGGGTGTGCATGTGTGCGTTCATATGGGTGAGTCTATGCGTGCACGTATGAGCGCTTGCATCTGTACTGTGTTCAAAAAAGGAGTACTTGAAGTATGCAAGTTCAGAAGGTTTGGACGGTGCACATCAGTCTTGCCATGTTCGGGTTGCACCCCAGCAAGATGGACCTTGCATGTCGCTCACCGAATGGAACGCGCTTCGTCTTGCATTTTTGCTCGCTTGTGGGACCAAAGTTGAGAGCAAACTGACGGTAGGCAAACTTTCCCCCTCTCCCCCTCCCTGTGGAGTCAGACGTCCCTCCCCCTCCCCCACCCGCATCGTCTAAATTTACTACTCCTACTAGAAGAGAGACATGGATGGCTGGATGGGGAGACTATAGCATGGATTCCAAGAAATTTGTTGAGAGTGTGAGGTCGACCGAGTGTTACTAGTAGTATACTACTAGTACTAAGTATACTACTAATACTACTAGTACTAGGAGCACTCCATACTCTACTGCAGATGTTCTCAGTACTCCACTAGTACTACTACTCCTAGTACTATTGGACAGGGAGCTTAAAAAAGTTACTATTGGACAGGTTATACGCGGCGACACCCTAGTAGGAAGAGCATGCGTGAGAACAAGCATTCACCTGTTTGAATACAAATTGGAAACCATTTATGTTTGAATACAAATCTAGGAGTACGTACGAATCTAACAATGTTAATTGGATGTCGTATATTGTACCTTCAAAAGAGAAACGAACATGGAATACCCTTTATATATGATTTGCTGATGCTATGATCACCGGTTCAAAATTTTGAATCCGCCTTAGGTATCATGCACCCACTCGTTCTCTCTTGGTTTCATGTCGGGGTCTCTCTCTCTCTCTCTCTCTCTCTCTCTCTCTCTCTCTCTCTCTCTCTCTCTCTCTCTCTCTCGCTCTCGCTCTCTCGCGTGCGCGCGCATACACACACATACCACCTCTCTTCCTCTTTGTGCATGTCACACCTAAGAGCATGGTTAATAGTATAGCCAGTTGTTGGCTATATGGTCTTGCCACATCATCTATAGCCAAGCTTATAGCCGGCAAGTATAATAGTTTCATGTAAATATGTACAATACTACTTCTCTTATACATGGCCCACCTCCCTCTCTCACAACATGCCTAGGAACACGTGTTGCACCCAGCTGTTAATCAGTAGCCCGCTTCCCTTCCCTCTCCTTCTCTCTCTCCTCAAACTCATCCAAAATATAATTTTTAAAGGCTTCCAGCCTGCCTACGTCATCCTATTGTACTTGCTCTAATTGATCTCTCGAGGTATTGGGATTGTATCTCGCTCGTCAGGTCGCTCTTCGACACACGCCTAGGTCACTCTACCATGCTGTAATCAAGCCTTTCATCTATCTTTTTTAAGCATACATTCATCTTTCTACCCGCCCCTCTCTTGACCGGTTGATCTCCACACCCACCCTACTCCTCTTTTAGTCGATCCATAGCTAGATGGTACACGACTGACGCGCACACACA
>NC_041383.1:502402471-502432940 GCF_002162155.2 Triticum dicoccoides
GTCTCTCCACCCCACACGATCATTTCTATCATAGAAACACATCAAACCTTTATCTCCTTGCACGACAAGCACTTGATCTCTCAGCATCTATCGATCTCATCAAGATGTGTTGGGGCATGAACCGAATGGGATGTCGAAACTAAGATGGGAAGCGACACATAGTGGAGGCAACGCGAAACTTTAAACAAACCGTTTGTCTGTATGCATGTCAAACAAATTACAACATTGGAAATACAGGCATGGTCGAAGCCCACATGCAAATGACATTCTGTGGAATGTTCAATTGAGGCATGTGGGAGGATGGACTCGACCGGAGGGTGGCATGATTGATGGCGAAGAGGATTGGAGAGGAATGAGAAATAAGCAACGCTACATGATTATACTTGGATGGCTCAAATAAACATTAAGTTGACTTATTTTCCCTTCTGTCTTGGTCACGGAGTAAGATACGCAAGGACTAGTATAGTTACTACTGCCGGAACCTGCTATAAGTTGGACCCCTAAATGGGGGCACGGATCGGGCACACCTCAATTATTCCTTCAAACAGCCGGACACCTAAATTAGCACACCATCCGGCTACTTAATCAAGTGTTATGCTTCATGAGTTGAAAAGGAAAAGGGTGCTACTGTACCCAAAACCACCACTTAGGGCTAGGGTAACAACTTGGTATTGTACCACATTTGAACCAGGGCACAAATACCACTTGTTCTGTGCCTAATACGTAACGCGGAGCACTGATGCTCAAACTTGGCCGAGAAAACAGAGCAACTGACATGTGGGCCCACCTGTCAGAATGACGTGGCGCAGACTAGTCCAATGGAGGAGCTGGCCCATGACCTCCTCGCCACCGGAAATCGTTCATGTGGGTCATGGGCACCAGCAACGTGGTGCAACTCCCGCACCACCTCTGGACACGAAGACCGCGGTGAGTGACATGCTCATCGTCATTGGACACGGTCAGCTTCAAGGTGCCGAGTGTGGCGCTATCGCTGTGGCACGACCAGCAGATCAACAAAGGCTCGTCGAGGATGCACGGGTTGACGAAGTGCGCACGCATCACGGCGCGTCCGCGGAGTGTTCTAGAGCGGCCAACTGCATCTCAAGGACCTGAGACCATGTTGGGCCGTCTTTCTTTTTCAGTGACATGTGGGATCGCATGTGAGCAAAGGGCATATCCAACGTTGCCACGCCCGCAGCTGGCTGCCCTGGCACACAAAAACAAAAAACCCTCGTCCCTCGTGTTGTCGCGCGCGTGCGTTTCCAACTGGCACCAGCTGCCTGCATTCATGTCGTCCATCCGTATGCCATCATTAAGCAGGCTCGCTGCCCGAGGAACCAACTCCGGCGACTTATTGATGCTCCCGGATGCTTGGTCTCACCGGAATGTGCTACTTAAGGCGGCAACGCCCAGCTAAACTCTACACCATAGCGCGTCCTCCTACCTGGCATCACATCCACCAGGACCGCGAGCGGGAATGCTCTGTAGGGGAGCTTGTCTTTGGGGATGAAGCTTGAGATCGCCGCCCTCGTTCAACTCGCTGCTCTCAATGGAATACTGGCATAGTCGGACGTAGCCGCACAAGTGGTGGCCACGCTGTTAGCCGATGATGGGAGAACCGCTAGCCATGCATCCTAATTGCCGCCATCCAACGTTCTGTGGTGCATTTGGAAGCTGAAGCAACGGACCGTCCACGTCCATCATCATCAACCTCACGTCCACCAGCACCGCTGAGGTCTGATACGTCCATTTTGCATCATGTTTACCTATTGTTATTTGTGTTATTTTATTGCATAATAATGCTTTTTGGAGTAATTCTAATGCCTTTTCTCTCATAATATGCAAGGTATACACAAAGGGGGAGAATTTCGGCAGCTGGAAATCTGGAGTTGAAAAAGCTACGTCAGGCTACCTATTCTGGACAACTTCAACTCAGCTGAAACTTCACGAGTATTTTTTATGGAATAAATAAGAATTATTGGAGCCAATAAGTACCAGAGGAGGCCCACCAGGTGGGCATAACCCACCTGGGTGTGCCAAGGAGCCCAGGCCGCCCTGGTGAGTTGTGCTCACCTCAGCCCACCTCCTATGCCCCTATTTTGGTACATAAGTCATTTTGACCTAGAAAAAATGACGGGAGGACTTTCGGGACGAAGCGCTGCCGTCTGGAGGCAGAACCTGGGCAGAAGCACTTTTGCCCTTCGGCAGAGCGATTTGGCTAGGGGAACTTCCCTCCCGGAGGGGAAAATCATCGTCATCATCATCACCGACAACTCTCCCATATTTGGGAGGGTTATATCCATCAACATCTTCAATAACACCAACTCCTCTCAGACCCTAGTTCATATCTTGTGTTCAATCTTTGTACTGGAACTATAGATTGGTGCTTGTGGGTGACTAGTAGTTTGGTTACATGTTGCAGTTGATTACTATATGGTTTATTTGGTGGAATATTATATGTTCAGATCCATTATGCTATTTAATAGCCCTCTGATCTTGAGCATGATTATCATTGGTGAGTAGTTACTTTTGTTCTTGAGGTCACGGGAGAAATCATGTTGCACGTAATCATGTGAACTTTGTATGTGTTCGATATTTTGATGACATGTATGTTGTGATTCCCTTAGTGGTGTCATTTGAATGTCGACTACATGACACTATCGGGATTCTATCTCGCTCGTCAGGTCGCTCTTTGACACACGCCTAGGTCACTCTACCATTCATTAATTGTAACCAAGCCTTTCATCTATGTTTTTTAAGCATACATTCATCTTTCTGTCCGCCCCTCTCTCGACCGGTTGATCTCCACACTCACCCTAGTCCTCTTTCAGTCGGTCCATAGCTAGATGATACATGACCGACGCACACACACAGAGCCCCCCCCCCTTCTCTCCACCCCACACGATCATTTCTATCATACAAACACACCAAACCTTTATCTCCTTGCACGACAAGCACTGGATCTCTCAGCATCTATCGATCTCGTCAGGATGTGTCGGGGCATGAACAATGGGATGTCAAAACTAAGATGGGAAGTGACACATAGTGGAGGCAACGCAAAACTTTAAACGAATCGTTTGTCTGTATGCATGTCGGACAAATTACAACATTGGAATACAGGCATGGTCCAAGCCCACATGCGAATGACACTCGATGGAATGTTCAGTTGAGGCATGCAGGAGGATGGACTCGACCGGAGGGTGGCATGATCGATGGAGAAGAGGATTGGAGAGGAATGAGAAATAAGCAATGCCACATAATTATACTTGGACGGCTCAAATAAACATTAAGTTTTCTTGTTTTCCCTTCCGTCTTGGTCACGAAGTAAGATATGCAGGGACTAGTATAGTTACTACTGCTGGAACCTGCTATAAGTTGGACCCCTAAATGGGGGCACGGATCGGGCACACCTCAATTATTCCTTCATACAGCCGAACACCTAAATTAGCACACCATCCGGATACTTAATAAAGTGTTATGCTTCATGAGTTGAAAAGGAAAAGGGTGGTACTGTATCCAAAACCACCACTTAGGGCTAGGGTAACAACTTGGCATTGTACCATATTTGAACCAGGGCACAAAAACCACCTGTTCTGCGCCTAATGCGTAACATGGAGGACTAACGTTCGAACTTGGCCGAGAAAAAAGGGCAACCGACATGTGGGGCCCACCTGTCGGGATGACATGGCGCAGACTAGTCCAATGGAGGAGCTGGCCCATAACCTCCTCGCCACCGAAAACCGTTCATTTGGGTCATGGGCGCCAGCTAAGGATGGCAATTTTATCCATGGACATGGATATCCATGGATATCCGACCCGAATGGATAGGGTTTGGATATACTTTTGTGTCCAGGGGCAGCACCCAAACCCGACCCAATTGTTCGTGGGTAGGGCATGGATATAATCTTGTACCCATGGATATACCCAAAACCGACCCGATAGTATGACTTAATGGGAAAAAAATCTGCTATCCCTGCCCCACGTTCAAATGTCCCACTGCAATTTTACACTTTTTTTATCTAAAACATGCATAAGAAATTACACAATCTCCATTGTAAGTTTTATAAGTTGATAGTCAATCCCCTCCGTAACATCAACACCCCTTCCCTTATTTTTATCTCCTTCTTAAATGATTCGTCATTCTCATCTGTTAGAAAAATACTAAATGATCTTAGGTTGTTACTGGATGTTGATTTACCATAAGTGAAGCCTAGCCTGCCATGAGGTGAAGAATGGAATAGTTTATGTTAATATTGTGTTAAGTCTTATTTATATGTCTCGAGAGGACCCAATGGATATCCAGTGGATATGGATATCCATCGGATTTGGACATGGACACAATTTTTCACCCATGGATTTTTTCATGGGCGGGCAAAGACTGTCTTCATGGATATGAATATGGATTTGATATTGTTCAACCCGATCCAAACCCGACCCATTGCCATCCTTGGCGCCAGCAATGTGGTGCAGCTCCCGCACCGCCTCTGGACACGGCGACCGCGGTGAGCGACATGCTCGTTGTCATTGGACACGCTCGGCTTCAAGGTGCTGAGGGTGGTGCTACCAATGTGGCACGGCCGGCAAATCAACACACGGCTCATCGAGGATGCATGGGGCGCCGAAGTGCGCACGCGTCATGACGCATCCGCGGAGTGTTCTAGCGCAGCCAACTGCATCCCCAGGACGTGAGACCATGCCGGGTCGTCTTGCTTTTTCAATGACATGTGGGATTGCATGTGAGCAAAGGGCATCTCCAACGTTGCCACGCCCGCAGCTGGCTGCCCTGGCACACAAAAAGCCCTCGTCCCTCGTGCTGTCGCACATGTGTGTTTCCAACCGGCGCCAGCTGCCCGCATTCATGTCATCCGTCTGTATGCCATCATTAAACAGGCTCGCTACCCAAGGAACCAACTCCGTCAACTTATTAATGCACCCGGATGCTTGGCCTCACCAGAATGCGCTACTTAAAGCGGCAACGCCCAGCTAAACTCTACACCATAGCGCGTCCTCTTACCTAGCATCACATCCATTAGGACCGCGAGCAGGAATGCTCTACAGGGGAGCTTGTCTTTGGGGATGAAGCTCGAGGTCGCCGCCCTTGTTCAACTTGCTGCTCTCAATGGAATACTGGCATAGCCAGACGCAGCCGCACAAGTGGTGGCCACGCTGGTAGCCGATGATGGGAGCACCGCTAGCCACGCATCCTACTTGCCGCAGCCCAATGTTCGGTGGTGCATGTGGCAGCTAAAGCGACGGACCGCCCACGTCCATCATCGTCAACCTCCCGTCCACCGGCACCACTGAGGTCTGATACGTCCATTTTGCATCATGTTTACCTACTGTTATTTATGTTGTTATATTGCATAATAATGCTTTTTGGAGTAATTCTAATGCCTTTTCTCTCATAATATGCAAGGTATACACAAAGGGGGAGAATCCCGGCAGCTGGAAATCTGGACCTGAAAAAGCTATGTTAGGCTACCTATTCTGCACAACTCCAAATTAGTTGAAACTTCACGAGTATTTTTTATGGAATAAATAAGAATTATTGGAGCCAATAAGTACCAGAGGGGGCCCACCAGGTGGGCATAACCCACCTAGGCGCGCCAAGGAGCCCAGGCTACCCTAGTGGGTTGTGCTCACCTCGGCCCACCTACATGACTTATGTACCAGAAGAGGGGCACCGTAGGGGGAGCGATTCGGCCAGGGGAACTTCCCTCCCGGAGGGGGAAATCATCGTCATCATCATCACCAACAACTCTCTCATCTTTGGGAGGGCTATCTCCATCAACATCTTCACAACGCCAACTCCTCTCAAACCCTATTTCATATCTTGTGTTCAATCTTTGTACTGGAACTATAGATTGGTGCTTGTGGGTGACTAGTAGTTTTGATTACATCTTGTAGTTGATTACTATATGGTTTATTTGGTGGAAGCTTATATGTTCAGATCCATTATGCTATTTAATACCCCTCTGATCTTGAGCATGATTATCATTTGTGAGTAGTTACTTTTGTTCTTGAGGTAACTGGAAAAATCATGTTGCAAGTAATCAGGTGAACTTTGTATGTGTTTGATATTTTGATGATATGTATGTTGTGATTCCCTTAGTGGTGTCATCTGAATGTCGACTACGTGACACTTCACCATATTTTGCCCTAAGGGAATGCATTGTGGAGTAGTTATTAGATGATGGGTTGCGAGAGTGAGAGAAGCTTAAACCCTAGTTTATGCGCTATTCTGTAAGGGACCGATTGGATCCAAAAGTTTAATGCTATGGTTAGAATTTATTCTTAATACTTTTATCATAGTTGTGTATGCTTGCGAGGGGGTTAATCATAAGTAGGAGGTTTTTTCAAGTAACAACAGCACCTAGGCACTGGCCCACCCACATACAAAATTATCAAAGTAGCGAACACGAATCGAACCAACATGATGAAAGTGACTAGATGAAATTCCCGTGTACCCTCAAGAATACTTTGCTTATCATAAGAGAACATTTTGGACTGTCCTTTGCCTCAAAAGGATTGGGCTACCTTTCTGCACTTTTGTTACTACTACCGTTACTTGCTCGTTACAAATTATCTTGCTATCAAACTACTCTGTTAACTACAATTTTAGCACTTGCAGATATTACCTTGCTGAAAACCACTTGTCATTTCCTTCTGCTCCTCGTTGGGTTCGACACTCTTACTTATTGAAAAGGCTACAATTGATCCCATATACTTATGGATCGTCAAGGCTATTTTTTGGCGCCATTGCCGGGGAGTGTAGCGCTCTTGGTAAGTGGAAATTGGTATGGAAAAATTATTACTACGTGCTGAAATTTATTGTCACTTGTTACTATGGAAAACAATCCTTTGAGGGGTTTGTTCGAGGTATCTTCACCTCGACCAGAACCACAATTAGTTGCCCCTAAACCTACTGCACCTACTTAAAATATTGAATATGAAATGTCTTCGGGTATGATAGAACAACTGCTAGCTAATCCTTATGCAGGAGATGTAACCGAACATCCTGATATGCACTTGATATATGTGGATGAAATTTGTGGATTGTTTAAGCTTGCAGGTTTACCCGGAGATGAAGCCAAGAAGACGTTTTTTCCTTTATCTTTGAAGGGAAAGGCATTGACATGGTATGGGCTATGCGATGATATTGGATTTGGAACTAGAATCGGTTGAAATTGGAATTCCATCAAAAAAATTATCCTATGTATTTAGTTCATCGTGATCGGAATTATATATATAATTTTTGGCCTCGTGAAGGAGAAAGTATCGCTCTTGCTTGGGGGAGGCTTAAGTCGATGTTATATTCATGCCTCAATCATGAGCTCTCAAGAGAAATTATTTTTCAGAATTTTTATGCTCGACTTTCTCGTAATGATCAATCCATGCTCGATACTTCTTGTAATGGTTCTTTTATGAAGAAGACTATTGAATTCCGGTGGGATCATTTAGAAAGAATTAAATGTAACTCTGAAGATTGGGAACTCGATGAAGTTAAAGAGTGAGGTATTGAGCCTAACTTTGAATGTGTTAAATCTTTTATGAATACCGATGCTTTTCAAAAGTTTAGCACTAAATATGGACTTGACTCTGAGATAGTAGCTTCCTTTTGTGAATCTTCTGCTACTCATGGCTATCTTCCTAAAGAGAAGTGGTTCAGATATCACCCACCAAATAAAGAAGAAATTAAAGAATCGGTAAAAGCTTGTTGATCCAGTTGTTCTCACTGCTTATATTGAAAAACTACCTTTCCCCGTTAGGATGAAGGAACATGCTAAAGTTTCAACTGTGGTCAACAAAAGTTATAGTAGAACACCTAAACCATCTGAACAAATCAAAGTTGAACCTAGTGTCGCTATGGTTAAGGATCCCTTGGTCGATAGTATTGATGGGCATGTTATTTACTTCTATGCTGAAGCAGCTAGAATTCCATACCCCGATGAAAAAGATGAACATAGACCAGTTGTTGGCATGCATGTTGTCTCAGTTAAGATAGGAGATCACTGTTATCATGGTTTATGTGACATAGGTGCTAGCGTGTGCACTATTCCTTATACCTTATATCAAGAAACTATGAATGATATAGCACCCGCTAAAATAGAAGACATAGATGTTACTATTAAGCTTGCTAATACAGATACTATATCACCAATTGGGATTGTTAGAGATGTTGAAGTCTTGTGTGGGAAAATAAAATACCCTACTGATTTTCTTCTTCTTGGTTCCCCACAAGATGGCTTTTGTCCCATTATATTTGGTAGACCTTTCTTGAACACTGTCAATGCTAAAATACATTGTGAGAAACAAACTGTCGGTGTTAGCTTTGGTGATGAATCTCATGAGTTTATTTTTTCTAAGTTCAGTAGAAAACCTCATAAGAAAGATTTGTCTAGTAATGATAAAATTATTGGTCTTGCTTCTATTGTTGTACCTCCTACTGATCCTTTAGAACAATATTTGCTAGACCATCAAAATTATTTGCATATGCGTAAAAGAAATGAAATAGATAGAATCTTGTTCGAACAACAACTTGTGCTTAAACACAATCTGCCTGTTGAAACTCTAGGAGGTCCTCCTCCACCTAAAGGTGATGCTGTGTTTGAATTAAAACAATTGCCAGACACTTTGAAATATGCTTATCTTGATGAGAAAAAGATATATCCTGTTATTATTCATGCTAACCTTTCAGAACATGAAGAAGAAAGATTATTGAAAGTTCTAAGGAAGCACCGGGCTGCTATTGGATATACTCTTGATGATCTTAAGGGCATTAGTCTCACTCTATGTCAGCACAAGATTAATATGGAACCTGATGCTAAACCCATTATTAGTCACCAACGTCAGTTAAATCCGAAGATGAAAGAAGTGGTAAGAACGGAAATATTGAAACTTCTGGAAGCAGGTATAATCTATCCTATAGCTGATAGTAGATGGGTAAGTCCTGTTCATTGTGTCCCTAAGAAGGGAGGTATAACTGTTGTTCCTAATGATAAGAATGAACTTATTCCACAAAGAATTATCACATGCTATAGAATGGTAATTGATTTTAGAAAATTAAATAGAGCAACGAGAAAAGATCATTACCCTCCGCCTTTTATTGATCAAATTCTAGAAAGATTATCTGAGCACACACATTTTTGCTTCCTTGTTGGATATTCTGGTTTTTCACAAATACTTGTTTCTCAACCTAATCAAGAAAAGACCACTTTTACTTGCCCTTTTGGAACTTATGCTTATAAACGTATGCCTTTTGGTCTATGTAATGCACCTGCTACCTTTCAAAGATGAATGACTGCTATATTCTCTGATTTTTGTGAAAAGATTGTTGAGGTTTTCATGGATGACTTTTCTGTTTATTGGAAGTCTTTTGATGATTGTTTAAGCAATCTTGATCGAGTTTTGCAGAGATGTGAGAAAACAAATCTTGTCTTGAACTGAGAGAAGTGCCATTTTATGGTTAACGAAGGTATTGTTTTGGGCAATAAATTTTTTGGAAGAGGTATTGAGGTTGACAAAGCCAAGGTTGATGCAACTGAGAAAATGCCATGTCCTAAAGATATCAAAGGTATTCGTAGTTTCCTTGATCATGCTGGTTTCTATAGGAGATTTATCAAAGACTTTTCTAAAAAAAATTAGGCCTATTACAAATCTTTTGCAAAAGGATATTCCTTTTGTTTTTTATGATGATTGTTTGGAAGCCTTCGAAATGCTCAAGAAAGCCTTAATTTCTGCAGCTGTTGTTCAACCACCTGATTGGAACTTGCATTTTGAGATTATGTGTGATGCTAGTGATTATGTTGTTGGTGCTGCTCTAGGACAAAGAGTTGATAAGAAATTAAATGTTATCCATTATGCTAGCAAAACTCTAGACAGTGCTCAACGAAATTATGCTACTACAGAAAAAGAATTCTTAGTAGTGGTGTTTGCTTGTGATAAATTTAGATCCTACATTGTTGATTCCAAAGTGACCGTTCACACCGATCATGCTGATATAAAATATCTTATGGAAAAGAAAGATGCTAAACCTAGACTCATTAGGTGGGTTCTTCTACTACAAGAATTTGATCTGTATATCAACGATAGAAAAGGAGTAGAGAACCCCGTAGCTGATAACTTGTCTAGGCTTGAAAATATTCTTGATGACCCACAACCTAATAATGATAGCTTTCATGATGAACAGTAAGCTGCAATAAATGTTTATAATATTACACCTTGGTATGCTGACTATGCTAATTATATTGTTGCTAAATACATACCATGAACCTTTACATACCAACAAAAGAAAAATTCTTCTATGATTTAAGACATTACTTTTGGGGTGACCCACATCTCTATAAAGAAGGAGTAGATGGTATTATTTGATGTTGTGTACCTGAGCATGAACATGAACAAATTCTATGGAAATGTCACTCCGAAGCTTATGGAGGACATCATGCGGGAGATAGGCCGCTCATAAGGCAATGATTCTGGGTTTTATTGGCCTACTCTCTTCAAGGAAGCCCGTAAGTTCGTATTATCTTGTGATGAATGTCAAAGAATAGGTAATATAGGTAAGCGTCAAGAAATGCCTATGAATTATTCACTTGCTGTTGAACCATTTGATGTTTGTGGATTTGATTTCATGGGACCTTTTCCTTGCTTTAATGGGAATACTCATATTTTGGTTGTTGTTGATTATGTTACTAAGTGGGTAGAAGCTATTCCAACCAGTAGTGGTGATCACAACACCCCTATTAAAATGCTTAAGGAAGTTATTTTCCCAAGGTTTGGAGTCCCTAGATATTTAATGACTGATGGTGGTTCACAATTTATTCATGGTGCTTTTCGTAAAATGCTTGCTAAGTATGATGTTAACCATAGAATTGCATCACCCTATCATCCTCAGTCTAGTGGCCAAGTTGAACTTAGCAATAGAGAAATAAAATTAATCTTACAAAAGACTGTCAATAGGTCCCAGAAGAATTGGTCTAAGAAACTAGATGATGCACTTTGGGCTTATAGAACAGCATATAAAAATCCTATGGGTATGTTTCCTTATAAAATAGTTTATGGAAATGCATGTCATTTGCCTCTTGAGTTAGAACATAAAGCACATTGGGCAATTGAAGAACTCAACTATGATTTCAAACTTGTGGGTGAAAAGAGGCTATTTGATATTAGCTCATTAGATGACTGGAGAACCCAAACTTGTGATAATGCTAAGTTATTCAAAGAAAAAAATTAAAAGATGGCATGATAAAAGAATCCAAAAGCGTGAGTTCAAATTTGGAGAATATGTTCTTTTGTAAAACTCTCGTTTCAGATTCTTTGCAGGAAACCTCCTCTCCAAATGGGAAGGACCCTATGTTATCGAGAAGGTTTCTCGATCGGGAGTTATCAAAATAAATAATGCTAAAGGCACGAACCCATAGGTTGTTAATGGGAAACGAATAAAACATTATATCTTAGGTACGCCCATTAATATTGAAAAAAAATATTATCCAAACTATGACACCGGAAGAACAGATAAAAGAAACCTTCCGAAACACTCCAGAATCGTGAAAAAGAGGAGGTACGTGATATGGTAAGTAAAAGGACTCCGAAAATCCGCAAAAATATGTTTTGTCATTTTTGGAATATTTAGAAAATTAGGAAAATAATAAACTAACATGAAGGTGACCCTGGTGGGCACAAGACAGCAGGGCGTGCCTAGCTTGCCAGGCGCGCCCATGTGGGTTGTGCCCACCTCGGATACCTTCCGGACTCCGTTTTTCTTCCATTTGCTTGTTTCCCAAGATAAAAAATCTTTATATACCCCCCAAACCTGTTGACCTCCGTATCGCAGAAAAATCTCCTGATTTCTTTTCTCGCTATTTTCTGTAAGATCTGTTGAGCCAGGCATCATGTCTTCTTGTTCCTCTAACAATGTGGAAGAGGATGCCTGGTTGTTGAAGATCGAGCTGAAGAGGGAAGAGCCCGTTGGAGCAGCCAAGGAGGACAAGAGCAAGGAGGCGACCGGAGATCAGGTCCCAGTGATCGAGCAAGCACTACCTGCCGAGGAGGAAGAGGAAGATATCCTTAAACCTTACTATGCTCATCTTACCCCCACTAGGATTGAAGCCTTCAGGATCATTGAAATAGTTCGTGTGCAAAATAAGTACCTTACTCGTGAAAATATTCTGCATCAAGAGCACATCACCTTCCTCCGGAGCGTCATCCGTAGATTGGAGAATCTCTTGCTCCTTAAGGACAGGGTCGCCACTACTTCATCACCAACACCTCCTTCTTCATCACCAAAAGAAAATTGAGTATCGGGTATGGGTACTCCCCTTGGTTTTTGCCAAGCTTGGGGAGGTGCCCCGGTATTGTATCACCTCCACTATATTTTGCCTTTACTTTTCCTAGTTCGATCCATAGTTTTATTTGCTTTAGATGAATAAAAGTTTAGTTCGATCCTTTCTTTTCGAGAGTTTTATTAGTGATCTATCCATGTAATTGTGTGCGAGATATATAATAAAATTAGTTTGAGTTTTGCTTCTTTTACTTTCTTGTTCAATAAAAAGAAAGGAAATAAATGAAAAAGATCATATGCTAATCTTATGGTAAGTGATGACATTACAAAGGAAAAGTATAAGTAGTAAATTTTATTGTAGATTGACAAACACAGCATTAGTCAATGATGCAACTCATGAAAGTATTAATAAGGGAAGAGAAGATTCACATGCAAATACACTATCTTGGAAATCTTTTGTGAATGTGAGTGATACGTCTCCAACGTATCTATAGTTTTTTATTGTTCCATGCTATTATATTATCCATCTAGGATGTTTTATATGCATTTATATGCTATATTATATGATTTTTGGGACTAACCTATTAACCTAGAGCCCAGTTCCAGTTTCTGTTTTTCCTTGTTTTTGAGTTTTACAGAAAAGGAATACCAAACGGAGTCCAATTGACGTGCCAATTTTTGATGATTTTTTATGGACTAAAAGAAGCCCCTGAAGTAAAAGACTTGGGCCAGAAGAGTCCCGAGCCATCCACGAGGGTGGAGAGCACGCCCCCTATCTCGTGGGTGACTCGGGGACCCCCCCTGATGTGAGACCGACGCCAAAAATTCCTATTAATACAGAAACCCCGAAAAGAAACCTAGATCGGGAGTTCTGCTGCCACAAGCCTCTGTAGCCACCAAAAACCAATCAGGACCCTGTTCCGGCACCCTGTCGGAGGGGGAACCATCACCGGTGGCCATCTTCATCATCCCGGCGCTCTCCATGACGAGGAGGGAGTAGTTCACCCTCGGGGCTGAGGGTATGTACCAGTAGCTATGTGTTTGATCTCTCTCTCTCTCTCTCTCTCGTGTTCTTGATATGGCATGATCTTGATGTACCACGAGCTTTGCTATTATAGTTGGATCTTATGATGTTTCTCCCCCTCTACTATCTTGTAATGGATTGAGTTTTCCCTTTGAAGTTATCTTATGGGATTGAGTCTTTAAGGATTTGAAAACACTTGATGTATGTCTTGCGTGGGATACCCGTGGTGAAAATGAGGTATTCTATTGATTCACTTGATGTATGTTTTGGTGATCAACGTGCGGGTTGCGTGACCTTGGGAATCTATGCATAGGGTTTGGCACACGTTTTCGTCTTGACTCTCCGGTAGAAACTTTGGGGCACTCTTTGAAGTTCTTTGTGTTTGTTTGACTAGATGAATCTGAGATTGTGTGATGCATATCGTATAATCAAACCCGCGGATACTTGAGGTGACATTGGAGTATCTAGGGGACATTAGGGTTTTGGTTGATGTGTGTCTTAAGGTGTTATTTTACTATGAACTCTAGGGCTGTTTGTGACACTTATAGGAATAGCCCAATGGATTGATCGGAAAGAATAACTTTGAGGTGGTTTCATACCCTACAATAGTCTCTTCGTTTGTTCTTTGCTATTAGTGACTTTGGAGTGACTCTTTGTTGCATGTTGAGGGATTGTTATACTATCTAATTATGTTAGCCTTGTTGAAAGAAATTGCACTAGTGAAAGTATGAACCCTAGGCCTTGTTTCGAAGCATTGCAATACTGTTTGTGCTCACTTCTATCATTAGTTACCTTGCTGTTTTTATATTTTTAGATTACAAAAACATATATCTACCATCCATATTTCACTTGTATCACCATTTCTTCGCCGAACTTGTGCACCTATACAATTTACCATTGTGTTGGGTGTGTTGGGGACACAAGAGACTCTTTGTTATTTGGTTGCAGGGTTGTTTGAGAGAGACCATCTTCATCCTACGCCTCCCGCAGATTGATAAACCTTAGGTCATCCACTTGAGGGAAATTTTCTACTGTCCTACAAACCTCTACACTTGGAGGCCCAACAACGTCTACAAGAAGAAGGTTGTGTAGTAGACATCAAGCTCTTTTCTGGTGCCGTTGCCAGGGAGGTTAGTGCTTGAACGTATATCTTTAGATCTTGCAATCGAATCTTTTAGTTTCTTGTTTTATCACTAGTTTAGTATATAAAATAAAACTACAAAAAAATTGGAATTGAGGATGCCTCGTATGCTTCATCTTTTTAATGTCTTCCGTGATAATGATGGAAAGGAAAATTGTGCCAGAGTGTTAGAAGAAGAATGCATTAAAATGTTTGGCATAAAATCTTTTGTATGATGAGCATGATTGCAATATTGTTAGTATGAATTCCTTGAATATCCATGATGCTAATGATATGCAAAGCCACAAGCTTGGGGATGCTATGTTTGATGAATATGATATTTTTAGTCCCCCAAGTTTTGATGAGCAAATTTATTATGATGATAGCATGCCTCCTATTTATGATGATTATGTTGATGAAAGTGGTTTCTGAGGTCATGACTTTATTTAGTGATGCATCCACTATTTCGGAAGAGGTTCCAATTGGTTATGAGAACAAAGTTGCTATCTATGATGATTATTGTGATGACATGTATGCTATAAATAAGAATGATAACCATGAAACTTGTCATCTTGATTTTAATTTCCAATTGGATTATGCCTCACATGATAGTTATTTTGTTGAGTTTGCTCCCACTACTATTCATGAGAAGAAATTTGCTTATGTGGAGAGTAATAAAATTTCTATGCTTGTGGCTCATGAAAAGAATACTTTATGTGATGGTTATATTGTTGAATTCATTCATCATGCTACTGAAAACTATTATGATGGAGGAATATATGCTTGTAGGAATTTCAATAATATCAAGTTTCCTCTCTATGTGTTGAAAATCTTGAAGTTATGCTTGTTTTGCTTTCCTATGCTAGTTGATCATTGTTCCCATAAGTTGTTTTCTCACAAAATCCCTATGCATAGGAAGTGGGTTAGGCTTAAATGTGCTATTCATATTATTCATCATGCTCCCATTATGTTTCAATTCTTATCTTTCAAGTGAGCATCATTGTCATCATTATGCCTAGCTAAAAGGCATTAAAGAAAAGCGCTTGTTGGGAGACAACCCAATATTTAACCCTACTGTTTTCGTGTGTTAACATGATTAATCTACTGTAGTAATAACTTTTTATAGCTTTTGTTTCAATAAAGTGCCAACTAAATCCTTTGGGAAGACTTGGGTGAAAGTTAATGCGATCTTGCTGTTAAAAGCAGAAACTTTGCGGTCACGAGAATAATTGTCATTTTTAACAGAAGAGTGATTTTGAGTTTATTCTTTTTGCAGAAGATTAATAGACAAATTCCTCACGTTCACCAATTTATTTCAGAATTTTTGTAGTTAGAGAAGTATTCGAGAGTTACATATTACTACAGACTGTTCTATTTTTGACAGATTCTGTTTTCTATGTGTTGTTTGTTTATTTTGATGAATCTATGAGTAGTATCAGAGTGTATGAACCATGGAAAAGTTGTAATACAGTAGATATAAGACCGATATGAATTTAGAATTAGTTCATAACAGTACCAAAAGTGGTGAGTTATTTTCTTATACTAACGGAGCTTACGAGTTTTCTGTTGAGTTTTGTGTTGTGAAGTTTCCAAGTTTTGGGTAAAGATTCGATGGACTATGGAATAAGGAGTGGAAACAGCCTAAGCTTGGGGATACCCAAGGCACCCCAAGGTAATATTCAAGTACAACCAAGAGCCTAAGCTTGGGGATGCGCCGGATGGCATCCCCTCTTTCGTCTTCGTTCATCGGTAACTTTACTTAGAGCTATATTTTTATTCACCACATGATATGTGTTTTGTTTGGAGCGTCAATTTATTTTATTTTGTTTTGCTTGCTGTTTGAATAAACCCCAAGATCTGAAATTCTTAAATGTTAGAGAGTCGTCACAAAGTTTCATAATTATTCGACTACTCATTGTGCTTCACTTATATCTTTCGGAGTAGTTTTTCGTATGCTCTAGTGCTTCACTTATATCTTTTTAGAGCGAGGCGGTGGTTTTATTTTGAAGAAATAGATGAACTCTCATGCTTCACTTATATTATTTTTAGAGTCTTTTAGAACAGCATGGTAATTTGCTTGGGTTATAAAACTAGTCCTAATATGATGGGCATCCAAGAGGGATATAATAAAAACATTCATATAAAGTGCATTGAATACTATGAGAAGTTTGATTATTTATGATTGTTTTGAGATATGAAGATGGTGATATTAGAGTCATGCTAGTAGATTAGTTGTGAATTTGAGAGATACTTGTGTTAAATTTGTGATTCCCATAGCATGCATGTATGGTGAACCGTTATGTGATGAAGTCGGAGCATGATTTATTTTTTTGATTGTCTTCCGTATGAGTGGCGGTCGGGGACGAGCAATGGTATTTTCCTATCAATCTATCCCCCTAGGAGCATGCTCGTAGTACTTTGATTCAATAACTAATATATTTTTGCAATAAGTATGTGAGTTCTTTATGACTAATGTTGAGTCCATGGATTATACGCACTCTCACCCTTCCACCGTTGCTAGCCTCTCTTGTGTCGCGCAATTTTTGCCGATAACATACACCACCACATACCTTCATCAAAATAGCCACCATACCTACCTATGATGGCATTTCCATAGCCATTCCGAGATATATTGCCATGCAAATTTCCACCGTTCCGTCTATTATGACACGCTTCATCATTGTCATATTGCTTTGCATGATCATGTAGTTGACATTGTATTTGTGGCAAAGCCATGGTTCATAATTCTTTCATACATGTCACTCTTGATTCATTGCACATCCCAGTACTCCGCTGAAGGCATTCATATCGAGACATATTTTGCTCTAAGTATCAAGTTGTAATTGTTGAGTTGTAAGTAAATAAAAGTGTGATGATCATCATTATTAGAGCATTGTCCCAGTGAGGAAAGGATGATGGAGACTATGATTTCCCCACAAGTCGGGATTGAGACTCCAGACAAAAAAAAGAAAAGCAAAAAAAGGGGCCAAAAAAAGAGAAGGCCCAAAAAACAAAAAACAAAAAAATGGGAGAAAAAGAGAGAACGGGAAATGTTACTACCATTTTTACCACACTTGTGCTTCAAAGTAGCACCATGATCTTCATGATAGAGAGTCTACTATGTTGTCACTTTCATATACTAGTGGGAATTTTTCATTATAGAACTTGGCTTGTATATTCCATTGATGGCTTCCTCAAATTGCCCTAGGTCTTCGTGAGTAAGCGAGTTGGATGCACACCAACTTAGTTTCTTTTTGAGCTTTCATACACTTATAGCTCTAGTGCATCTGTTGCATGGCAATCCCTACTCACTCACATTGATATATGTTGATGGCTGTCAGTGTCAAAACCGGCGGATCTCGGGTAGGGGGTCCCGAACTGTGCGTCTAGGCGGATGGTAATAGGAGACAAGGGACACGATGTTTTTACCCAGGTTCGGGCCCTCTCGATGGAGGTAAAACCCTACTCTTGCTTGATTAATATTGATGATATGGGTAGTACAAGAGTTGATCTACCACAAGATCAGAGAGGCTAAACCCTAGAAGCTAGCCTATGGTATGATTGTTGTTCGTCCTATGGACTAAAACTCTCCGGTTTATATAGACACCGGAGAGGGCTAGGGTTACACAGAGTCGGTTACAATGGGAGGAGATCTTCATATCGTATCGCCAAGCTTGCCTTCCACGCCAAGGAAAGTCATATCCGGACACGGGACGGAGTCTTCAATCTTGTATCTTCATAGTCCGGGAGTCCGGCCAAAGGTCATAGTCCGGCCATCCGGATTCCCCCTAATCCAGGACTCCCTCAGTAGCCCCTAAACCAGGCTTCAATGATGACGAGTCCGGCGCGCAAATTGTCTTCGGCATTGCAAGGCGGGTTCCTCCTCCGAATACTTTATAGAAGATGTTGAACACAAGGATAGTGTCCGGCACTGCAAAATAAGTTCCACATACCACCATAGAGAGAATAATATCTGCACCAATCCAATCTGCTGGCGTATTCCGCAGCGTGATATCACGCCATGGCTGAGCCTTTATTTTAATCGTTTTACTGTTCCACCTCAGCGCGTTTAGCGAGGCGTTTTCCTGCACGTCTTGTCAAGGCAGAGATTGTGTCCCCTATTCCGGGATTCTCATCAATACGGGCGTGGGTAACCCAACTGTGCCTTTGGTATGACTCTCTAATTGAAAGCGAGTCCCAAACGGTTACGGGGAGGGCTCTTGGTATTCCACCCCTTTATAAAGGGACCAAGGCTTGCCTCCTTTCTTTTCAATCCAATCGTATCCGCCCCTCACCTCGAGTTCCAACACCCATGGCTCTAGTTTTAGGCGCTTCGGACCTTCGACGATGCCCGGCTCCGACCTTCAAGGCCAGTGGATGCCTTCCTCCGTTACGGAAGAAGACGTGCGAAAGCTGAGAGATGCCAGGTATCTAACCGGCGAAATCTCGCATAGGCTGCCTGCTCAAGGGCAGGCCATTCCCACTCCCCAGCCCGGTGAGAGTGTGGTGTTCACATCTCATTTCCTTCGGGGGCTAGGCTTCCCGATTGATCCCTTCGTGTGGGGGCTGATGTTTTATTATGGGCTGGAATTCCACGACTTAGCTCCGGAGTCCATCCTCCAAATCTCATCATTCATTGTCGTGTGCGAGGCCTTCCTCCATATCACTTCTCACTTAGGATTGTGGCTTAGAACCTTCAAGGTGGAACCGAAGAAGGTCGAGGGGCAGCACGCTAAGTGCGGAGGAGCTATCATAGGCAAGATGGCCGACGCTCCATGGCCCGAGGGCTCTTTCCAAGAGGAGTTCGGCTTATGGCAACGGGACTGGTTTTACATCACAGCCCCCAGGGGCACCACATGGGTGGCGCCACCTGCTTTTCGCTCGGGTCCCCCACCACGAAGAGCATCATGGGTCAATGAAGGGCTTATCTGGGGGCCGTCCAAAGATGTGCCCCTACTGCAGGACCGCATTCGACATCTCCTAGAAAGGGATATTAACTTGACCGTAGTGGCGCAAGTTATGCTAATTCGCCGCACGCTGCCCTGCAAACGTCGCCCTCTCCACCTGTGGGAATTTAATCCGGAGGGATCGCGAGTCCTCCAACATTTTATGGGCGCGACACCCGTGGAGATGTACAAATTGTTCTTTGGATCACTAGCAAGGTGTCCGGACTTGTCCGAGGACGCAGGTCTGAGCTGCAATCGCCCGGATGCTCAGGTAAGTAGCCCCGTATTTGGACACGCCATCCGTATTTTCATCATAAAATTGCCCTTTAACAGAGCTATCCTTTGAACAGGAGTGGATAGCGAAGGCAAAGCTTATCAGGTGTCCAGCCCCCCTGCTCGAGACCGCGCCAGATCCCGTGTTAACCAGGATGCTAGAGATTATGCTTTTGGCAGAGGGCGAAGAGAGGAACCAAGGAGCTACCGCCTCCACGACGGAGGCTGTTAGGAAGGGAGGAATCGAGAATTCCCCCAACCTGGGAAAGAAAAGGACTACCTCTGAAGACCCAGAGGTGATGACCTCGAAACGGGGGGAGAAATCTTTGTCAGAGGATCCGGCGCCGGAGAATGCCCCGGCCGCATTGCGCCCTCAAGGGGATCAGCTTTCCTCCGAGCCGTAAGTAAAGAGAGGGGTTCAAAAATGAGTGGCATCCCTGTTTTATTTCTGAGGAAGATAACCCAAATATTACCTTGCAGTTCGGATCTCAACCCTTCTCAGCAGAGCTCGTCTTCAGGGGATCTTCGTCCGGAGATGATGGAGAGCGAAACGCCTCCCCTAGCTGCACCATCTTACGAGGCAGGCGACCCCGAGGTGTTGTCCCGGCGGGTTTCTCCAAGTCCGGATCCTGAAAAAGGTCGTCGGGCTAGTCCGGCACCCTCTGGTGCGCGGTCGGAGAGGCTGAGGGATCTGCTCGGGCGAGCGTCCGTCTCAGAAGAACACTGTATGTTGATGAACACGGTGATAGGAAGGATTTCATCCGCGGAAAGCGGATTGTACGAGGCCGCCAGGAGTTTACTCACAGGCTTTGAGGTACGTGAAAAGGTGTACCTTTTGGTAGAGATGCATATATAAAATGCGCCCTGTATAAATAGTAGCCCCTGAGACTCTGTGTGTCGTCAAGAGTGATGGCGCACAGAGGATCATAACCCCAGGTGTAAAATGTCACCTTTTTATGAAGGTGGCAAGGCGTTCGGTGGCTAGCCGGACTGATGAATCTGCCGAGCTAAAGCGGCAACTTGACGTGGCGGATGCCGACATCGTGCTTGTAAATAAGCAGCTAGACGAGGCGCAAGGTATGCTCCACAGACATCTGATAAGAGGAGTTCGATGCTCGTGCCTTATAATATATGTGCTTAATGCAGATAGTGCTGCTGCCGTGGAGAACATTCGGGCGGAACTTGCCCGAGCCAAGAAGCAAGCAAGGAAAAGTGATGCAGCTGCCGTTAAGGCGGCTGAAGAGCTAAAAGCCGAACATGCTACTCACTGTCAGAGCAAGAAAGTAATACCGAGATGGCTATAAAATTGAAGGATGCTGCCGACCACTGTAAATTTCTCGAACAAGAAGGAAGGGCGGCTCAGAAGGACCTTGAGAAGATCACTGTCGAGGCCAAGCATACTCGCTCTGCAATGAGAGCTATGAAGGAGGAGCTGCGTCAGGCCGGAGATATCACGGCTGGAAAGCCCTATATGCTGCGGATGAAGTTCGGGGATCCTAAGTATGCTCCGTTAGACCGTCAGTGGAGTGCGGAAAACACTTATCTGGATTTGGCAGCGAGTGCGGCAGACGCAACCAAACACTTTCGAGGTCGAGGTGACCATAAATTGGAAGAACTTTTTTGGTCGTAGTTCCACAATCCAGAACGCCCACTTTCGGTATCCGACCGTTTGGCCGCCTGGGCGCTGAACAGGTTATCTGGACTCACCATGAAGTATGTTGTGAGTCGTTTGTGGCCGGGAGAGCCAGAGCCGAAGAGTTATTTTAGCTTGGTGCAGCAATTCCTTGGTTCGGTGCCGCATGTTGATGCAATGAAGAGGTCGGCGTGCATAGAGGGTGCACAAATGTCTCTTGCCCGTGTCAAGACATACTGGGTGGATATGAAGGCCAGTGTTGTTGCATCCCGGGATTCGGACGAAGGCCGAGTACCTGCCAGGCACTACTTTGAGGAAGTTCTTCTGGGCGCTTGTTTAATAGAAGCGCAGTGCTCGAAGGATGTTGTGTTTGAATAGCATGTGCTATTGTAAAAGGACTATTTTGATAGAATATAAAAGCTTTTTATACTTGTGCTTGCAAGAATTATGGTACCTCCTGTGCGGCCGTTAATGTATATGTGTATATAACCTGAAAGATGGCAGTCGTTGGCTTCAGCCCCCACGCATATAATGCGGGGGTGTTCGCAAAAAGGCGCCTTTTCACACTTAATCCAACGTCTTGGTCCTACAAAGGAGGTGATAGCGCGGCGAACTAGGCAACCGGACTATAATGCTTTATCACTTTCACTTAGCCATAGGAGTTTGACAGTGGGGCTACTCAATAGCCCCTAGAGGCACCGCGCTTGCCCAAATTAGGGACGCGTGTGTGCCTGACCGAGAAGCGGCCCTTCGTTAATGCGGAGGAATCCTAAAGATTCCGAGAGTCATCGAGTGGTTTACCAGTCTCTCGCTATATCATGACAGTCAGCTTTCGGCTTTCTCTACTGAGGTGCTCACCTGGCCGAACCGGGGCACAATCGCAGTAGTTCTCCTGGTGCCGCGTTAGCCGATATAACAGAACGTAAGGCAGCAAAACACAGGAGCCGGGCAAACCCAACATTTGACCAAAGACATGATTCGGAGCTGATGCATATAAGGCCAAACTCGCGACGCTGAACACTCCCTACGGTATTCGGTCTTTATGAAGACGGGCCGAACCAAAGCCCTTGGTAAAAAAGCCCCTGGTGTCCAGGTACGCGCAAAATTCTGGCGTGGCCACATGCCAAGACGCCAGCCTCCTCCTGGGTTATAGCGAAAACCGGGGGATGTTGTCAACAAGAGACAGTAAAAAAGGTTTATGCAGGGTCTTAATCTGAAAAGAATCCTTGAAACGGGTCCCTACTGCACGTCTGCGCCTGTGTCTCCGTTTTGCTATATCCTGGACGGGCGTAGCACGGTGTTCGTCTGCGAAAGAGAGGAACTTAGTAAAAAATAAGCGTGCGAGAAATCTATATTAAAATAAACAAAATATAGTCGGAGCAAAATTGAGCCGTATTGTCTCCTGGCGTGAACACGCGGAGCCCCTTGCACAGGGTTATGCGGCTATTAAGCCTTTGTATGTTTACGCCGGACTCGTCGAGCCGTGTCCGGGATAGTAGGGCTCGATTAGTGTGCGGCTGTCCAGGCGGTCGCACCATTACCCGTACTTTGGGGATCAATTGATATTTCCCTTTAATGAGATTATGCCTCGTGGACCAGGCATTTTAAGTGTAAGGGATGCATAATGCGGTATTGCGTTAAAGCGGGCGAAAGCTTCACGTCCCAGTAGAGCTTGATAGCGACTTATGAATGGGGCGATGTGGAAGGTTAGCTTTTCGCTTCGGAAGTTGTCGGGTGAGCCGAACGTGACTTCTAACGAAAGGGAACCCATACTCTGGGTATCTGGATCTGGCGTGACTCCTTGAAAGGAAGTGTTACCATGAAAAATTATAGCTGGGTTTACCCCCAGTTTGCGGATTGTGTCCTGATATAACAGGTTTAGGTCACTACCGCCGTCCATAAGGACTTCTGTAAATTGGAATCCGTCAATAATCGGATCTAGGACCAAGGCAGTCCAGCCTGCGTTCCGGGCCCCTCTGGAGTAATCCTGATGATCGAAGGTGATTGGTTGTAACAACCAGTGGCGGTGCTCCTCTGGGGAGGGCCGTGTGGCGCATAGCGCCGTTCTGTTTTTCCCTTTTGTCATCTGAAGTGAATTTACTGTTTTGACTTCTTATGGGAACTTCTTTTATTCTCCGGTGTTCTGCTTGTGGGGTGCGTCGTCATCCTCGCTTGGTATGTCGAGCCCCTTGTGTTCGGCGTTGAGTTTGCCGGACTGCTTGAAGACCCAACAATCTCTGTGGGTATGGTTTGCAGATCTCCTGGGGGTACTGTGGATTTGACATATTTTGGCCAGGATTTTGTTGAGGTTAGATAGCTTGTCCTTGTCATCTTTGGGGGCGGCTTTTTCTGATTTTGCCGAGAGCTTTTGAATCCGGCGTTGACTGCCGTGCTCATCGGGCTGTTATCCTTGATCCGGCGCTGTTCTTTGTTACAGCACGGTTTCCTATTTCCATCTTTGAGTTCGGATGTACTTGGGTCGCTAGTGCTGCTTCTTGCCAACCAGCTATCTTCTCCTACGCAAAAGCGGGTCATGAGGCTTGTTAATGCGGCCATTGTTCTTGGCTTTTCTTGGCCTAGGTGTCTGGCGAGCCATTCGTCTCGGACGCTAAGTTTGAAAGCTGCTAGGGCCTCGGCGTCCGGACAGTCGACTATCTGATTCTTTTTAGTAAGAAATCTGTTCCAGAGTTTTCGGGCTGACTCTCCGGGCTACTGAGTTATATGACTCAGATCATCTGCATTCGAAGGTCGGACATAGGTCCCTTGAAAATTTGCCCAGAAAGCATCCTCGAGCACTTCCCAACTTCCCATGGTGTTTTCGGGAAGGCTTTTAAGCCAATATCGGGTTGGCCCTTTGAGCTTAAGCGGTAAGTATTTTATGGCGTGAAGGTCATCTCCTCTGGCCATGTGTATGTGGAGGATATAATCCTCAATCCAGACTCCAGGGTCTGTTGTTCCGTCGTATGCTTCTATGTTTACGGGCTTGAATCCCACTGGAAATTCATGATCCAATACCTCATCGGTAAAACATAGGGGATGTGCGGCGCCCCTGTATGTAGTGTGTCGCGATGTTCGGATATTTTTTGCATTGCGTTGCTCAATGGAGCTTGCTTTCTTGGACCATAGATGGATCTGGTTGGACCAGTTGTTTGATGCGAGTCTTTGGGCGGGTCGCGTGCTGTATTGAGTGTGGCGCCCTTTGTCGCTTGAGATCGATCGTGAGGTCGTCTATCTGACCTGGTGGCTTCCTTGTTTTTTGACTGTGGGGGCTCTAAGGCCTCTTCGTCAAATTCCGGTAGTAATTTCCACTTCGGATAGCTCTTTGTGTGGTGACTGCTGCCGTACTTGCGTGCGGTATTGAGTACTTTGCCCCATCTGATTCTGAGTGCATCTTCCGCTATTTTGAGCTTCCGCTTCTGCTTTTTCAGGCTACGTGCAGTGGCAACGAGCCTTTGGTGGAGGTTCTGGTGTTCCAGCTTCTTGGCCGGCGTGAGGTCGTCCAGACTATTATCTTTCCCGGGGATGGCTTGTTCGGTTTGTCCGCCCTATTTGGACGGTTGCTCGATGGCATGTTCGTCTTTCGTTGATTTTCCCTGCTCTATGGCTGGGTCTCTGTCGAGGTGGGGCTTGGCGCGGCGATTACGCTGCCGCTTTGATTGTTTTTCGAGGGAACGATCCCTAGTTGCGCCCTTTTGATCCTTGTCGTTGCTTCTTTTAGGTGTGTCCACCATGTATACATCGTGTGATGAGGTGATTGTTCGGTGCTCTATAGGCGCTAGTTCTTAGTCGTCTCCTTCATCGGCGTCCATACTGTCGATGTCTTCGGAGTCGACGTCGAGCATGTCGGTTAGATCGTCGACAGTGGCTACAAAGTGGGTGGTGGGTGGGTTTCGAATTTCTTCGTCGTCCGCGTCCCAACCATGCTGACCATAGTCCGGCCAGGGCTCTCCTGACAAAGAGAGAGACTTTAGTGAATTCAGGATATCGCCAAAGGGCGAGTGCTGAAAGACGTCCGCGACGGTGAACTCCATGATCAGAGCCCAATCGGGTTCGATCGGAAGGGGTGCGGAAGATTCGGAGTCCGGAAAGGAGTCCGGCACCTTGGAGTCACGGGCCTTGCAAATGACTAGGCTGGTATTCAGCTCTATCGCCGTAGAGATTGCGGCTCCTGGGGCGGCGTCCAACTGACCGTCCCCGACTGGTGCAGTCGGCTCCGAGGTAATGGTCGGAGCGGGCACCTGAGCGGCGCTCGGGGCGCTGTCCGGCGACAGAGCTAGATCATGCCCATCGTGACAGTGCTGCGCGCTCGACTGTGGCTCGAATCCGTCAAAGATCAAGTCCCCACGGATGTCGGCCGTGTAGTTTAGGCTTCCAAATCTGACCTGATGGCCAGGGGCGTAGCTTTCGATCTGCTCCAGATGGCCAAGCGAATTGGCCTGCAGTGCGAAGCCGCCGAATACGAAGATCTGTCTGGGGAGAAAAGTCTCACCCTGGACCGCGTCGTGGTTGACTGTCGAAGAAGCCATCGGGCCTAAGGGTGATGACACAGAGGAACTCTCAATGAAAGCACCAATGTCGGTGTCAGAACCGGCGGATCTCGGGTAGGGGGTCCCGAACTGTGCGTCTAGGCGGATGGTAACAGGAGACAAGGGACACGATGTTTTTATCCAGGTTCGGGCCCTCTCGATGGAGGTAAAACCCTACTCCTGCTTGATTAATATTGATGATGTGGGTAGTACAAGAGTTGATCTACCACGAGATCAGAGAGGCTAAACCCTAGAAGCTAGCCTATGGTATGATTGTTGTTCGTCCTACGGACTAAAACTCTCTGGTTTATATAGACACCGGAGAGGGCGAGGGTTACACAGAATCGGTTACAATGGGAGGAGATCTTCATATCGTATCGCCAAGCTTGCCTTCCACGCCAAGGAAAGTGCTATCCGGACATGGGACGGAGTCTTCAATCTTGTATCTTCATAGTCCGGGAGTCCGGCCAAAGGTCATAGTCTGGCCATCCGGACACCCCCTAATCCAGGACTCCCTCAATGGGCATCTCCATAGCCCGTTAATATGCCTAGTCAATGTGAGACTATCTTCCTCCTTTTTTGTCTTCTCCATAACCACAATTATATTCCACCTATAGTGTTATATCCATGGATCACGCTCATGTATTGCATTAAGATTGAAAAAGTTTGAGAACATCAAAAGTATGAAACATTGCTTGGCTTGTCATCGGGGTTGTGCATGATTTAAATATTTCGTGTGATGAAGATAGAGCATAGCCAGACTATATGATTTTGTAGGGATAGCTTTCTTTGGCCATGTAATTTTGAGAAAACATGATTGCTTTGTTAGCATGCTTGAAGTATTGTTGTTTTGATGTCAATATTAAACATTTGTTTTGAATCTTATGGATCTGAATATTCTTGCCACGATAGAGAAGATTACATTGATAAATATGTTAGGTAGCATTCCACATCAAAAAATCTATTTTTATCATATACCTACTTGAGGACGAGCAGGAATTAAGCTTGAGGATGCTTGATACGTCTCCAACGTATCTATAATTTTTATTGTTCCATCCTATTATATTATCTATCTAGGATGTTTTATATGCATTTATATGCTATTTTATATTATTTTTGGGACTAACCTATTAACCTAGAGCCCAGTGCCAGTTTCTGTTTTTCCTTTATTTTTGAGTTTTACGGAAAACGAATAACAAATAGAGTCCAATTGACGTGCCAATTTTTGATGATTTTTTATGGACCAAAAGAAGCCCCCAAAGTAAAAGAGTTAGGCTAGAAGAGTCCCGAGCCATCCACGAGGGTGGAGGGCGCGGCCTACCCCCCTGGGTGTGCCTCCTATCTCGTGCATGACTCGGAGACACCCTAATGTGAGACCGACGCCAATAATTCCTATAAATACAGAAACCCCCGAAAAGAAACCTAGATCAGGAGTTCCACCACCGCAAGCCTCTGTAGCCACCAAAAACAAATCGGGACCCTGTTCCGGTACCCTGCCGGAGGGGGGAACCATCCCAATGCTCTCCATGACGAGCCGGGAGTAGTTCACCCTCGGGGTTGAGGTTATGTACCAGTAGCTATGTGTTTGATCTCTCTCTCTCTCTCTCTCTCTCTCTCTCTCGTGTTCTTGATATGGCACGATCTTGATGTACCGTGAGCTTTGATATTATAGTTGGATCTTATGATGTTTCTCCCCCTCTACTCTCTTGTAATGGATTGAGTTTTCCCTTTGAAGTTATCTTATCGGATTGAGTCTTTAAGGATTTGAGAACACTTGATGTATGTCTTGCATGGGATACCCGTGGTGACAAATGGGGTATTCTATTGATTCACTTGATGTATGTTTTGGTGATCAACTTGCGGGTTCCGTGACCTTGGGAATCTATGCATAAGGGTTGGCACATGTTTTCGTCTTGACTCTCTGGTAGAAACTTTGGGGCACTCTTTGAAGTTCTTTGTGTTGGTTTGACTATATGAATCTGAGATTGTGTGATGCATATCGTATAATCAAACCCACAGGTACTTGAGGTGACATTGGAGTATCTAGGTGACATTAGAGTTATGGTTGATGTGTGTCTTAAGGTGTTATTTTACTACAAACTCTAGGGCTGTTTGTGACACTTATAGGAATTGCCCAATGGATTGATCGAAAAGAATAACTTTGAGGTGGTTTCGTACCCTACAATAGTCTCTTCATTTGTTCTCCGCTATTAGTGACTTTGGAGTGACTCTTTGTTGCATGTTGAGGCATTGTTATATGATCTAATTATGTTATCCTTGTTGAGAGAACTTGCACTAGTGAAAGTATGAACCCTAGGCCTTGTTTTGAAGCATTGCAATACCGTTTGTGCTCACTTTTATCATTAGTTACCTTTCTGTTTTTATATTTTCAGATTACAGAAACATATATCTACCATCCATATTGCACTTGTATCACCATCTCTTCGCCAAACTAGTGCACCTATACAATTTACCATTGTATGGGGTGTGTTGGGGACATAAGAGACTCTTTGTTATTTGGTTGCAGGGTTGTTTGAGAGAGACCATCTTCATCCTACGCCTCCCACGGATTGATAAACCTTAGTTCATCCACTTGAGGGAAATTTGCTACTGTCTGTAGCGACCAGACCTCAAACAGTCTGATCTCTGTGCTTCAGTGTCATCCCTGGATCAGTAATGCTAACACGGACAGTACTTGAAGGATTTATAACAGAGTACGAATCAAGCACTTATTACATCGAATGTCTCCAAAGAGAAGTTATTACAATAAATATGGCTTAAGGCCATCTAATAATGATAATAGTAGAAGGCTTGGAAGATAAGTGAGTCCATCAACTCCAACGGCATCACTGAGTATAGAACCACGATCCTAAGGCATCTTACTCGTCGTCTGAAAAGTCTGCAACATGAACGTTGCAGCCCGAAAACGGGTCAGCACATGGAATATGCTGGCAAAGTAACACATAGAGAGTATGAAAGAATACAACTATACTACATGCATATATGGCTGGTGGAAAGCTCTATGGTTATAGTTTTGCGTAAAGCCAGTTTTTCCCTACTGCAAAGGAATAAATTTATTTAACTATCATGGTGGTTGTTAAACATTGAGAATGGTTGACAGCATTCTCAATCCCGATTAAGTAACATCATCATTAAACAATCCCAACAATATTAGTTAAAGTAACATGATGAGATTCACATGATAATCCAAGTACTAGATACTCAAAACGTCCATAACCGGGGACACAGCTAATCATGATTAGTTTATACACTCTACAGAGGTTTGCACACTTTCCCCACACGACTCGATCTCCTCCGTTGGTTTTCTCGCACTACACGGTGTTTGAGAAACGGATGACTGAGACATAGTCTTTCAGAAGCGCTAGCACCTTACGATGGGTAGACCTGTACAGCTACTTCCCCGTACATTTGCTAGTCTACCACTGTAAGAGTTCGCACGACTTAATCAACAATGCTAGAGCCCATAATAGCATGTGGCTGCACACGGAAGTTTCTAGCATGAATAATCTTATGATCCCTTTGAGCCTGGGTGGCGGTCCAAAAACAACAGGCAATCCTGGAATACCCAAGTGCCTCAATCCACCCAGATGTGTATTAAAGTTGCCACCTTAAATAAACCATTTATTTAACAATCTCACATCTGTCATGGAAATTCACTCACCCAATCCACGTCTACTAGCATAGCATGGCATAATAAGCAAACGTAGAAGTAACTCCCAAGGGTTTGAATAATAAAACTGGTAATAGGTCTACCTCATCTACTTCCAAAACCCACAATTTAATTAGATCCTAATCATGCAGCTGTTTGAGGATTGATCTAACGCATAAAAACTGGGTATGAAAAGAGTATGATCAAAGTGTTACTTGCCTTGCTGATGATCCGCGAAACCTAGTGATTCGAAATAGCAAGCGGCGCAGTCCGGGTACTTTATCGCAAACAAACAAGCAAACAAGCATACAATAAGTACTCAATTATAGCACGGGTAAAACTCAAATAAGAGATCTAACCATAAGGTTCAACTTAAGAACTCCGGTTTGCAAAAAAAGAAACAAATCGGATGAAGAAACAAAACTCAAACTGCGAAAGAAACAAGCTTCGTTTACTAATCTGGACCTAAGTCAAATTTTACCGAATCAAAAACTTGTTTGAGTAGATTCTTCGGAAAGAGGGTTTCGAGATGAAACTCTAGGCGCTTGAATCGCCTAATTCCGATAAACGAGTGAAAAGATAAACTAAAACGAAAATTGGATCAGAAATCACGATCAGAAAAATCACGGAATAAATTCGAGAAAAAGAAAAACGACAAACAGATTAACGAACGAACGTTCGTTATCTGGATCTAACCGATGGATACGTCCGTTAAAACGAACGAACGAGCGAACGCTCGCTAAATAAATATACCGATAAAAGCGATCTAATAAAATAATAATAATAAACTAGGGTTTTCTTTTTTTAAACCGAAGTGGTTTTCTAAAAAAACGGCGTCGGCGGCACCGGCGGTACCTCCGGCAGGGTCCTCCGGCGAGGCGAGGCAGCTCCGGCGGGGTTGGCTAGGGGCGCCGGGGCTCCAGCGGCGGGGTGGGGTGGTGTGGCGGTGATGGCGGCGGCTGCAGGCGGCGGCGGCGGCGACACGAGGCGGCAGGGC
>NC_041383.1:502433307-502441513 GCF_002162155.2 Triticum dicoccoides
CGGGTCGGCTCCGGCGGCGGGGTGTGCGCTGGCGTCGGCTTCGACTCGGGGCTCCAGGGGGGCCCCGGGGTGGGTATTTATGGGGGGGTCCGACTTGGGGAAGGGGTCGGGCGGCGGCGGCTCGGACTCCCAAGTCCGGCGTTGGCACGGCGAGGAAGGCGGTGGCGCGGGCGGGCCGGCCTGGCTCGGCTGGGCTTCGGCCCAGTCGGGCGCGGGGAGTTTTTTTTTTAAAGAAATAATTTTGCTGAACTTAAAAAAAATGTAGAAAATTAAATAAAAAACTAAAAATACCAAAATAAATTTTCATCGTCCAAATAAAATATTTAGAACGAGATGAACATTTTTTTGGTCCTAAATTGCATTTTTGAAAATCGTGCAATTTTTCCTAAATCCAAATAAAATAGCAAAAACACCAAAATAAATCTTATTTGATTTTTTATTAAATCCCCATTATTTCTTTATTTTGGGAAAGTCATTTTATTACCTCTCTCATATTTTTATGATCGAAATAATTGAAGATAAAATAAATAAAATCAAATGACCCTATTTTCAAAATTTGAAAAAACTCAAATATGAAAATAACGAAATCCCCAACTCTCTCCGTGGGTCCTTGAGTTGCATAGAATTTCTAGGATCAAGGCAAAAATGCAAATAAAATATGATATGCAATGATGATCTATGTATAACATTCCAAATTGAAAATTTCGGATGTTACAAACCTACCCCCCTTAAGATGAATCTCGCCCTCGAGATTCGGGTTGGCTAGAAAGTAGGTGAGGGTGGTCCTTCAGCAAATCTTCCTCTCATTCCCAGGTGGCTTCCTCCTCGGTGTGGTGGCTCCACAGAACTTTACAAAACTTGATAACCTTGTTGCGGGTGACTCGGCTGGCATACTCAAGAATCTTAATTGGTTTCTCCTCATAGGTCAAATCACTATCCAACTGAATTGCCTCTAGTGGCACTGTATCTCTCAGTGGTATATCAGCCATCTCTGCGTGGCACTTCTTCAACTGGGAAACTTGGAACACGTCGTGAACTCCTGACAATCCCTCAGACAATTCCAACTTGTAGGCAACTTCTCCCATACGATCCAAAACTTTATACGGTCCCACAAAACGTGGCGCTAACTTTCCTTTAACACCAAAACGCTTGACTCCTCGAAGTGGAGATACACGAAGATAGACTCTATCTCTGACTTTGTAAACGGTCTCCTTGCGTTTTGAATCTGCATTGCTTTTCTGCCTGGACTGGGCTACCTTGAGCCTGTCGCGAATCAACTTCACTTTCCATTCAGACTCCTTAATCAATTCTGGTCCAAACAACTGACGGTCTCCAACTTCATCCCAAGACAACGGGGTTTTGCACCTCCTTCAGTATAGGGCTTCGAAAGGGGCCATTTTCAAACTAGATTGATAACTGTTGTTGTAAGAGAACTCTGCATATGGCAAATTGTCGTCCCAACTAAATCCATAATCTAGCGCACAAGCTCTCAGCATATCCTCTAAAATTTGATTTACTCTCTCGGTCTGTCCATCTGTCTACAGATGAAAAGCGGTACTGAAATCTAGCCTGGTACCCAAGGTTTCATGCAACTGATTCCAGAACTTTGAGGTGAACTGAGTTCCTCTATCTGATACGATGCTCCTTGGAACTCCATGCAGACATACGATCCTGGTCATATAGATCTTGGCCAACTTGGCACTTGTGTAAGTAGTCTTCACTGGAATGAAATGAGCTACCTTCGTCAAACGATCGACTACCACCCAAATCGAGTCATAGCCTGAACGAGTCCTGGGCAATCCCGTGATAAAATCCATGCCTAGCTTATCCCACTTCCATTCAGGTATTGGTAATGGTTGCAACAACCCTGTTGGCTTCTGATACTCTGCCTTTACTCTCTAACATACATCACAAACTCTTACTTACTCCGCAATATCCTTCTTCATTTCGGTCCACCAGAAAGTCTCCTTCAAATACAAGTACATCTTGGTATTACCCGTGTGAATTGAATACGGCGAATCATGGGCCTCTTGCAAAATCAACTTCCTGATTTTTGGGTTATTGGGCACATAAACGTGGTCTTCAAACCATAGGGTATCGTGCTCATCCTCACGAAATCCCTTGGCTTTTCCTTTGCTCAACTTCTCTTTTATCTCAGCAATCTCCTTGTCAGTCTTCTGAGCTTCTCTAATCTTATCCATCAAAGTCGATTGAATTTCCAATGTTGCTACATAGCCTCTCGGAACTATCTCCAAACATAGTTCGCAAAAGTCCTCGGCTAACTCCTTTGGCAATCCTGCGGTCATGAGTGTATTGACATGGCTCTTACGGCTCAACACGTCGGCTACTACGTTAGCCTTTCCGGGGTGATACTGCAATCTCATATCGTAATCCTTGATGAGTTCCAACCACCTCCTTTGCCTGAGATTTAACTCCTTTTGTGTGAAAATGTACTTCAAACTCTTGTGATCCGTGTACACTTCACAATGATTTCCGATAAGAAAATGTCTCCATGTTTTCAATGCTTGCACTACGGCTGCTAACTCCAAATCATGTGTGGCATAATTCAACTCATGAGGTTTAAGTTGTCCTGATGCATACGAGACAACTCTTCCTTCCTGCATAAGCACTGCTCCAAGTCCTCGACATGAAGCATCACAATACACCTCGTAATCCTCTGTTTGATCTGGCAGAATCAACACTGGTGAGGTAACTAGACGTTCCTTCAATTCTTGGAAACTGGCCTCACATTCCAAAGTCCAATTGAACTTGGTATCTTTCTTCAACAATTCCGTCATGGGTTTCGCAATCTTTGAGAAATTCTCAATGAATCTCCGGTAGTATCCTGCCAGTCCAAGAATACTCCTGATCTCCCCAACTGTCGTGGGTGCTACCCAATTTGTCACTGCGACAACCTTTGTGGGGTCTACTGCTATTCCTTCTCTGGATATCACATGTCCGAGAAATCCAACCTCCTTCAACCAAAATTCACATTTGCTGAACTTGGCGTATAACTGGTGTTCTTTGAGCTTCTCCAATACCAAACGCAAATGTTCCTTATGCTCCTCTTTGTTCTTTGAGTAGACCAAGATATCATTAATGAACACCACGACAAACTTATCCAGAAATTCCATAAATACTTTGTTCATCATGTTCATGAAATGGGCAGGTGCGTTAGTCAGACCAAATGACATAACGGTATACTCGTACAGCCCGTATCTGGTGGTAAAGGTCGTCTTAGGTATATCCTGCTCTCGAATCTTCAGCTGATGGTATCCCGATCGCAAATTGATCTTAGAAAATACCTTAGCTCCTTGTAGTCGGTTAAACAGATCATTGATCATCGGCAGTGGGTACTTGTTCTTGATGGTTACTGCATTCAATCCTCGATAATCAACAACCATTCTTAATGATCTGTCCTTCTTCTCCACTAGAAGTACTGGTGATCCCCAAGGTGAAGAACTTGGGCGAGTACCCTTTATCCAGTAACTCCTTAATCTGACTTTTAATCTCCTCCAAATCTTTTGCTAGCATCATGTAGGGTCTCTTGGATATCGGGCCTGTGCCTGGCAAAAGCTCAATCAGAAACTCAATGTCTCTATCCGGTGGCATGCCTGGCAACTCTTCTGGAAATACATCAGGAAAGTCCTTCACTACTGGTACTTCCTCCTGCACAACTCCTGATAAGGAATTTACGTGCATCCTCCTTGGCTCATGTCTAGATACATACTTGATCCTCTTCCCTTCTGGCGTTGTAAGCAAAATCGACTTACTCGCGCAATCAATGTTTCCTCCATATATTGATAGCCAATCCATACCCAATATCACATCCAAACCTTGAGCTTCCAGAATGATTAAGTCTGAGGGAAAAACATGCTTGCCTATACTCAACGGCACTTGAAAACATCCTCGACTGGCCATATACTCTGCTCCTGGTGAGGTTACTAGCATGGGTGTTCCTAGAACCTTGGTGGGCAATCTATATTTATCCACAAATCCCCTTGATATGTATGAATGCGATGAACCAGTATCAAAAAGAACGAGTGCAGTAAATGACTTAACCAAAAACTTACCTATTACTGCATCTGGCTGGGCGTCAACCTCCTCCACGCTAACGTGGTTCACCTGTCCTCTGTTGAAAGGGTTTGGCTTCTTGCAGAGCTTCCATTGCCATTCCCAGTCTGGCCTTCAGGACATTCATTGGCGTAATGCCCGATCTTCTGGCACTTAAAGCAGGTGACATGACTCAGATCTCTCTTGGCTGGTGTTGAGGGGTTGGTACGGTTCTGGCTACTACTTCCTCCATTCCCGTTACCATTCTTAGAACTAATGTGGTTGTGTGAGCTACCTCCTCCATGGGTATGCTGGAACTGTCCTACCGACTTTGGGGTAAAACGTGGCTTCTGCTGAGCTCCCGAATTGTTCCCTGTCCATACTTCCTCTTGCGGTTTTCAATCTGCTGCTGCTTCCCTTCAATCATGAGCGCACGGTCTACCAACTCCTGGTAGTTGTTGAAACTTGCTACCATCAACTACATGCTCAGCTCATCATTCAGACCTTCCAGAAACTTCTCTTGTTTAGCTGCATCTGTAGCAATGTCATCCGGGGCGTAACGTGCTAGTTTACTAAAGTCATCCACATATTGACCAACTGTATGTCCTCCCTGGCGTAAGTTGCGAAACTCACGCGTCTTCATGGCCATAGCTCCTGCTGAAACATGAGCAGTACGAAAAGCCTGCTGGAACTGATCCCATGTGACAGTGTCTACTGGATAGGTGGCTGTGAAATTCTCCCACCATGATGTTGCGGGTCCCTCAAGCTGATGTGCGGCAAATTGCACCTTCTCCGCATCTATGCATCCTGCAGTGGTTAACTCCCTGGCTGTCTTGCGAAGCCAATCATCTGCAACAATTGGCTCGGTGCTACTGGAAAACACCAGCGGATTTAGCCTAAGGAAATGGGTTAAGTGATCAACAGGTGGTGGCGGTGGTGGATTGTTGTTGTTGTTGTTCCCCTGATTCTGATTCTGAACTAGTATCTACATCAATGCATTCTACTGCTGGATCAACTGAGTGAGCTTCGGTGGGAAAGCAAATCCATTGTCACCTCTCGGAGGCATCTGGGGTTTAGAAAAGAAGAGAATATAGAATAGAATAAGGTCTAGGGGGAAAACACTACCCATATGCACATGAGACAAATAACAATCAAAACACTTCATTCAAGCAAGCAAGGGCATACAACGGTCTATCTATCGTTACAAAAGTTCTCGAACTATACTAGATACATGGAGGGAAATTCTACTACTGTTATGGTGGTCTACTAGAAAAACTGCTCCGATGAAGACTCCATGATATCTGCTCCAGCTTCGTCAACATAATCATCATCACTATCGCCTGGGTCCGAGTCGGTGTCGTCGATGATGATGTAATTCTCTAGATAAGGGCGATCTTCGTCTTCTCCAGTTGCGGGAAATCCCATAAACACTCTTAGCTTCTTCTTCAGATCATCATTCTTCTCGACTAGCATTGCTATTTCCTCCTCATATCCATCATGTGTAAAATTGAGTTCTTCCTCCAGTTCCGTGAACTTGGTCATGGCCTTCTTTAGATCCATCATGCCTGCACACATCTGGTTCTCCTGGCGTCGAATGTGTTGGTTTAACTCCTGGATGAAAGCTGCAATTGATTTGTCTTTCCTGGTGTTGATCATCTCCCATTGCTCATCTCGGTGCCCACAAATCTGATAAGTAGTATCCTTAAGCTCCTTGTCATAAACTTCTCCAATACGTCCCATGGTGATGTGGGCTGCCATGCTCTTCCCTAAACTCCAGGTTGGTGCATCAAAGGAAAACTCTATGGGCTTAGTGACTGGCATGAACGTCCTTCCTGGAACATGAACTTGAATCATCCAGCGCTCCTCTTCAGGTAAAGTGGCGTTGTAGGTTCCGGTGAAGCTTGGTACTCCGATCTTCAGGTACTTGGTAACTTCCTTCAGGTGTCGTCCAAAGGGTGTATCTTCATCCGGTTGCATGAACGTGTTCCTTGCATCCGCCATCCTAGAAGAATAGAAAAGATGAGGAGTTAGAATGAGAAGAGAGAGTAGTGATCTATGGCTGTTGCTTAGTGGTCATGTCCTACAGTCAGCGTGTGCTCTGATACCATCTTGTAGCGACCAGACCTCAAACAGTCTGATCTCTGTGCTTCAGTGTCATCCCTGGATCAGTAATGCTGACACGCACAGTACTTGAAGGATTTATAACAGAGTAGCAATCACGCACTTATTACATCGAATGTCTCCAAAGAGAAGTTATTACAATAAATATGGCTTAAGGCCATCTAATAACGATAACAGCGGAAGGCTTGGAAGATAAGTGAGTCCATCAACTCCAACGGCATCACTGAGTATAGAACCACGATCCTAAGGCATCTTACTCATCGTCTAAAAAGTCTGCAACATGAACGTTGCAGCCCGAAAACGGGTCAGCACATGGAATATGCTGGCAAAGTAACACATAGAGAGTATGAAAGAATACAACTATACTAGATGCATATATGGCTGGTGGAAAGCGCTATGGTTACAGTTTTGCGTAAAGCCAGTTTTTCCCTACTGCAAAGGAATAAATTTACTTAACTATCATGGTGGTTGTTAAACATTGAGAATGGTTGACAGCATTCTCAATCCCAATTAAGTAACATCATCATTAAACAATCCCAACAATATTAGTTAAAGTAACATGATGAGATTCACATGATAATCCAAGTACTAGATACTCAAAACGTCCATAATCGGGGACACGGCTAATCATGATTAGTTTATACACTCTGCAGAGGTTTGCGCACTTTTCCCCACACGACTCGATCTCCTCCGTTGGTTTTCTCGCACTACACGGTGTTTGAGAAACGGATGACCGAGACATAGTCTTTCAGAAGCGCTAGCACCTTACGATGGGTAGACATGTACACCTACTTCCCCCTACATCTGCTAGTCAACCACTGTAAGAGTTCACACGACTTAATCAACTATGCTAGAGCCCATAATAGCATGTGGCTGCACACGGAAGTTTCTAGCATGAATAATCTTATGATCCCTTTGAGCCTGGGTGGCGGTCCAAAGACAATAGGCAATCCTGGAATACCCAGGTGCCTCAATCCACCCAGATGTGTATTAAAGTTGCCACCTTAAATAAACCATTTATTTAACAATCTCACATCTGTCATGAAAATTCACTCACCCAATCCATGTCCACTAGCATAGCATGGCATAATAAGCAAACGTAGAAGTAACTCCCAAGGGTTTGAATAATAAAACTGGTAATAGGTACTACCTCATCTACTTCCCAAACCCATAATTTAATTAGATCCTAATCATGCAACTGTTTGAGTTTTGATCTAACGCATAAAAATTGTGTATGAAAAGAGTATGATCAAAGTGTTACTTGCCTTGCTGATGATCTGCGAAACCTAGGGATTCGAAATAGCAAGCGGCGCAGTCCGGGTACTCTATCGCAAACAAACAAGCAAATGAGCATACAATAAGTACTCAACTATAGCACGGGTAAAACTCAAATAAGAGATCTAACTAGAAGGTTTAACTTAAGAACTCCGGTTTGCAAAAAAAGAAACAAATCGACCGAAGAAACAAAACTCAAACGGCGAAAGAAACAAGCTTCGTTTACTAATCTGGACCTAAGTCAAATTTTACAGAAGCAAAAACTTGTTTGAGTAGATTATTCGGAAAGAGGGTTTCGAGACGAAACTCTAGGCGCTTGAATCGCCTGATTCCGATAAACGAGCGAAAAGATAAACTAAAACGAAAATTGGATCAGAAATCACGATTAAAAAAATCACGGAATAAATCCAAGAAAAAGAAAAACGACGGACAGATTAACGAACGAACGTTCGTTATCTGGATCTAACCGACGGATACGTTCGTTAAAATGAACGAACGAGCGAACGCTCGCTAAATAAATAAACCGATAAAACTGATCTAATAAAATAAAAAAAACTAGGATTTTTTTTTAAAAAAACCGATGTGGTTTTCTAAAAAAAGGGTGTCGGCGCCGGCGGCGGTACCTCCGGCGGGGTCCTCCGGCGAGGCGGGGCGGCTCCGGCGGGGTTGGCTAGGGGCGGCGGGGATCCAGCGGCACGGTGGGGTGGTGCGGCGGCGACGACGACGTCTGCAGGCGGCGGCGGCGACGACACGAGGC
>NC_041383.1:502441783-502555933 GCF_002162155.2 Triticum dicoccoides
GCACGGCGGGGAAGGCGGTGGCGCGGGCGGGCCGGCCTGGCTCGGCTGGGCTTCGGCCCAGTCGGGCGCGGGGAGTTTTTTTAAAAAAAAAATTCGCCAAACTTTAGAAAAATCTAGAAAATTAAATAAAAATCTAAAAATACCAAAATAATTTTCATCGTCCAAATAAAATATTTAGAACGAGATGAACATTTTTTTGGTCCTAACATGCATTTTTGAAAATCGTGCAATTTTTCCTAAATCCAAATAAAATAGCAAAAACACCAAAATAAATCTTATTTGATTTTTTATTAAATCCTCATTATTTCTTTATTTTGGGAAAGTCATTCTATTACCTCTCTCATATTTTTATGATCGAAATAATTGAAGATAAAATAAATAAAATCAAATGATCCTATTTTCAAAATTTGAAAAAAAACTCAAATATGAAAATAACGAAATCCCCAACTCTCTCCGTGGGTCCTTGAGTTGCGTAGAATTTCTAGGATCAAGGCAAAAATGCAAATAAAATATGATATGCAATGATGATCTATGTATAACATTCCAAATTGAAAATTTGGGATGTTACACTGTCCTACAAACCTTTGCACTTGGAGGCGCAACAACGTCTATAAGAAGAAGGTTGTGTAGTAGACATCAGTGAGCACCCATCAAAATATTATATGCCAAAATTGTTGACGTTGGACAAGGAAGACAACATAATGATTTATGTTTGTTCATATGCACATAGAAGCTATATTGTCATAGATCCTTCAACACGTGGTGCTTGCCCCCATCTTTGCTAGCCAAAAATTCCGCACTAATTAGAGATACTACTTGTGCATCCAAAACCCTTAAACCCAAATCTTGTTTTGAGAGTCCACCATACCTACCTATGGATTGAGTAAGATCCTTCAAGTAAGTTGTCATTGGTGCGATAAGGCAATAAAAATTGCTTCTAAAAGTCTTAGATCATTTAGTGTAAGAGAAATTTGAGCGTTGTACGAACTTGTGATACCGAAGAATAAAAGCGACAGACTACATAATAAAGGTTGCCATCATAAGGGGAAATATAATGTGACGTTCTCTTGCACTAAGGGGTTGAGCATACAAACAAAAAGCGCATGGCAACCCCTGCTTCCCTCTGTGAAGGACCTATCCTTTACTTTTATGTATTTACTTTCATGCAAGAGTCAAAGTTCTTCTCTCTATTCCTTTTTATTTTCTCCTTTGGCAAGCTTCATGTGGTGAGGAAAGATCTAGGCACATATATCCAGTTGAATATGGGTAGCATGAGTTATTATTGTTGACATCACCCTTGAGGTGAATACGTTGGGAGGCGAAACTATAAGCCCCTATCTTTCTATGTGTCCGGTTGAAACGTTTTGCTCATGTATACACAGTGAGTGTTAGAAATCATAGAAGACTAAATGATGGTTGAGTATGTGGACTTGCCTAAAGGCTCCAATACGTGACCCTTCCTGAAAAGATGATGAATTGCAGTTGCAAAGTTGACCGAGAACATAGTTTGTTGGTTTCCAGTAGAGTTTATACTTTATAATTCGATGTTGTGATGAATTGTTACTTGTTCATGAGAAGTCTATGATAAGAGTTCTATAATAAAAGTTTTATGTTAAAGTCTATTGCTATTATAAGAAGTTACATGATGCTTCTATGTCGGTATTTTGTTTTTATCGACACCTCTCTCTCTCTAAGCATGTGGGTATGTTTTTCGATTTCAGTTTTTGCTTGAGGACAAGCGAGGTCTAAGCTTAGGGGAGTTGATACATCCATTTTGCATCATGTTTACCTACTGTTATTTATGTTGTTTTATTGCATAATAATGCTTTTTGGAGTAATTCTAATGCCTTTCTCTCATAATATGCAAGGTATACACAAAGGGGGAGAATTCCGGCAGCTCGAAATTTGGACCTGAAAAAGCTACGTCAGGCCACCTATTCTGCACAACTCCAAATGAGCTGAAAATTCACGAGGATTTTTTATGGAATAAATAAGAATTATTGGAGCCAATAATACCAGAGGGGGCCACCAGGTGGGCATAACCCACCTGGGCGCGCCATGGAGCCCAAGCACGCCCTGGTGGGTTGTGCTCACCTCGGCCCACCTCCGGTGCCCCTCTTCTAGTACATAAGTCATTTTGACCAAGAAAAAATGAGGGGAGGACCTGGGCAGGAGCACTTTTGCCCTTCGGCGGAGCGATTCCGCTGAGGGAACTTCCCTCCGGGGAAATCATCGTCAACATCATCACCAATAACTCTATTATCTTGGGGAGGGCTATCTCCATCAACATCTTCAATAGCACCAACTCCTCTCAAACCCTAGTTCATATCTTGTGTTAAATCTTTGTACCGGAACTATAGATTGGTGCTTGTGGGTGACTAGTAGTGTTGACTACATCTTGTAGTTGATTACTATATGGTTTATTTGGTGGAAGATTATATGTTCAGATCCATTATGCTATTTAATACCCCTCTGATCTTGAGCATGATTATCATTTGTGAGTAGTTACTTTTGTTCTTGAGGTCACGGGAGAAATCATGTTGCAAGTAATCATGTGAACTTGATATGTGTTCAATATTTTGATGATATGTATGTTGTGATTCCCTTAGTGGTGTCATGTGAATGTCAACTACATGACACTTCACCATATTTCAGGCTAAGGGAATGCATTGTGGAGTAGTTATTAGATGATGGGTTGCGAGAGTGACAGAAGCTTAAACCCTAGTTTATGCGCTATTCCGTAAGGGACTGATTGGATCCAAAAGTTTATTGCTATGGTTATAATTTATTCTTCTCATAGTTGCGGATGCTTGCGAGGGGGTTAATAATAAGTAGGAGGTTTGTTCAAGTAAGAATAACACTTAAGCACGGGTCCACCCACATACCAAATTATCAAAGTTGCGAACACAAATCGAACCAACATGATGAAAGTGACTAGATGAAATTCCCGTGTACCCTCAAGAACACTTTGCTTATCATAAGAGACCATTTTGGCATGTTCTTTGCCTCAAAAGGATTGGGCTACCTTGCTGCACTTTTGTTACTACTACCGTTACTTGCTCGTTACAAATTATCTTGCTATCAAAGTACTTTGTTACTTACAATTTCAGCACTTGCTGAAAGGATCGAGATGGACCTAGAGGGGGGGTGAATAGGTACAATTACAAATTTTAGTTACTACTTGACAATTTTTAGGCAATAATGCGGAATATGAAGATGAGCCTACAATTGCACGTGAGCACAAAGTACTAAGCAAGTAACACAAACATGTAAGTAGGCAAGCACAATATAATGTATGCAAGTGTAAAGAGACAAGTAACCACAAGTAGAGAGTTAAGGTTAGGAATAACCGCAACTCCGGGAGACAAGGATGTAAGCCGATGTTCACTCCCTTGGAGGAGAGCTAGTCACCGTTAGAGGGATGGATGTTACCACGAAGGCACACCAACGCCACGAAGGCTCACCCTATTCTCCCTTTGAGACAACACCACGGAGGCGTTTCTCAACCACTAGTGGTAGACCTTGGGGTGGTCTCCAAACCCTCACAAACTTTTCCGAGGCTAATCACAAAGGTCGATTCCTCTCCGGATGACTCCTACCGCCTAGGAGTCTCCAACCTCCAAGAGTAACAAGAACGACGGGGAAATGCTCAAAACTTGCTCAAGTCACGAATTCCTTTGGTGCAAAGAACGGGAAGAAGTGGATCTATCAGTTGATTGGAGAACTTCTCTCAAAAAGCTCCTAGAACACTTGGAATCTAGGATTTAGTGTGGATGAATGAGAGAGAGAGAGAGTGAGGAGTGTTCTTGTGGGGCTCAAAGTGAATGGTCAACCCCATCCCGTGGAAGGGAAGGGAGTATATATAGGTGGTGGGAAAAAGTGACCGTTTGGGGTACAGGATGGCTGGACGTCCGGAGAACGTCGGATGTCCGGAGGCCCAAATGGGTCCGGACGTCCGACAGTCATCGGACGACCGGCCGCTGTGAAAAGTGTGACCCACAGTCCAGTGTACAGGATACAGACGTCCGAGCTGGGCCGGACATCCGTAAGAATGCTTCTAATGTGAAAGTGTCAGACGTCCGGAGGGTTCCGGACATCCGTAAAAATGTTTCTGTTGTGGAAGTGTCGGACGTCTGGAAGTGTCCGGACGTCTGGGTAATCAGGAAGGACCGGACGTCCGTAGAACACCGGACGTCCGAAGGTAAGGTAGCAACTTTGAGCAAGTTTTTCACAGATCCATCGATCCCCTCTTAATAGTGCGGGATCCCTATACTCAAGAACAAACCATAAATGAAGTCAACATCTTGTATCTCCATTCTTGAGTTATATGCTTTTGTCCCTAGTCATGATCCATGCACACGGTCTTTGGAACATAATCCTGAGATATACTTGATAAACATGATTAGTCCCGAGCATATGTGTTGTCATCAACATCAAAATATGATTAAGGGCATGATTGCACTTTCATTCTCCCCCTTTTTGGTAGTTGATGACAACTCATATGCATACTCATAATAGTAATCGGAAGTATTTGTTGTGGAGCTCAATAACCATAATAAGAATAAGTAGCGAGCGAGCTCCCCCTCAAAGTGATACCACAGATACTACTAAAAACAAAAATGAATGAGGGCTCCCCCTCAAACTGATGCCACAATAGTTGGATCACTTCATATAGATTCACCAAATCTCAGATTCAACAAACTCATAACCAACAAACTCATAACATAGTTCAACAACTCATAACATAGTTCAACAACTCATAACATAGTTCAACAAACTACTCCTAACATAGGTTCGATTACATAATGAGCTAGAGTAATGCATATGGAGCCTACTCCCCCTTTGGCATAAAGTATCCAAAAAAAGAACTAAGGGGAATGACATCACAGTATTAAAGATCATCCTCATCATCATCATCATGAACACCACTGCCACCAGCCTCGTCAAAGAAATCAGCCCACTCAGGACCGGAGGGAAAACCAAAATCAGAAGGGGGAGCTGCAGGAAGACGCTCATCATCACTCACATCATATACGCCTGAGTCTCTCAGACGAGCCTTCATAGCGTTCTTGGAAGTGACCATGCGGGTGACCACATCGTGGTGTTGGGAGCAATGGAAGGTGAACATCTTCATCATGGCTGAATGAGCCTTCCCAAGAAAACGAGCAATGCGCCCAAAGGGGGCATCACTCGAAGGAGGATGGGTAGCGCGAGAGGGAAAACTAGCGGCGGTGCGACTAGTAGTAGCGGGAGGAGGAGGAACATGGTCAGCTGCCATGTGAGGTGGGATGACCCATCTCTCATGTATATGAGTGCGTGCAATGGGAAAGGGAGCTATACTCTCGATAAATGCCTAAAGAAAAGGTGCATGAGGGAAAGCCCGCTTGTGCTGGAAGCTAGAAAGGCGAATCTCATGCCATAGAAAGTGTGGAACATTTATCTTCCCTTTAGGAGATGTGTAGAGGCGATGCATGAGATCAATGCAGTAGCTGCTGCAGGAGCCCTTGTCACCCATCTCGGGATAAATGGTGCGGATGACACACTGATAAATGATGTTGAATGGAAAACGCCAAATGGAGACTTGATTTAGACCCTTTTGTTTTTCAGTACTAGACAAAGATGATATGGGTCTAAGGAGATCCGCACAAACCGCAATGCCTTTGGGCTTATGGTTGGGGTCATTGGTGTGGATTTTGAACCCAGTGTCGGGAAATCCAAGTGCGGTGACAAACTCAGCATAAGATGCTGTGAGTGCAGTGTCGGAGGTCATCCATGTGACAGTGTTATCAGGAGCAAAGTAACATGTGGCATAAAACTGATGGATGGCAGCGTGGTTAAAATCGTGTTGAAAGGCGAATGGAGCAGCTAGGTTTGACGACTCAATGAGCTCAATGGCTCCCGGATATTTCTCCGGATGAGTGCGAATGTGCTCAAGATCAATGCAAACATGAAGTGACAAGCCTTTAGGGATGACAATCGTGGTGAAGATGTCGGCTTGGACATTTGTGCGAAAACGACTATCCTGAGAATCCCTAACAACAGTAAATTGATCTACATCACGATGCAATTTGAGATAAGAAGATTTGGGGACCTCATTGAAACGCTTAACATGACGGCCTAGTGATAGTGGAGGCTCAATAGAGATGTGACGGGCATCACCGTGGGGTTGCACCGGAGGAGGAGGAGGTTGAAATGTTGGACAACGAGTGCCGGGCTTGGGGGCAGCGACGCGGACGCCAATCATCAGGGACGGATCCACCTCTTCAAGCTCATCCTCAAAATCGGACCCCTCCGAAGAGGAATCACTGGACGAGATGGGAGGACGAGTGGCACGTTTCCGAGGGCGATCTTCCTCCTGGGAGTCATCGGAGCCACCACGACGAGACGGACGAGCCGGCCCTCCGGCGACTTGCTTGCGTGTGGAGTGCTTGGACCGAGGCATCATGACCTAGGGGAGAAGGAAAGCACATGTCAACACCCCTCCATAGATCAGGGTGAACCAAGTGGAGAGGGGGGTGAATGCATGAGGAGGGGGGAGAGGAGGTTGTGCTCTATCTTGCGAGAAAGAGCACGGAGGAGCCGAGGGAGGGTCGACTGACAGGCGAGGAGAGAAGCTCCGAGCAGAACGGCTGGACGGGCCGGACGGCAAGTGGCAGATCCGCGGCGGGGAGAAACCCCGGCGAGGGGTACGGCAGCGGGCGGCTGCGGGGAGAGGACGCACAACAGGAGCGGCGGCGGCGGCGAACCGAGTGGAGAGGATGGGGTTGGTTGACCAAAACCCTACGGCGCAGTATATATAGACCCCAGTAAAAACGTACGGACGTCCGGAGCCTACGGACGACCGGAGTCATATATGCGTCCGGACGTCCGGGAATGGACGGACGACCGGAGTTAGGACCATCAGCAAAGAGAGGATAACAAAGATGATTTTACGGACGTCCGACGGCGTCGGACGACCGGGCATATTGTAACAGAACGGTTCTTACGGACGTCCGAAGGCTTCCGGACGTCCGGAGCTTCATTTGCTAGGCCAACTTAAGTGAACCAGAGTGGATTTTACGGACGTCCGGCGAGGCCGGATGACCGGTCGAAGGTAACCAGAGCAGAATATACGGACGTCCGGATGCTTACGGACGTCCGGTAGTGAAATACCACACGGACGTCCAGAACCTACGGACGTCCGACGCCAGAAGTTTGGACAGGAGGGCTGATCATGATGATGAGAAAGGCATTTTCTCACAGTAAACCTTATCTATTGTAGTAACTCAGATCCTATCTTACTCAATCATAGCCATAGACTACAAGTGGTGGCTAATGCCACCATGTCTGAGTAGACATGACATGACACAGAAAGACTTGAACTTTAAGTGCATAGTAACTACTCCATCATGTTAAAGCACCATAGGTCTAGACCCATGGATACTTTGAGAGTGTTGGTTCTTTTTATGCATTGAGTAGGGCAAGAACATTCATGAATTGAATGTCTCCCCCTAAGTATATGCCTACATCATGACAAGACATTAGATTCATGCATGACTGGGTACTAGATTTCACATAATGTTGTCAAGCTCCAAGATACCAAGTTCACGCCTAAGTCGATAGAACCTTGCTTCATCTAGAGTTTTGGTGAAGATATCTGCTAGTTGAAAATCTGTACCAATGTGATCAATGTGAATATCACCCTTTTCAACATGATCTCTCAAGAAATGATACCTAATATCAATGTGTTTGGTGCGGAGATGATCTTTGGGGTTCTCAGCAATATTGATGGCACTTCCATTATCACACAGAAGAGGCACATTTCTATAGGTGATACCATAATCCTTCAAAGTTTGCCTCATCCATAACAACTCAGTTGCACAACTAGCGGCAGCAATGTATTCAGCTTCTGCGGTAGAGAGAGCAATACAATTTTGTTTCTTCGAGGACCAACTCACCAAGGATCGTCCAAGAAACTGACATGCACCGGATATGGACTTACGATCCACTTTGTCTCCAGCCCAATCCGCATCCGTGTACCCAATGAGATCAAACTTAGCATCCTTGGGGTACCAGAGGCCCAACTTTGGGGTGTGAACAAGGTATCTAAGAATATGCTTAACCGCCTTATGATGACTTTCCTTAGGGAAAGCTTGAAATCTAGCACACATGCATACACTGAACATGATGTCTGGTCTAGATGCACCAAGATAAAGCAATGAACCAATCATAGAGCGGTAAGTAGATGGGTCGAAAGGAGTACCATTTGTGTCTTCAGTGAGAGTGATTTTGGTTGGCATGGGTGTCTTGCATGGACTAGCGTCAAACATACCAAACTTTTCTAGAATATCCTTGAGGTACTTTGCTTGAGATACGAAAATTCCTTCTTGAAATTGTTGAATTTGAAATCCGAGAAAGAACTTCAAATCCGTATTGAGTGACATTTAAAAATTCTTGGTCATTGAATCCGCAAACTTCTTGCACAAATGAATGTTAGGAGAACCAAAAATAATGTCATCTACATAGATTTGGCATAGAATCAAATCACCCTTGTCCCTCTTAGTAAAAAGAGTGGGATCGATCACCCCTCTCACAAAACCATCATCGAGTAAAAACTTCTTCAAATGATCATACCAAGCACGAGGTGCTTGTTTGAGGCCATACAAAGCCTTATGAAGTTTATACACATAGTCTTTGTGAAAGGGGTCAACGAACCCGGGTGGTTGTGACACATATACTTCTTCTTGTAGAGGACCGTTAAGGAAAGCACTCTTCACATCCATTTGATGTAATGTAAACCCATTGAAAGTGGCATAAGCAAGTAAAATGCGAATGGATTCAAGACGGGCAACGGGGGCAAAGGTCTCACCAAAGTCCAAACCTTCAACTTGTGAGTACCCTTGTGCCACTAACCTTGCATTGTTTCAGATGATGACACCATTTTCATCTTGCTTGTTCTTGAAAATCCATTTTGTTCCAATGACATTGTGCTCGGTGGACGGCCTCTTTACTAGTGACCATACTTGGTTGCGTTCAAAACTGTTCAACTCTTCTTGCATAGCAACAAGCCAATCGTTGTCCATCAATGCCTCTTGTACCTTGAGTGGTTCAATACTAGACACAAACGAGAAGTGAGCACAAAAGTTTGTCAAATGTTTACGAGTGACTCTACCTTCCAAGATGGCGGTGAGGATTTTGTCAACATCAACATGACCGGCCACTCGAGGCATGATGGAGGTGAGGGTTTCACTAGGTTCAACTTCATGTCCATCATCCACATCTTCAACATATGGATCATTCACATGTGGAGGAAGGTCTTCTTGTTCATGTTGCAGTTGTTGAGGTTCGTCATCCATGATTGGACTTTCTTGTTCTTGCTCTTGATGATGATCTTGTTCTTGATGGTTATCATTGAGTGAGACTTGATCAGCCTCATCAACATGAGCTAAGGGTATAGGTTGAACAATAGGAACTTGTGTTGGTATGGATGTTGAAGTAGTTTGATGATGCGTGAGATCTCCATCTTCTTCGTCATCATCATGAGGTTCTTGTTCCATAGGAAGAAGTGCACCAACACCCATCTTCAAAATGTCTTGAGAAGAATCTTCTTCACCTACATCACTTAGATCAACTTGCTCCCCATGGGAGCCATTAAATTCATCAAACACCACGTCACAAGTTTCTACAACACATCAATTGGATTTGTTGTAGACTCTATAGGCGTGAGAGTTTGATCCATAACCAACAAATATACCCTCAATTGTTTTGGATTGAAATTTTCCTAACCGTTCTCTTTTGTTGAGAATGAAACATTTGCACCCAAATACACGAAAGTACTTGACATTTGGCTTGTTTCCAGTTAGAAGCTCATACGGAGTCTTTTCCAATATAGTGCGGAGGAAGAGTCGGTTTGATGCATGGCATGCGGTATAGACAGCTTCAGCCCAAAAACTATGTGGTGACTTGTATTCATCCAACATGGACCTTGCCAATTCTACAAGTGTACGGTTCTTCCGTTCGGCTACACCATTTTGCTGAGGAGTGTATGGAGCTGAATATTGATGCTCAATCCCTTCATCACTAAGAAATTCTTCCAAGGTGTAGTTCTTGAACTCAGAGCCATTGTCACTCCTTATTGCTCGGATTTCTCTGTCAAACTTGCGTTGAGCTTGCTTGGCAAAATCAATGAAAGTGATCTTCGTTTCATCCTTGGACTTGAGGAAGAACACCCATGTATATCTTGAGTAATCATCAACAATGACAAGCCCATACTTTCTCCCACCAAGACTATCCCATGAAGGAGGCCCGAATAGATCCACATGAAGGAGCTCCAGGGGCCTTGAGGTAGATACTATGTTCTTGGGTGGGTGCTTTGATTGATGTTGCTTCCCGGCTATGCATGCACTGCACACACGATCTTTCTCAAAAGAGACATTGGTTAGTCCAAGGATGTGATTTCCCTTTAAGAGATCTTGAAGATTTCTCATGCCGACATGGGCTAGCCGGCGATGCCATAGCCACCCCTTATCGGCCTTGGCCATTAGACAAGTTGCATGGAATGTGCTCTCTTTCGAGAAATCAACCGTGTAAAGGATGCCATCCAACTCTCCAACAAAGGCCACTTCGAGAGTATCTCTCTTAAAGACTTTCACATCCGTTAGTCCAAAGAGTGTATCATAACCAACAGAAGCCAATTGGCGAACAGAAAGCAAATGATATTTAAGGGATTGGACAAGCATAACATTTGCAAGAGACATGTCATTGGTGATAGCCACCTTGCCCAACCCGAGTACCTATCCTTTTGAACCTCCACCAAACATAATGCTCATGAATGGTTGAATGGCTTCCATGAAATCATAGAGCAATTTGCTATCTCCGGTCATATGATTTGTACATCCACTATCAATCACCCATTTCACTCCACCGGAGAAGCTTACCTACACACAATTAGGACTTGGTTAGATGCACCCATTTTGCAATGGGACCTCTCAAGTTAGTTACAAGGGTCTTAGGGACCCAAATAGCATAGAAACGGAATGCATTTCGAGGACCAACAAATTTTGCAAATACTTCTCCATCCTTAGTCTTCCGAAGTACATAGGAGGGAGGCATGAACTCTTTAGGCTTATTGAGAGTGGGCCGGCCCCTTTTGGCCTTCCCACTCACAACCTTACCTTTCTCCTTGTGACCTTCTCTTACAGAAGTTTCGTTAAGAGGAGTTGTGCACTTTTGGGAGGATGCCTTCTTCTTACTTGTGCTAGGGTCAAACCCAAGCCCCTCTTTGGCAAACACCTCATTGTGTTGACTCAAAATCTCATCAAGATTCTTTTGCCCTTGAGCACATGTCATCAGACCTTTCTCAATTTGAGCCTTGAGAAAACGATTTTCCTCAAGAATAGATGCTAGATCACTACTAGAGTTAGTAGCACAAGCATCAACATTTATAATAGGGGAAGAGTAAGCCTTTGCTAAAGTTTCAAGATAAGTAAGTTTTGAGCGTCTCAAAACTCTTTCTAAGAACGGTGAGCTCTCCTTCCTTCGTCTTGAGGGACACGGATAGAAGCTCACAATCCTTAGATAGAGAAGCATGAGACTTCGCAAGCTTGCTTTTATCATTCATTAACTCTTCACAAGAGTCAATAGCCTTTTTCAAGGAGGCAAGATCATTAGTGTGAATATCAATGTTTGCACCAATTTTTAAGCATAGTTCATCATTTCGTGCTTCCTCATATTGGACTTTCTGCTCAAGGATTTCACACTTTTCCTTTTCCTCGGTGACGAGGGTTTCGGGTTCCTTAATGGTGATGGTGTTCTTACTCACCATCTCCATAAGCATACAAAACATAGTGAGTTTCTTTCCTTTGAGGGAGCTCATGAACTTATTAAGTTTAGCAATCATAGGATCATCTAGATCATCATCCTCATAGCTATCCTCCGCATCAAGGTACTCATCACTAGGAGTAGAAGGTGTGAAAAGAGGAGGATTTGGTCGTGGAGTTACCTTGACCTTGTCAGAAGAGCTTTGGTCCTCTCCTTCAACCATGGCCTTTGCCATTAGGCACTTGTGAGTGTTGCCCTTGTAATCTTTCATGTAGTTGTAGGTGACCACGTCACCACTCTTGTTTACTAACCTCAACGTGTTTTGAGAGTCTTGAGCAACTCCGGCAACACCACTAACATCATCTGGATCAGATTCTTCTCGAGCAACCATTGCCATTCCATCTCTCTTCTTGAGCTTGGAGTTCAAAGGATTTGGCAACTTCTTCTTGGGAAAGGTCTTGGGAAACCTTGGTTTATCTTCTTCTTCTCATAAGGGCACTCGTTGGAGAAGTGACTGGTTTCTTCAGAATTGTAGCATTTTCTCACTTTCTTCTTTTGAAATCTTCCCTTGAATTTTCCGGCGCTAAACTTCTTGACAAAAAGAGCCATGTCTTCATACGAAGGGCCCTCGTCGGAGTCAATCTCATTACCATCTTCATCCTCATCTTCTTCTTCTTCTTCTTCTTCTTCACTTTGCTCATCTTCACATACTTGCTTGGCCTTCAATGCAAGATTGATTTTTGATGATGGGGAACCATGCATGGCAAGATGTTTTGTGGCATTGGCCTTTGACTCTTCAAATAGTTGGTAGGTGGATATGATGTCATCTGTAGTCATTTCCTTGAAGGAATGGTGTTGTCTTATGTCCCACACCATTTGATGATGATATGGAGCAAGAGCATGAAGCAACTTATCCACAAGAAACCTCTTAGTCATACTGAATCCATCTTGAGTCTTGTCACACTCACATGACTCAATATCCGCAGTGAGAGTCATGAGACGCTCAAGGAGTTGATTGGGGGTTTCACCTTTTTCCATACAGAAATTTTGCAATTGCCCCTTGGCAATTTCATATTGAGCACTCCGGAGGGCAGAAGTGCCAGTTCTGGATCGTATAATACTTTCCCATAGTTCCTTGTCACTTTTGATGTGAATGAACGGTCTCCTTTGCTTTTCATTCATACCTTTACTTATACACATGATTGCCGTGTCATTGAGGTTCTTGTCATATATTTCTCTTGGTGTGGGGTTCTTTGGATCAACCACATGATAGCCATACTCTATAATCTCCAGCATCTCATCGTTTCCATGTCGAAGATGATCCTGCATAGCAACTTTCCACAATGCAAAATCGGCAGTAGCAGTAAGTAAAGGAGGTTTGCCTTGAGGGTTATATCTTGGTTTCTCAACCTGAGGTCTTGCATAAAGCCAAGGAACACTGGTGTGTACATTGCTAGGAGGTTGTTGACCAAGTGATGAAGTAGGCACAGTTGGGCTCGGACTCACACCACTTGAGTGTGGTGCAAGCACCGCGGACAACGTGGCTAATCTCAGTTGGACCAAGGCCTCAAGAGAAGCATCATGCTCCTCTTTTTGCTTAGCAAGGGCCCGTTCTAGATCCTGAGACGTAAAGGACTTGACTTCAGAAGAAGCCTCGCCTTTATCCTTAGGATCTACAACCAGGGGAGTCCCATCTGGGTTCATCTCGCTCTAGGGCGGTTAAGCCACAATAATAGAGCACGAGGCTCTGATACCAATTGAAAGGATCGAGATGGACCTAGAGGGGGGGTGAATAGGTACAATTACAAATTTTAATTACTACTTGACAATTTTTAGGCAATAATGCGGAATATGAAGATGAGCCTAACAATTGCACGTGAGCACAAAGTACTAAGCAAGTAACACAAACACGTAAGTAGGCAAGCACAATATAATGTATGCAAGTGTAAAGAGACAAGTAACCACAAGTAGAGAGTTAAGGTTAGGAATAACCGCAACTCCGGGAGACGAGGATGTAAGCCAATGTTCACTCCCTTGGAGGAGAGCTAGTCACCGTTAGAGGGATGGATGTTACCATGAAGGCACACCAACGCCACGAAGGCTCACCCTATTCTCCCTTTGAGACAACACCACGGAGGCGTTTCTCAACAACTAGTGGTAGACCTTAGGGTGGTCTCCAAACCCTCACAAACTTTTCCGAGGGTAATCACAAAGGTCGATTCCTCTCCGAATGACTCCTACCGCCTAGGAGTCTCCAACCTCCAAGACTAACAAGAACGATGGGGAAATGCTCAAAACTTGCTCAAGTCACGAATTCCTTTGGTGCAAAGAACGGGAAGAAGTGGATCTATCACTTGATTGGAGAACTTCTCTCAAAAAGCTCCTAGAACACTTGGAATCTAGGATTTAGTGTGGATGAATGAGAGAGAGAGTGAGGAGTGTTCTTGTGGGGCTCAAAGTGAATGGTCAACCCCATCCCGTGGAAGGGAAGGGAGTATATATAGGTGGTGGGAAAAAGTGACCGTTTGGGGTACAAGATGGCCAGACGTCCGGAGAACGTCGGACGTCCGAAGGCCCAAATGGGTCTGGACGTCCGACAATCATCGGACGACCGGCCGCTGTGAAAAGTGTGACCCACAATCCAGTGTACAGGATACGGACGTCCGAGCTGGGCCGGACATCCGTAAGAATGCTTCTGATGTGAAAGTGTCGGACGTCCGGAGGGTTCCGGACATCCGTAAAAATGTTTTTGTTGTGGAAGTGTCGGACGTCCGGGCAATCAGGAAGGACCGGACGTCCGTAGAACACCGGACGTCCGAAGGTAAGGTAGCAACTTTGAGCAAGTTTTTCACAGATCCATCGATCCCCTCTTAATAGTGCGGGATCCCTATACTCAAGAACAAACCATAAATGAAGTCAACATCTCGTATCTCCATTCTTGAGTTATATGCTTTTGTCCCTAGTCATGATCCATGCACACGGTCTTTGGAACATAATCCTGAGATATACTTGATAAACATGATTAGTCCCGAGCATATGTGTTGTCATCAACATCAAAATATGATTAAGGGCATGATTGCACTTTCACTTGCAAACATTACCTTGCTGAAAACCACTTGTCATTTCCTTCTGCTCCTTGTTGGGTTCGACACTCTTACTTATCTAAAAGGCAATAGTTGATCCCATATACTTGTGGGTCATCAAGGTCGTGGACTGCTATGAGGATGAGTAGGGCATGGGAGGTGCAGGCCATGGTGTGCCAACTGGCCGATCCGTCTCCCGTATCCTACTCTTCCTCGCTGGAGACTACACCTTCACTTCACGGGTCTTGGACCCCGCCGCCGTTCATGGAGACGGCAGATGGAGGACATCGTCACCGATGCCGAAGTACAAAGGAAAGTGGACGTCAATCGCCGCCGTTGAATTGGTTTAGGTCGGGTTTCTTTTCTTTTTATGTCCTATAAATGTTCGAAATGTAATGGAAATCTGCCGTGTTTGCATGAATCTCGTCTGGTGTATATGAACTTTCACAATAATAGTAAGATATGTTGTATGAAAATATATTGAATGATGATTCATTTTTGTGTGTATAAACTTGTCCTAATTTTAGAATGTTTGACCCGAGACAAAGCTAACATGCGAACTAAATAAACACATAGGGTCTACATACACAATTTATCTTAGGCACAGTATGTTCACTACACATTCACGCATCTCACATCTTTCTCTCACTCTGTCTGTCAAACCAACTAAGCGTTGTCCTAAAAATAAAGTCCTAAAAAATATACTAAGCCAACCTCCCAACAGATCACGGGGGAAAAGACCCAGCCGCACCATTATAGTCGGGATTACCTATTACTAGTAGTATCGATGGGTCGCGCGAAGCACCAAGTTTAAAAGGAAAAAGGCGGTACACTCACAACACGCCTGCCGCGGTCGCATTGCACCCCTCACACGGTCGGTCCTGCACATGGATCACCCAAACGGAATGCACTTCGGCTTGCCTCTTCACTAACACGTGGCATCGCATTTGGAGAAACCGACCATGCGCCAAACTTCCTCGCCTACCATGCGAAAATTCCCCCAAAAAATTGCCCAAATCCCAAATTCAACTGCCCTTCAGCCAACTGGCCAACAATATTCCCCAAACCCCCTCCCCCCGCCCCCCTCCACTCCATTCCCTCCACCAAAGCCGCACGTATCGGCGCGGCGGTTCATCAAGGGGTCGCATGGCGATCCTCTTGCTCCCACAGTACGCTCTTGTAGACTGCCATCCTCCAGCTGCGCCGCCACCGTTAGCGACGTTCTTGTGGAGACGCACGGCGATCAACTTCTTCCATGGTATGCACATTCTAGACTGAGGCCCCATGCATGTCGGAGTAGCACTTAATGTTAGCTGGTAGACGTTGTTAACTTACTGCTTGCCAAAATAGTTTACAGTGAATATGCTCTGCTTAAGAAGCTTCCTTGCCATGTTCTGCACTCACTCTGCTTTGCTAAGATGGCATCCCACGCCCAATTAGTTGCTAAAACATCCTGCCATATATTAGGACCATGTATGTATTGTGAAGTAGATTTCCATGGTCTAGTAGCCAATCTGTTAGGTGAAATACCTCGACACCGTTTTATACTCAATCTTTGTTGTTGAGATGGCCTTTGATGGCTGTGTGCTTGGCCTCATTGATTGCTAAAATAGCCTGGCATAATTTAGCACTCAATCTATTTGCTGAATTAGCTTTACATATATTTCATTACTTAGATCTGCTTGTCCAAATATCTTTCCATAGCTTTAGACATCGACCTAGGTATTATTTTCTGCACTTAATAAAAAACATATATGATTTTACTTTAATATCTAGTAGAAGAACTAATTTGTATGTCTAACAGATGGATAGGACTTGAATAGCTTCTGCTCGAAGATTCTCCCCTGCATATGTCGAGGGGGTTGAAAACTTCATGAACTTTATCTGAGATGAACATGGTGGTCCAAAATCAGATGTGCTCTGCCCATGTAGCAATTGTATGAGTTTAGTTTCAAGACCCCGGTCAACTATGCAAAATCATCTACACTTGTATGGGATGTCGGTCACATATACTAGGTGGGTTCATCATGGTGAAGCTGCGAACATCAATGTTACGGACTATGTGGAAGCAGCAGGTCACCATCTTGATCTACCTGATGCTCAAGAGGAAGAGGAGGAGGTGGTGGTGGTGGAGCCAGTGAGTTTGACCAACATTGAAACAATCCTATGAAATGCTCACACATTTTTTGAACTTTCACCTGCACAAGAAAAATGGTGGGGCCGCATGTTGGAAAATGCAATGTTTCAGACACCCCAGGAAAGAAGTTGTCAGTATTCTCAGCTATGATCACCTTTCTTTAGGTGAAGAAATCTGAGCGGATGACCAACAAATCATTCGGTGTGATATTGGCTGCTTTCCGCAAATCTCACCCAAATGCGTCTGAGCTGCCATACACCTATAGTAAAATGAAGAATTTCCTTTGTGCAGCTGAAATTGGATATGATATGATCCATCTTGATAAGAATACTTGTGTTATGTTCCAGAAGGTTTATGCCAACTTAAGTGACGCCCAAAATGCAAATCATCAAGATGGAAAGATGGCGATGCTATGAAGAGGATTCCTCGTAATGTTTTCAGACATTTACCAATTATACCAACATTACAAAGGTTGTTCCATGATGCTGAAACAAGAGAGAATGTACTGTGGCATTCTAGGAACCAGGAGTACAGAGATTAGAATGCAATGAGCCATCCATCTCATGGTAGTGACTGGATAAGCTTCAATCAGAAACACAAAAAAGTTTGCTGCTGAGCCGAGAAACATTAGACTTGGCTTAGATACAGATGGATTCAACCCATTTGGCCACTAGAGCGCCACATATAGCATGTGGCAAGTGCTTCTTATCCCTTACAACATGCCACCAAATGTCTGCACCAAAGAATCAAACTACATGATGGCCTTGCTCATCCCAGGTCCAAAAAGTCCTGGAAAGGATTTTGATTTATTCATGGAGCCTCTTGTGGAGGAACTTCAACAGCTATGGAGGGGTGTTCTCACTCAAGACCTATATAGCAGCCCACCAGCTAATTTCTTTCTGTGTGCTATTATAATTTGGTGCATCCATGTTTATCCAACTTTCGGCACTATGTCGGGGTGAACGACACATGGTTATAATGCATGTGTTGCCTGTGACAAGAATCCGATGTCATACACAATACTTAGCAAGATATGTTACATTGGCACCGCTATTTCCTTGCCAAGGACAGTCGTGTCCTACAAAATACCGAAGACATGTGTTCAACGCAAAGCATGAAAACCATGATGCACCAAAGAGGCTCACCAACGATGAGTTGCAGGAGGAATTACAGAAGGTCGGGCATATTACACCAGGAAACCATCTTGATAATGGTAGCGAGAAAAGGAAGCATGGCAGGGCAAAAGAGAGATTATTGTATAACCGCAGGTCCACTTTGTGGGACTTGGAGTATTGGAATTTTGGATCTACGGCATAATCTTGATGTGATGCACATCGAGAAAAATATATGTGGCAGCATTGTCGGCACACTTCTTAATATTGAAGGCAAGACAAAAGATACCTTGAAATCTAGGATTGATTTGACACACCTGGGTATCATATTTGATTTGCAGGTGAAGGCTGATGGTGCATCATGGAATATGGCACCAGCTGTCTATGTCTTGGACAAGGTAAAAAGGAAAGAATTCTGCAAGGTCATGTCACGTGTGATTCCCACAAGGATTTGCTTCCAACCCTAAAAGGAGAGTCTGTGCAAATGGAAACAAGGTACAAGGGTTGAAAACTCATGACTACCACACCCTACTTCAATGGGTTTTACCTATTATCCTTAGAGGATTGGGCCGCCCGACTTATACAGAGTAGTTGCAGAGTTGGGACAATTCTTCAGGGAACTCTATATTAGAAATATCAGGATAGATGCTTTGGAGTGTATTAGAGACAAGATACCAACTATCATATGCGACCTTGAGAAGATATATCCTCCAGCCTTCTTTGATGGGATGGTGCATTTGGCTACCTGATGAGGCACTACTTAGAGGTCCAGTACAGTATGGCTAGATGTACCCTATTGAAAGGCAGCTAGGTACTTTCAAGGGCTATACTAGGAACAGAGCTAGACCTGAGGGTTCCATTGCAGAGGCCTACATTGCTATAGAAGCATTGAAATTCTACTCAAAATACATTGAAAGAGCTGATCAGCTTAGCAAAAAGGTGGGTGAAGACAATCCCGAGTTCAATGTTTTTGATTGTTCTGTTCGAGTTACAGGGAAGAGTAGACAAGATGAAAAACCTAATGGTTTGGACAAAATGTTTTGGTATGTGTTGAATAACTATCCTGAGATTCTACCTTATATCAAGTAAGTTCTAAGTATTGTACCTTATACATCATAATCTACTAAAATTGCAGCACATTCTTATATATTTAGATGTTTGACGCGATCACTATGTTGTGCAGCATCTACAAACAGAGTTACTGGTGCAAATTCCAAGAAACATTGACAAACTGGTTATGGAAGGATTTGCGAAATGGTTCAATAGTCATGTATACTTTTGAATTGCACTGTCAGTTTTTTAATATATTGAGTACATAAGATGATCAGCTTGTCTATTTTATAACCATAGGTTAAGAAGATGCGAGAGGATGGGAAGGCAATTAATGATGCCCTTTACGCACTAGCAATGGGTCCTGATACTCGGGTAATACATTATAAATCTTGCATCGTTGGAGATGTGCGCTACCACACCCTTGCATGTGACGAAGGTAGGAAGACACAAAACAGTGCCATCATGAACATGGATACGGATGGCAAAGATAAAACTGAAATGTATTCTAACATAACAGACATTTTTTAGTTGCAGTATATCTCTAGTTTCGAGGTTCATCTCGGTGTGTAGTTCTATTGTGCTGTCATTGGTATAACCTGTTTTCCAGGATCGCAAAACCCAAAGCTGATGATTATTTCAAATCCATCAATGTCAAGGCGGCGTACCACACCGAGGAGCCTTTTATTTTGGCAAATCAAGCCACACAGATATTTTTCTTGGAAGACGCATATGCTTGTAGCGATGACTTGAGAGACTTGCAAAGGTTTGAGCAAAGGAATTCGTTTAATGAAGTTGCATAACAAGATTATGCTTACACTGCTCCTGATGTAGAAGACTCCACAGATGTTTTGTCATGCCCAATATGCGATACTATCCTAAAGAGACTCGAAGGTCCCACCAAGGATAGAACCGCATATTGAAACGCTTTTGCAAGGTGGATATCATTACATCAACATTACATAATAGATGGGGATACATACATAAGGCATACAATGTCACACGAATACAACATCACAATACATAAGAGCATCATCCAACTACGGATGAAACACAAACAGAAACTCAAACAACATCCACCCTGCTAGCCTAGGCTGCCGACCTGGAACCTATCCCCTGATCGAAGAAGAAGCAGAAGAAGAACTCCAAAACAAGCAACATCGCTCTCGCGTCATGATCATCGCATAACCTGTACCTACAACTGTTGTTGTAGTAATCTGTGAGCCACGAGGACTCAGCAGTCCCATTACCATGGGTATCAAGACTAGCAAAGCTTAAAGGGAAGGAAGGGGGTAAAGTGGTGAGGCTGCAGCAGCGACTAAGCATATATGGTGGCTAACATACGCAAATAAGAGCGAGAAGAGAGCAAGCAGAACGGTCATGAAACTAGCAATGATCAAGAATTGATCCTGAACTCCTACTTACGTGAAAACATAACCCAGAAAACCGTGTCCACTTCCCGGACTCCGCCGAAAAGAGACCATCACGGCTACACACGCGGTTGATGCGTTTTAATTCGGATCTGGTGTCAAGTTATCTACAACCGGACATTAACAAATTCCCATCTGCCTATAACCGCAGGCACGGCTTTCAAAAGATTATACCCTGCAGGGGTGTCCCAACTTAGCCCATGACAAGCTCTCGCGATCAACGAAGGATATACCTTCTCCCAGGAAGACCCGATCAGACTCGGAATCCCGGTTTACAAGACATTTCAATGATGGTAAAACAAAACCAGCAAGACCACCCGTTGTGCCGACAAATCCCGATAGGAGCTGCACATATCTCGTTCTCAGGGCACACCGGATAAGCTAAGCGTACAGGAGCCGACGAATCCAAGTGGCCAAGGAATGGTCCCGCACGGTGCTCTAGTTTGGACCAACACTCGGAGGAGCACTGGCCCGGGGGGGTAAATAAAGATGACCCTCGGGCTCCGGAAACCCAAGGGAAAAAGGGCTAGGTGAGGCAAATGGTAAAACCAAGGTTGGGCCTTGCTGGAGGAGTTTTATTCAAAGCGAACTGTCAAGGGGGTCCCATAAATCACCCGACCGCGTAAGGAACGCAAAATCCGGGAACATAACACCGGTATGACGGAAACTAGGGCGGCAAGAGTGGAACAAAACACCAGGCAAAAGGTCGAGTCTTCTACCCTTTACCAAGTATATAGATGCATTAATAATATAAGAGATATTGTGATATCCCAACAAAATCCTGTCCACCATGGAGCAATCTTCAACTTCACCTGCAACTAGCAACGCTATAAGAGGGGCTAAGCAAACAGCGGTAACATAGCCAAACAAAGCATAGGAAAGGTGCCAAAGGTTAGAGATTCATGGCAATATGGGAGGCTTGATAAACAGGTGATAGGTAGCACAGCAAAGCGATAGAACGAAGCAACTAGCATAGCAATGATAGTAGTGAGATCCAGGGTAGCGGTCATCTTGCCTGAAATCCCGCAAGGAAGAAGAACGAGTCCATGAAGAAGACGAACGGGAGTAGTCGAACGAATCCTCACAACTCCGGAATCGAAACCGAAGCTAACGAGAGAAGCAACCCGGAAAGAAGCAAACAACATGGTAAACACACAAGCATAATCATGGCATGATGCACAAACAAATATGATGCATGTCCGGTTTAATGAGGCATAGCATGGCAAAGTGCAACAAACAATACTACAAGTTAAGTGGAGCTCAATATGCAACGAGTTGCATATTGACAAAACACCACTTCAATTATTTAGTTCTCTCTCGGTTTTGTACCCAACAATATTAAATGTTATTAAACATGGCAATGGGTGAAGCATATGAAAATTACCTATCTAGGCAAGTTTAAATGAGGCCGGAAACAACAAACAACAATTCCGGAAAATCCTCATATGCGTATTTTGGATTTGGTACTGTTCTGTCCTAAACACAATTTTAGAGTTGTTAAACAGTAAAACAAAGTGGACCATGTTAAACTAGGCATTTTTCTACCCCATTTACATATATAATTTATTTAAATCCGAGCTACGGTTATTTAGTTATGAAATAAATCATTTTAACATGGCATAGGAGCAAATTTAAGCAAACAGCATTTTAAACATTTCAAACATGGATGAAAATGGCATATTATGAAACTAGATGAAATTCTAAGCATTTTACATGTTTAAATCATTTAAATCCAATGCACGGTTATTTACTTGTGAGCAATTTAAAATAATGGCATCCTCCTATAATTATGCATGCACTGGATAAAAGACAAATGCGCAGATCTGAAAAAAAGGTACACGGGCCGAATTCTGCTAGCCCAACAGTGCACAGGAGAGGCGCGGGTGCTGCTCACCCTGGGCCAAGGCCCGGTTGGAGCTGCGGGTTGGGGAGGCCGGCCGGACGTGGCGCTTGTCGCCCAGGAACAGAGAAGGCCGGCTCGGGTCGACGCAGTCAACGCTCGACGACGAGCGACCTGCTGCTGCTGGTTGTAGAGGACGCCACGGCGGCCCGGCACGGCTGGTACTTGGCGTGACGGCAGCGGTGCAGACGAACGGGACGGGGAGGAGACCGGCTGGGGCGCACTGGATCCTGCGCCGCGGCAAGCGAGGAAGCGGCTCGGGCGGAGTCAACGGGCGCGCAGAGGCGCATCGCCGCGATGCAGAGGATGCAGGCACGCGCTTGTCTTCGAAGCAGAGGCGAGGACGGGATGCCGGCGGTCGGACGGAACCCGAGGCGTCAAATCACCGCGGAGACGAGGTGGCCGGAGTTGGAGCTCCGTGGCGGCAGTGGTTCTGCAGAAACGGCGGCGTCGCAACACAAATCAGAGAGAGAGATTGGAGAAAAGAGAGAGCAGCGGCAGGGAGGAAGGAGAGATGGGGCGGCGCGGGGCTGGCCTGGAGGTGCTCGAGGGTGAGGACGGCGCTCGGGGACGAACATCTAGTTCGGGCACTGCGGGATGGATGCGAGAGCTTGAGGACGACGAGCTCCTCACCTCTGGATTGAGCGAAGCAGAGGCGCGGGGACGATGGGGGTACGGCCTCGATCCCTTCCGGATCGAGTAGGAGGACTGCGGTCAGTGGGTGGATCAGCGGATGGTTGGATCGGAGGGATCCGGTGGGGGTTGGTCGGTTGTGGAAATCGAGGGAGGTGAGTGGAAGGATCGGACAGATCCCGAGGAAGAGGGAGACCAGGTGGAGAAGTCAGAGGGTGGCGGCGCGAGGAGGATTGGACGGGCTAGGGCTAGGGTTAGACTGTTTATAAAGCAAAGTGGGTTTTGGTTAGGGGTTAACTTGGTCCGTCCGATCGTAATCGGGCGGTCGAGAAGAAATAGGTAGGGAGTCCAAATAAGAAAACGGAGATGTTTTATAGACGTTTGGGGATGATCCGGACACAACGGTGACGACAGTCCGGTTCGGGTTTGGGAAGTCTGGACACGCGCGAGGGGGGTAGGTAGGTGGGTCTAGTGGGCTGTGAAGAGGGCCTCGGGCTGAGAAGAGAGGGGAAGAAATGCGGCCCGCACGGTTTTCGGAGACCGAAAACATCCGACGAAGGTACCGACAGCGGTACCGCTATATGTTAACGGTTGGGCAGTCAAACGGACTCCGAATGCGATGAAACTTGGCAGGCGCTCTGTCTACACTATAATAAGACCGCATGCCAAGTTGCAACCCATTCCGATTACATTTTTATGCCACTTATAAAATAATATTTCGGAGGTGCCGCGGGCGCGTGCGAGTGTGGTCGGGCTCAGAACGGACAACGGAGAGAACCGGGGAAACTCGGACGGATGCAAGTTTTGAAAAACATGCAGATGAAATGCAGATGAAGACATGAGATGAGATGCATAACAAGAACAAAATGCAAAACAACAGATAAAACCCAACCACGAAGGAAAAAATATAACACATCTTCAGAAAAGGCAAGAGTTGGAGTTATGAATATGGAAAGTTGCATCCGGGGCGTTACAACACTCCACCACTACGAGAGGATCTCGTCCCGAGATCTAGGATGGCACCGGAGGGAAAACAGATAGGGAAGAGAGGAGGTAAAACTAAGTTGCTTCTTTGACGAATGAGTGAAACAACGAACCTTGAGAGGTTGAGCAATATGAAAGAAAGAAAACAACGGAGATGAACATAGTTGAAAACACTCCGTTAGAAAAGATGAACAAGGGATACGACGAGAACTTGAAGGTTGCAAAGACATGAATGACGAGCACAATGGACAAGAAGGAATTGAAACCACTCTGGTTGAAACAAGATAAGAATGAATAAGAATGATATAATTTTGATAGCACTCTGACTGTGAAGGGGGGCAAAACTTGATAAGATGAAAAGAACTTGAAGAGATGATACAACACTCCGGTTAAATGGATAAGAACGAAAAGAACATGATTCTCAATTCGAGAAGATGAGAGAAAAGAGCAACATCACAATGCCTCCGTAACGAAAGAATGGAAGATAGATCATTGAAATAATAGAATGGAGTAGAAAATGCCAACTTCTGCCACAAATGAGCTTGGAAAGCACCCTTCTAAGAAGGTTATAACAGGGTTGTTGGAAAACCAACAACAAAAAGAATAAGCTTGTAGTGGGCTTATGGAAAACATCTCAAGACTATGAGGTAACAACCGACCACTAACAGAAACAATTGATTGGTTGAGATCAATGAAGATAAGAGAAACTTCTTTCACCAAGAGGATAACTGGAGAACTTGGGTCATTGATAAGCACCACAATTAGCAACATTCCTTCGGGAAGGCTTTAGGTGAAATCTTTACCGAGCTAACTCCAACGAAGAGATTGATGGATTTAAAATACCTCATTCTTGAGAACATGTGAATCAAGAAACATAAACTCAAAATTATGAAGAATGACATAACACCACCTCAAATGATAAGGTAGAAAGAATTGCACTTAAAAATGCAAGATGAAGAATACTTGAGCTCCTCAAAACAAAACATGTGTTCCACACCATGTTTAATTCTAGAGAATAGCTTGGCGGGTCATAACTTCGAGAGAAATCTTGAAGAACAATTGAAGGATGAAAGGAATGCTTGACGAACCACCATTTAGAGCCTCCATGAAGAACTCCGGTAATAAAAGCATGATAGAAAGAAAGAGAAGTTGAAAACACAAGGTGAAGCCTTGCAATGACTTAGATGGAGCTTCACGATGATATAACCGAGAGAACTTGGAACTCCGTAAAGAAAAGATAAATACTAGAACCGAGAATTACTTCATCATGAACAATCTCCGGAAGAAAAGAATTGAATCACCTCGAGGAAATAAGAATAAGATTTATTGTATGCTTATCCTTCATCAAATTCAATTGATGACAAGCAATGGATTTGGCACACTACTTATTCCCGTATAAAGGATTAAAAGAGATATAGCGCAAACTTGAGAAGGTATTGCTGGAACCACCGGTGGGATTTGGAAACGACGAATGAATGAATGAATTGATACGATGACGAAGGAAGAGAAATCTTGAACGAACCACCGTAAGAATAGAAAATGAACATAGCAAAGGCACAATTCACCGGGAAGAATTGGAAAACGAATGAAGATACTTGAGGGGATTTAGATACAAGAGAACGAAGAGAACATGAACTGATTAGAGTATACTTGAATGATGCACCGGATAGATTTGGAGAACAAGAGTTGAAGGCTGGAATGAATGATTCTGAGATGATGTGCTCCGGAGAATCAAACTGAAAAGACTCCTGAATAGATCCGGATGGGTGAAAAGAATTCTCACAATCTAAAATAATTATGAGAGGATGGCATCAAGCTAGAATCATGAATCTTCGAGAGGACGGACAAGATTTAGAGGAAAAACTCTTCTTCGGTCTTCAAAATCCGAGGATGACGAGGAGAAACACCACCATGAATTGTTGAGATACTCCGGGAGAAAATTAGAAAGGTTGAACCAACGATGAAAAGAATTTGAAAGATCTTGGAGAAGGACATATGACTTATGATAATTCATTCTTACGTCAAACTCAAAAAGAATTAGGAATGGCTCCGGAATAACTAGAAGAGTCAGGTAAGATCCTGGGAAAAGACCTGTGGGTTAGGGCCCACTCAAAAGAACCACCATTGAACGATTGCTTGAAAAGAGAGATTGCACCGGTTGAATTAAATGACTTGAATGAGATAATAATCTCCAAATAGCTTGAACGGATTGAGAATGGAAACACGAGTCTTCCGAGATATCTTCAACACTCTGGAACAAATGAATAGCGAGAAGTGAAAGATTAAGAGGTGCACCGGTATGAAAAAGCATTTGACACGAGGAAAAGAATATGATCAACACTGAAAGCTTGAATTGGATCCACCGGAGAAGAATACGAGAATGAAGAATGATGAACTCAAAGCTCTGTTAGTATCTTCCTGAGAATCACCGAATAAGAACATTGATTGAAAAGAGTGAAGAGACTTCACATGAATAAATGGATACTTGATTAAGAAATCTGGGTCCTTGAAGAAAAAGGGTGGGGGGTGGGGAAAAACAAAGACAACTTGGGACAGATGGAATAAACACCGTTGAGAAAACTTAGAATTGATCTTGCGGATGGGAAAAATGATGGGATCCACTTGAAGAGAAGCACGCCGGTTTGGAAAATAGTTGACATGACAACCTCAGTGATCAAGAAGGATTAGTACTCCCATAGAAATATGAGAACACCGCTTGAAAGGTATGGAATCAACACTTGACATTGAAGCAACTCGTATACCACAAATAAAACAAAACAAAGGATTGGCTTGCAAAAATAAGCCGGAAACAAACATATGATAGATCCCATATCGTATCATGTGTCTGTTGGAAAGATAAAACTAGAGCTACTTGAATTCCCACCTATAAACTCCCGAAACTTTCTGGTTATGCAATCTGGTGTTGGGGATACAGGGGAAGCAATATATCTCACCCAAACTAACAATCCCTACATCCAGCTGTATCCATCCGTCAACACATAACCAAGAAAACTCCGGAAATCGTGTACCTCAACCTTCGAAAAGCATCTGTTATACGAGTTATGGCAATACTCCCGAACTCCCCAGTACTGGGTGACGTCGAGGTTATCTCACCAACAACTGCATAAAAGAGATTTTCGTTGTCGGCAAAACTCAGGTATTCCAGAACTGCAATGATAAAATTGTGACGACAACACCTCGGAGCTCAACTCCCCGGGTCAATGCCACATAATAGACAGGAGGCACCAAGAACAATGTTCTCGTCACAAAACCATCGGAACGATTCCAAGATACCCGCGTGATCCTAAAAAAAATTAGTGAAATTTGAGGAGAGGAAAGTCAAAACATCTACGTCAAGAGACCTCACCAGAGCGACGAAGGGGCTGAGGAGTAAAAAGAATCCTACTCTCCGATATATATAATCCTAAGACTCAAAATAGTTTTCTTCTAGACTCAACAACGACCAACAATCAAGGGGGCTCCTATGGTCGGTCGAGGCTCTGATACCAACTTGTCACGCCCAATATGCGATACTATCCTAAAGAGACTCGAAGGTCCCACTAAGGATAGAACCGCATATTGAAACGCTTTTGCAAGGTGGATATCATTACATCAACATTACATAATAGATGGGGATACATACATAAGGCATACAATGTCACATGAATACAACATCACAATACATAAGAGCATCATCCGACTACGGATGAAACACAAACAGAAACTCAAATGACATCCACCCTGCTAGCCCAGGCTGCCGACCTCGAACCTATCCCCTGATCGAAGAAGAAGCAGAAGAAGAACTCCAAAACAAGCAACATTGCTGTCGCATCATGATCATCGCATAACCTGTACCTGCAACTATTATTGTAGTAATCTGTGAGCCACGAGGACTCAGCAATCCCATTACCATGGGTATCAAGACTAGCAAAGCTTAAAGGGAAGGAAGGGGGTAAAGTGGTGAGGCTGCAACAGCGACTAAGCATATATGGTGGCTAACATACGCAAATAAGAGCGAGAAGAGAGCAAGCAGAACGGTCGTGAAACTAGCAATGATCAAGAAGTGATCCTGAACTCCTACTTACGTCAAAACATAACCCAGAAAACCGTGTTCACTTCCCGGACTCCGCCGAAAAGAGACCATCACGGCTACACACGCGGTTGATGCGTTTTAATTCGGATCTGGTGTCAAGTTATCTACAACCGGACATTAACAAATTCCCATCTGCCTATAACTACAGGCACGGCTTTCGAAAGATTATACCCTGCAGGGGTGTCCCAACTTAGCCCATGACAAGCTCTCGCGATCAACGAAGGATATACCTTCTCCCAGGAAGACCCGATCAGACTCGGAATCCCGGTTTACAAGACATTTTGATGATGGTAAGCAAGACCACCCGCTGTGCCGACAAATCCCAATAGGAGCTGCACATATCTCGTTCTCAGGGCACACCGGTTAAGCTAAGCGTACATGAGCCTACGAATCCAAGTTGCCAAGGAATGGTCCCGCACGGTGCTCTAGTTTGGACCAACACTCGGAGGAGCACTGGCCCGGTGGGGGGGTAAATAAAGATGACCCTCGGGCTCCGGAAACCCAAGGGAAAAAGGGCTAGGTGAGGCAAATGGTAAAACCAAGGTTGGGCCTTGCTGGAGGAGTTTTATTCAAAGCGAACTGTCAAGGGGGCCCCATAAATCACCCGACCGCGTAAGGAACGCAAAATCCGGGAACGTAACACCGGTATGACGGAAACTAGGGCGGCGAGAGTGGAACAAAACACCAGGAAAAAGGTCGAGTCTTCCACCCTTTACCAAGTATATAGATGCATTAATAATATAAGAGATATTGTGATATCCCAACAAAATCATGTCCACCATGGAGCAATCTTCAACTTCACCTGCAACTAGCAACGCTATAAGAGGGGCTAAGCAAAAAGCGGTAACATAGCCAAACAACGGTTTGCATAGGAAAGGTGTCAAAGGTTAGAGATTCATGGCAATATGGGAGGCTTGATAAATAGGTGATAGGTAGCGCAGCAAAGCGATAGAATGAAGCAACTAGCATAGCAATGATAGTAGTGAGATCCAGGGTAGTGGTCATCTTGCCTGAAATCCCGCAAGGAAGAAGAACGAGTCCATGAAGAAGACGAACGGGAGTAGTCGAATGAATCCTCACAATTCCGGAATCGAAACCGAAGCTAACGAGAGAAGCAACCCGGAAAGAAGCAAACAACATGGTAAACACACAAGCATAATCATGGCATGATGCACAAACAAATATGATGCATGTTCGGTTTAATGAGGCATGGCATGGCAAAGTGCAACAAACAATACTACAAGTTAAGTGGAGCTCAATATGCAACGAGTTGCATATTGACAAAACACCACTTCAATTATTTAGTTCTCTCTTGGTTTTGTACCCAACAATATTAAATGTTATTAAACATGGAAATGGGTGAAGCATATGAAAACTACCTATCTAGGCAAGTTTAAATGAGGCCGCAAACAACAAACAACAATTCCAGAAAATCCTCATATGCATATTTTGGATTTGGTACTGTTCTGTCCTAAACACAATTTTAGAGTTGTTAAACAGTAAAACAAAGTGGACCATGTTAAACTAGGCATTTTTCTACCCCATTTACATATATAATTTATTTAAATCCGAGTTACGGTTATTTAGTTATGAAATAAATCATTTTAACATGGCACATGAGCAAATTTAAGCAAACAGCATTTTAAACATTTCAAACATGGATGAAAATGGCATATTATGAAACTAGATGAAATTCTAAGCATTTTACATGTTTAAATCATTTAAATCCGATGCACGGTTATTTACTTGTGAGCAATTTAAAATAATGGCATCCTCCTGTAATTATGCATGCACTGGATAAAAGACAAATTCGCAGATCTGAAAAAAAAAGGTACACGGGCCGAATTCTGCTAGCCCAACAGTGCACAGGAGAGGCGCAGGTGCTGCTCACCCTGGGCCGGCCGGACAGGGCGCTTGTGGCCCAGGAACAGAGAAGGCCGGCTCGGGTCGACGCAGTCAACGCTCGATGACGAGCGAGCTGCTGCTGCTGGTTGCAGAGGACGCCACGGCGGCCCGGCGCGGCTGGGACTTGGCGTGACGGCAGTGGTGCAGACGAACGGGACGGGGAGGAGACTGGCTAGGGCGCACTGGATCCTGGGCCGCGGCAAGCGAGGCAGCGGCTCGGGAGGAGTCAATGGGCGCGCAGAGGCGCAGCACCGCGATGCAGAGGATGCAGGCACGCGCTTGTCTTCAAAGCAGAGGCGAGGACGGGACGCCGGCGGTCGGACGGAACCCGAGGCGTCAGATCACCGCGGAGACGAGGTGGCCGGAGTTGGAGCTCCGTGGCGGTAGTGGTTCTGCAGAAACGGCGGCGTCGCAACACAAATCAGAGAGAGAGATTGGAGAAAAGAGAGAGCAGCGGGAGGGAGGAAGGAGAGATGGGGTGGCGCGGGGCTGGCCTGGAGGCGCTCGAGGGTGAGGACGGCGCTCGGGGACGAACATCTAGTTCGGGCACTGCGGGATGGATGCGAGAGCTTGAGGACGACGAGCTCCTCACCTCTGGATTGAGCGAAGCAGAGGCGCGGGGACGATGGGGGTACGGCCTCAATCCCTTCCGGATCGAGTAGGAGGACTGCGGTCAGTGGATGGATCAGCGGATGGTTGGATCGGATGGATCCAGTGGGGGTTGGTCGGTTGGGGAAATCGAGGGAGGTGAGTGGAAGGATCGGACAGATCCCGAGGAAGAGGGAGACCAGGTGGAGAAGTCAGAGGGTGGCGGCGCGAGGAGGATTGGATGGATTGGACAGGCTAGGGCTAGGGTTAGACTGTTTATAAAGCAAAGTGGGTTTTGGTTAGGGGTTAACTTGGTTCATCCGATCGTAATCGAGCGGTCGAGAAGAAATAGGTAGGGAGTCCAAATAAGAAAACGGAGATGTTTTATAGACGTTTGGGGATGATCCGGACACAACGGTGACGACAGTCCGGTTCGGGTTTGGGAAGTCTCGGACACGCACGAGGGGGTAGGTAGGTGGGTCTAGTGGGCTGTGAAGAGGGCCTCGGGCTGAGAAGAGAGGGGAAGAAATGCGGCCCGCACGGTTTTCGGAGACCGAAAACATCCGACGAAGGTACCAACAGCGGTACCGCTATATGTCTCACGGTTGGGCAGTCAAACGGACTCCGAATGCAACGAAACATGGCAGGCGCTCTGTCTACACTATAATAAGACCGCACGCCAAGTTGCAACCCATTCCGAGAACATTTTTATGACACTTATAAAATAATATTTCGGAGCTGCCGCGGGCGCATGCGAGTGTGGTCGGGCTCAGAACGGACAACGGAGAGAACCGGGGAAACCCGGACGGATGCAAGTTTTGAAAAACATGCAGATGAAATGCAGATGAAGACATGAGATGAGATGCATAACAAGAACAAAATGCAAAACAACGATAAAACCCAACCACGAAGGAAAAAATATAACACATCTCCGGAAAAGGCAAGAGTTGGAGTTATGAATATGGAAAGTTGCATCCGGGGCGTTACATGTTTGTAGTATCTTTGAGAACCATCACATCAATAACACCGCCGAAAAGATTCCATGTCGAGTTGTTGACATACGAGAGTTGACCAATAAGAGGCCAATGTTTGAGGACAATGAGGATGCGAAATTACGATTCAGACTGATATACATAGCAAAGATGTTGGTGCTGCTACTGCGGATGATGATTAGATTGCTTTTTTGTATTTGCCTGTGAGAAGACGACTTTGAATCTACTATGTGAAATTGTGTTTTCTATGAAAACTGAAACCTGATGAAGTTGTTGTTTAGTATTTTGCTGTGAGAACATCACTTATTATGTATGTTGATCTGTGTTTGGTGATTATATGACGACTAAAACATGATGACATTGTTGTTTAGTTGTACTCATATTTGGCTGCAAAACTTGTATTTGATGACATGGTTTGCTATTGGACTGCAATTTGCTCTACGTCTTCCAATAGGATAAAGTTGACCTGACAGGGCCTCTGCAAATTTATTTATTTATTAGCAAAAGGGCCTCTGCTATTTATTTATTTATGAGAAAAAAGGGGATACTCCTGATTTTTTTAATAGAAATCATTAGATCTTCACAACACTATGCCCAGCTTGCTAAACAAGTTTCATTCATTACTAGTTTCAGCAAAGTGCTCATGTCATAGCCACTGAATACATCACGAGTGCTACATACACTGCGATTAAAGATACGATCATCCTACAGAGCACAACGATCTTTCCCATTATCTTCACAAGCTCTTTCATCTCCTCATTGCTGCCAAGGTCGTTTAGCAACTGTTGCTTGGCCATGATCATATGAACTACATCTTTAACCTCCTGCTCTGCATTTTCCTCTTCTATCGTTCCTTCAGTTACTTATCCAACACCCCAACCTGTTGGTATTGGGATTCCTCAGCTAGCCAAATAATCATCATAGTTCCATTCCCCCACGTCAGCAACTTCCCAGATATACAAATCACACGAATATTCCCTTTTCTGCACAAATCAAATTGGAAGATCATCAACCGAACTATTAAAAAAATCGGTAACTGAAAGCAGGCAAACAACACTTAAACATATTATTACCCCATGATTCGGGCATTTGTAGAAGACTCGGCCAGGGTTGAGGATTGTAGTTGAGATGGGACGGATGACTCTGCGTGATTTGCAGCAATTGCACCACACCAACGGCAGCAGGTTGCAATGAGAAACCGGCTGCGGTGAGTGTGTCGGCGGGGGTGTGATGAGACCCACAGGCAATGGTACGGGTGGCGACTTGGCACATATCTATTTGTTGCCTGCTGAAGAGCAGGTGGATGAGCCGCTAGCAGACATGGTTGCTGTGGCCGGAGCTTCTGATGCTAGGCAGAGTAACTAGAGAAGAGCAGAAGCGAACGTTGGATATGTCAATTTCATTACTTGCATAGTAGCATAGCACTATATATAGTCATAGTCTAGGTTTGGCTTTGAACCAGCTACAGGAGCACGTCTCTCTTTTTTCTAAAACTCAGCAACATCTCTTTACTGGTACACTAGCTTGTTCTGTACGCCTTCTCAAATATTTGATTTTCGGGAATGTTATGTGGCGAACGTTTCCTAGGAGGAGGACAGCAAACAAATGCATTTTCCTAGCAGTTTTAGTTGCAACGCAAGATCAAACGGTGGCAGTTTTGGGAATTTTATTTGAACGAGCCCAGTTTTTTTTCTTCCTATAAAAAAGTATGATGCGTGGTGTCGGCTTAGTCAAACGATTGTGAAAACCTTGACCGTTGGATTGACATTCAACGTCTATTGTGTTTCTTCAGTCTCTTCTTCCTTCGGCTGCCAAAGCCAAATCAGCGCCGGCGGGACCGCCTACTCCTGCCTCCCACGGCTGGCTATGCTGCCGCACACGCATCGCAGCCACATTGCCTAAAACTCTAGGCATCTTCCCCGGCTCATATTTGTTCCCATCCGAGACCTCACCGTCGTCCTCCGCCTTGGTTCGCTCACCGCGGCGCCGCCCTCTGGTGTTGTCAACATGGTCAACAACCAAGAGGAATAAGGAGATGACTGTACATGGCCAGGATGGCAGTAGGGACCCACCAGGATCATCGCAGTAGGCAAGCAAGTTCCTCCTTTATTACAAGAAAAAAATGTTTCCTCCTGATGGTTTCCTGGCATCTGGTCCGCACGCCACTATAAGCATAGTCAATAAGCGAGATAACTGCACAAGGAGCGGCGGACACCCGAGACCCAGCAGCTCGCGCAGTATTTTTTTGTTTTCAGGATGGAGCAGGGTATCAACTGGGTTATGTGGGAGTTGTGGCTTGTCTATCCCAGGCTTTTATTTCATATGTTTACCACATGACTACCCTAATTTGTTTTCTTTCTGAACATGGCTAGCCCAGCTATTTTTTTTGTAGAATACCCAACGGAGGACTACTTCCTTTTCTACGCCCTGCTGGGCCAGAAATCTTACAAGACGAGGAGGGATGCATTCGGCTTGCCCAGAAAATGGGCTATAAGTAATAAGAAATGGGCTATAAAATAAAAAAATACAACAAACATGCAATTAGTTCCAAATTATTTGTTCTTTCAGATTTTGATATTTTAAACTTCATTGTTTTTGTGTGGGTAAATTTTCATTGGATTTTAAATTAAGGTATGTTTAATTTTTTAGTTAATTTGAATTTGGCTAGAAATTTTGGGTTGTATGTTGTTTGGGATAGATTTGGAGGCTGACTTGTGGGTCTACTAGGTTAACGCGTACACAGGGCTTTGTCAACTTAGTCAACAAGCGATTATAGCTGCAGTGGCCGTTGAATATCAATCAAACGGTCGTGTTGTGTCTTCCATCTCTGATCTTCTTGCAGCAGCCGCCCAAACCAGCACCGGCGGGACCACTTGCTCCTCCCTCCCGTGGCCGGCTGTGCTACCGTGCAGGCCTCACTGCCCCACCCTACTCCGACCGCTGGCCAGGACATCCCTCTACTCACCCACACCTGTTGTTATTCTCCGCCGACGGCAAATGAACCAGTAAACCCTCGTACCCCCCTTCGCATGGGAAACAACTGTCGTGTCCTCCCCGACTCCATGTTGTTCCCTTCCTAGGCCTCGCCGTCGTCCATTGCCTTGGTGCTCTCGGCTCGGCGTGGTCAACATGGTCAATGAACGACATCCATCAGAAGAGGACTGTACGTGGAGAGGGTGGCAGCTGGATCCACGGCCGGACACAAGGAAGTGCTCCTTATTACACGCAAAATAATGATTCTTCCACCTGACAGTGGGGACCCACTGGAAGGGCCTCTGTATTTCGTGAAAAAAATGTTCCCCCCGCTGACAGGTCCGACCCACCTGCTATATCTTCGCACGCAAGGAAGTGCCTCCTTATTACGCACAAAAAATGAATACTCCCCTGCTAGCTGGGACCCATCATATTTGGAGGCTAACTTTGTGGGCCTAGTAAGTTGACACGGACGCAGGGCTTTGTCAACTTAGTCAATATAAATGATCCTAGCTGCAGTGACCATATGATGTCCATCCAACGGCCGTCGCACTTCTTCAACTTCTGTCTTCTTGCTCCAGCCGCCCAAACCAGTGCCGGTCGTGCCGCCTACTCCTACCTCTTATGGTCGGCTGTGCTACCAAGCAGGCCTCACCGCCCACCCTACTCCCATCGCTGGCCTGGCCATCCCTGTACTCACCTAGACCCTCCTGTTATTCTCTGGCAACGGCAGCCTCACACTACAGCGGAACCAGTTAACCCTCGTACTCCCCTCCGCGTGGGAAACAACGGCGAGTCTTCCCCGGCTCCGGGCCATTCCCTTCCTAGGCCTCGCTATCATCCACCGCCTTGGTGCTCTTGACACAACGTGGTTAACGTGGTCAAGGAATGACTTCCATCGGAACAGGACTGTATGTGGAGAGGCTAAGAGCCGGGTCCTTGGCCGCAGCAAGGAATTGCCTCCTTATTACACGCAAAATAATAATTCCTTCACCTAACAGCGGGGACCCATCGGAAGGGCCTCTGTATTTTACGAAAAAATGTTTCCCCCTTGACAGCTGGGACCCACTAGCTACATCTTCGCACGGAAGGAAGTGCCTTCTTACACCCTAACAGCTGGGACCCACCAGGTTGACGCGAAGGTAGCATTATATGTCTGGCCACGAACATGTACGTACATAGCGGTCGATCAGTCTCTCTGCAGCGATGTACCATGGCCAAGTAAGATGCAGCACATGTTGAAGTAGAGGCACCGACATAGCATGTCACACCGTCTCGTATATATCGAGTACACATACATACAACAACACTATAAGAAAGTAAATACAGCTACGTCGAGCGGGTCTCTAACGTGTACATCGACATCATCCTATTCATCGGCAGCCAACCAGCTGGGTCAGAATGGAGGAAACAACGTCGCATTCATCAGGAGTGAACCAACTGGGTTGGAATACATCATGTTCATCAGGAGCCAACTAGCTTGGACGGAACAGCCGAAACGAGGTTTGGCATACCACAGAATGAAGTAAACGGCCTTCTGTTCGACCATGTACGGTAGAAACGGGGTCCTATTCATCGGGAAGGGTCTAGTGTACCGCAACACGGAGGAAATGGACATCTGTTCAAGTGCCTACGGTCGAAACGGGGTCCTATTGATCGGGAGGGTGTGGCGTACGGCAAAACGGAGGAAATAGACTTCTATTCAAGCGCCTACGGTTGAAACGGGGTATTGTTCATCCACCATCTACTGCCTCGCTCCAGCCTCCACGAGCTACTGTTCATCCATTGTCGACTTCCTCCAGCCTCCACTAGCTATTGTTCATCCACAGGCTATTATTCATCCAGCCTCCACCGGCTACTGTTCGTCCAGCCTCCACGAGGTCCTGTTCATCCAACCCCGACAGACTAGGGTGTGGCGGCCTCCTCGGGGTCCTGTTCATCTAGCAGCAACTGCCTACTACAACCGGGTCCTGTTCATCCAACCCCCACCAGGAACTATTCATCCACAGCCTCGACTCACCACGTCTTGAATCGTTTTATGTATCGCGCGCACGGTAGCAACAGTCACTGTTCATCAAGAGGCAATCCAACACAACGGCTGGCTGCGTCCCGCACGGAGGCTCGATCGGCTTCAGTAAGCAGCAGCAGTGATCGATTGCTCGGGTTTAGTTAGCAGCAGCAGAGAAGGGATCGCTCGGGTTCAGTCAGCAGTGAAGGAATCGCTCGGGTTCAGTAGGGATTGATTGCTACGGTTTAGTAACGTAGCTAGTGCAATCACTCGAGTTTAGTAAGCGAACGCCTCTCCCTCGGGTTCAATTAGAGCCAATGCCTTGCGCACACATACGTGCCTACATACGAGAGAAACGCGCAAACCACAATGCATCGCTCGGCCCCGACCACCCACCGTAACCGGGAACCCTCCAAAATTTTCCTCACCCTCACTTCTACCATGATTCTTTCCATCATGGATGGCCCAAAGAATGTCATGCAGGTGCATCTCCATCCCGTCCAGTATGAAAAGCCCAGTTTTTGTCATGATTTTTTGGCATAGAAGTAGGAGCCCACCACATCTATGATGATACATGTTTTTGTCACAATTATCGTCATAGAAGTGTCATAACCATGACAGGAAAAAATTCATTCCGGCCAAAATGTCATGGATGTGTCTTTTTTTGTATGCGGCTACTTGCAAGGATGAGATCTGATAGTGGTAGATATAAAAGATAAGTAAAAGTGCAAAATAAAACAAAAGTAAATAAATTGAAGCAAGGTATTTTTGGGTTTTGATTTTGTAGATCTAAAAATAATATGATAAAAGATAGACCCGAGCCCATTATTTTCACTAGAGACTTCTCTCTTGAAAGAGAACATATGGTGGGTAAATAAATTACTGTTGAGCAATTGGTAGAAAAGCGCATAGTTATGACGCTATCTAAGGCAATAATCATGCATATAGGCATCACGTCGGAGACAAGTAGACCGACTCTTGCTTGCATCTACTACTATTACTCCACGCATCGACCACTATCTAGCATGCATCTAATGTATTAAGTTAACAAGAACAGAGTAACACCGTAAGCAAGATGGCATGATGTAGAGAGATAGATCCAATCAATATGAACAAACCCCATCTTTTTATCCTTAATGGCAACAATACAAATATGTGTCATGTCCCTTTTTGTCATTAGGATTGAGCACCGCAAGATTGAACCCTATAAAGCACCTCTCCCATTGCAAGAAAAATCAATCTAGTTGGCCAAACCAAATCAATATATCAGAGAAAAATACAAAGCTATATAAATCATGCATAAAAGAGTTCAGAGAAGACTCAAATAATATTCATAGATAATTTGATCATAAGCCCACAATTCATCGGATCTCAACAAACGCACCACAAAAGAAGATTACATTGAATAGATCTCCAAGAACATTGAGGAGAACATTGTATTGAAGATCAAAGAGAGAGAAGAAGCCATCTAGCTACTAGCTATGAACCCATAGGTCTGTGGTAAACTACTCACACATCATCGAATGGGCAGCAAGGTTGATGTAGAAGCCCTCCGTGACCGAATCTCCCTCCGGCAGAGTACTAGAAAAGGTCCCCGGATGGGATCTCACGAAGACAAAAACTTGCGGTGGCAGAAAAGTATTTTTGGTGTGCCCTCTGGTATTTGGGGAATATTTGGGTAATTATAGAAGAAGAATTAGGGTTAGAGGAGACACGGGGTCCCACAAGCTTGGGGGTGCCCCCTGAGCTTGTGGCCATCCGGTGGCCCTTCTGGCCTCCTCACGAAGCTTCCAGGGTGTCTTGTGGTCTAAAAAAATCATCAAAAGGTTTTGTTACATTTGGACTCCATTTGGTATTGATTTTCTACAAAGGCAAAAACAAGGAAAAAATAGCAACTGGCACTAGGCACTAGGTTCATATGTTAGTCCCAAGAAATGATATAAAATTGCATAATAATGCATACAAAACATCCAAGATTGATAATATAGTAGCATGGAACAATCAAAAATTATAGATACATTGGAGACATATCAGTCGTTGACCGACGAACCTATCGATCATTTGTTGATCCTTACAATGGAACTCTCAATGAAAGCACCAGTGTCGGTGTGAATTCCGGCAGACCTCGGGGTACGGGGTCCCGAGATGTGGATCTTGGATCGGTAGTAACAGGAACAAAGGAGACATTGTTTACCCAGGTTCGGGCCCTCTTGATGGAGGTAAAACCCTACGTCGTGCTCTTGTTTATATTGATGTAGATTTATCAAGTACAAGCTTAATCTACCTCGAGATCGTAAGTCAGGTTCTAACTCTAGGGCTAGGTGAATGTAATTGTGATCCTTCCCCTCTACGGGATAAACCCCTTGGCTTATATACACGCCAGGTAGGGTATCTAGGTTACATGGTAAGTATCCAGGGAATCACATGGAGGCGATAGGAGATGTCTTGGAGTATACGTCAAGTCTTTGGCAGGCGCAGTGTTGATCATGCCCAGGCGTGTAGCTTCCGGAGTCCTTAATGAGAATGAGGGCATATTGGTCCACGTAAGAACCATGGGCCGGCTAGGTTAGTACCCCCTAAATCCAGGACACCGTCTGCTCACTACTGCAGGATGCTGCTAACGCGACACTACAATCAGAGACCCTTCGACCAAATTGTGTGCGATGCATAAACCACAAATGATGTTGTAAGAAAACTGTCAAGAATTATATGGACTATTTGCAATGGTGGAGTCGTGAAACATGATTCAGATTAGAGTTGCGTGTGCAATACGTGGCATATGATTGATCCATACGAACTGTTTGCGATGAGCCAGAACAACAGAAACAGTCAGCCATATCAAGGTTTGTGCGATATATGGCATACAGTTCACTCGAATGAACTATTTGCGAATAGGGAACATAACAGAAACAGTCAGCTGGATCAAGGTGTGTGCAATAGATGGCATAGAGTTCACTCAAATGAACTGTATGCGATGAGCCAAAACAAGAGAAATGGTCAGCCAGATCAAGGTGTGTGTGATAGACGGCATATAGTTCACATAGATGAAGTGTTTGCGATGAGCCAAAAGAACACAAGCGATTCATGTAAACAAGATGTGTGTGTGATACACGGCAAATAGACCGCTCGGATAAACTGTTTGCGATGAGAAAATATAACACAAATGGTTACTACAGTTATTTCGTGTGCGATTATGTGTGTAGAAAAAACTTTGAAAATGCAAATGAGTTGCTTGCGATGGCTAGGGAGTATCGCACACGATGCATGGTGCGAGTACTCGTGTGTGATGATTAGTAAGTTACACATACATTTCCTTATGTTAACATGTGTGTGATAACATGTGACACCGCATACAGTTGTGTGCTCCACTTAGTCTTCCCGCGCTCCAGCGAAGGCTTCCTGCGCTCCACAGGGGTGAACTGTAAAATCCCCAATCCCCTAGCCAGCTGCTAGCTATAAATAACCACAACAATGGCTGGCGGCGACGACTTGCTACTGATACACTTGCTAGCTAGTTACCCACACATACCGGCATACCCCCATCGGCCGACGACAGGATGGGGTTGCACGATGGGAACGGGCACCGGAGATCATAGTTTAGGTTAATTAATTATACCTCTAGAGACAGATGAGCACGAGGCGATCATCCGGCTTTGGTGGTATAATTAATTAACCTAATCTATGATCTCCATCGCCCGTTCCCCATGTCCGACTGAGATCAAATAACTAAAGCTTCCCCAACATGATCGTGTGTCGGCCCCAATCACCGACAGAGCACACGCGGAGGGATGGAGAGCAGAGCGCGCGGAGGGATGTGGCCCGAGCATGCCTCGGCACCTAAATGGTGAGCAGAGCACGCAGAGGGAGGTGACCTGAGAGCACCTAGGCGCCTAAACGGTGAGTAGGGCGCGCCACAGCCGCCTCAACAGGGAATAGCCGTTGAACATAGCAGGGAATAGCCGTCCGCAGGCCGGCGAATGCATATATACCAGCTCATACTACGTCCTGGTTTATTGGTCCTCTTTGTATTTTGTGCTAAACTTTGACCATAGGTTTAACTAAGAAAGTATTAATGCATGTAACCAAAAAATATATTGTTGGGTTCGTATTTGAACATAGTTTCCAACAATATTATTTTTTATGACATGCATTAATATTTTCTTAGTTAAATCTATGGTCAAAATTTGGTACAAAATACGAAGGGGGCTAATAAACCAGGATGGTGGTCGTACCTACCAACACAGGCGCCCAGTGCAGAAACTAATGGCATTATACACGTGTCCCGCAATCCACACCAATGCTTCCTGCCTCTTCCCTCATCGGTTTCCTGCCACTAGCTAGTGGCTAGATCTATATGACCCAGGCGGTAACGCACCGTACCGACACTGTGCGCAGATCTAGTCCACACCCACGTACCATTAGTTACTCCAAGTATGCCAGGCAACCAAAGTTTTGACGTTGACCCCTTCCCGTGTTACAGTTTCGGCGAGGAGAACGGGCCGGAGCAGGTCGGAGAGCAAGAGCTTCATCGGCCGGTGCAGGCACCACGGCCCATCTGCAGCAATATCGCCCTGCCGTTCCCAGGGCACACAATGGACATATTGCATAGGTGTGATGAGCAGTTTGCCATCCATCATGCAAAAGATCCAGAGCTACTAGGTGGCATGATCGACGACCCACCTGAAGAGTCACTGTCACCGATGCTCATTGAGAGCATGATGCCCCGCAAGGAATGGGTAGAGGTCCTCTGCGATTTAGTTATGAGACAGCCTGTCTGTGGGATACGTCTCCAACGTATCTATAATTTTTGATTGTTCCATGCTATTATATTACCTGTTTTGGATGTTTAATAGGCATTTATATGATGTTTTATATTATTTTTGGGACTAACCTATTAACCATGGGCCCGGTGCAAGTTTTTGTTTTTTTACCTGTTTTAGAGTTTCGCAGAAAAGGAATACCAAACGGAGTCCAAACGGAATGAAACTTTCACGATGATCTTTCTTGGACCAGAAGCAAACCAGAAGACTTGGAGATGAAGTCGAAGACGCAACAAGGCGGCCACGAGGGTGGAGGGCATGCACAGGGCGTTAGGGCGCCCCCCTGCCTCTTGGGCCCCTCGTGGGTCTCCTGACCTAGTTCCTTCGCCTATATATACTCTTATACACCAAAAACTTCCAGGGGAGCCACAAAACCACTTTTCCACCGCCGCAACCTTCTGTACCCATGAGATGCCATATAGGGGCCTTTTTCGGTGTCCTGCCGGAGGGGGATTCGATCACGGTGGGCTTCTACATCAACACCATTACCCTTCCGATGAAGCGTGAGTATTTTACCACAGACCTACGGGTCCATAGCTAGTAGCTAGATGGCTTCTTCTCTCTCTTTGATTCTCAATACCATGTTATCCTCGATGTTCTTGGAGATCTATTCGATGTAATATTCTTTTATAGTGTGTTTGCCGAGATCCGTTGAATTGTGGATTTATGATCAGATTATCTATGAATATTATTTGAGTCTTCTCTGAATTCTTATATGCATGATTTGATATCTTTGCAAGTCTATTCAAATTATTGGTTTAGTTTGGCCTATTATATTGGTTTTTCTTGCAATGGTGGAAGTTCTTAGCTTTGGGTTCAATCTTGTGGTGTCCTTTCCCAGTGACAGTAGGGACAGCAAGGCACATATTGTATTGTTGCCATCGAGGATAAAAAAATGGGGTTTTTGTCATATTGCTTGAGTTAATTCCTCTACATCATGTCGTCTTACTTAATGCGTTACTCCATTCTTTATGAACTTAATACTCTAGATGCATGCTGGATAGCGGTCGATGTGTGGAGTAATAGTAGTAGATGCAGAATCGTTTCGGTATACTTGACAAGGACGTGATGCCTATGTTCATGATCATTGCCTTAGATACCGTCATAACTTTGCACTCTTCTATCAATTGCTCGGTAGTAATTTGTTCACCCACTGTAAATTTTGCTATCTTGAGATAAGCCATTAGTGAAACCTATGCCCCCCGGGTCTCTTTTCCATTATATTGAATCTCTTTTCCAACATATAAGTTCTCTTTTACATCATACTAGTTTCCGATCTACTATTTTGCAATCTTTACTTTCTGATCTATAAACCAAAAATACCAAAAATACTTACTTTACCGTTTATCTATCTCTATCAGATCTCACTTTTGCAAGTAACCGTGAAGGGATTGACAACCCCTTTATTGCATTGGATGCAAGTTGTTGATTGTTTGTGCAGGTATTCGGTGACTTGTGCATTGTCTCTTACTGGATTGATACCTTGGTTCTCAAACTGAGGGAATACTTACTCTACTTTGCTGCATCACCCTTTCCTCTTCAAGGGAAAAACCAATGCAAGCTCAAGAGGTAGCAGGAAGAATTTTCGGCGCTGTTGCCGAGGAGATCTACGCCAAGTCAAGACATACCAAGTACCCATCATAAACTCTCATCTCGTGCATTACATTATTCGCCATTCGCCTCTCATTTTCCTCTCCCCCACCTCCAAAAAAAATTTTGACAAGATTTTCCTTTTCTTCGCCGTTTGATCTTTTGTTTGCTTGTGTTACCATGTGCCTTATTTTTTCTTGAATCTTTGCTTGCTAAGATTTATGGATCCTCATCCACTTGCTAATCTTTTTAAGAGATCCAATTATGATGAACCAATTTCTGGTGATTTGAGTGCACTAGATTATCTTTATGAGGTTTTGCTTGACATCCGTGAATCTAAAAATTGTGATGAAGTGCTTCATGAAGTGATTCATGATATATCTTTGAATGAAAATCATGGTTTCAATTATGTTATTATAAATTCTATTAATATCAATTGTGTAAATGATATGCAAAACCCTAAGCTTGGGGATGCTAGTTTTGTTATGTCTACTATTTGTTGCAATGATCATGATTGGAGTGATTCTTCTTATGATCTTGAAATTTTATTTAAACCCCATGATGAATATGAGATTGATAATAATGTTTGCAATAATATTGAAAGTGGGGTTGGAAGAGTGTCAACTTTAGATCCGACATATTTGGAGAATGTTCAATCTTATGAAATTTTTGATAAAAGTGGGTTTGGAGAGGTCATGAACTTTGTTAATATTAATCCCACTATTTTGGAAGAGTGTCAACTTTGCATGCATGTGGATCGTGTTGAGAATCTGTTATATCATAGCTATATTTTTGAATTTGCTTATGATCCTACATGTAATTATTATGAGAGAGGAAAATATGGTTGTAGAAATTTTCATGTTACTAAATTACCTCTCTTCATGTTGAGATTGCTATTGTTTCTTTCGTCTTCCTTGCATATGCTAGATCTTGCTTGTCTTGCTAAATTTTTTCCTATAAAATGCCTATGCATAGGAAGTATGTTAGAATTAGATGTTTTTTTCACATACTACATCATGCTCTCCTTGTGTTTCAATTGCTATCTTTCATGTGAGCATCATTAAAATTATCAACGCCTAGCTAAAAGGCTTTAAAGAAAAGTACTTGTTGGGAGACAACCCAATATATTTTCTTCCTGTTTAGTAATAAATAGTTCATCTAGCCTCTGGTTAGATGTGGTTTTATGTTTTAATTAGTGTTTGTGCAAAGTTGAACCTTTAGGATAGCTTACGGTGATAGTTGTGTTGATCCTGCTCAAAATCAGAAACTTTTGCACCCAGTAAATTAGTTTTAGTAATTCAAAGAAAAGTGCCTTTGATCCGATTCTTTTTGATCTAGATTGATACACAAATAGCTCAGGTTTTACTAAGTTTCCACGATTTTTGGAGTTACATAAGTATTCGAGAGTTGCAGTTTACTATAGACTATTCTGTTTTTGACAGATTCTATTTTTCGCGTATTGTTTGCTTATTTTGATGAATCTATGGGTAGTATCTGGGGTATGAACCATGGAAAAGTTTGAATACAGTAGATATTATACCAATATAAATAAATAATGAGTTTGCAATAGTACCTTAAAGTGGTGATTTATTTTCTTATACTAACGGAGCTCATGAGATTTTCTGTTGAGTTTTGTGTTGTGAAGTTTTCAAGTTTTGGGTAAGGATTTGATGGACTATGGAATAAGGAGTGGTAAGAGCCTAACCTTGGGGATGCCCAAGGCACCCCAAGGTAATATTCAGGGACAACCAAAATCCTAAGCTTGGGGATGCCCCGGATGGCATCCCCTCTTTCGTCTTCGTCTATCGGTAACTTTACTTGAGGCTATATTTTTATTCACCGCATGAAATGTGTTTTGTTGGAGAGTTTTGTATGATTTGAGTCTTTGCTTTTTTGTTTACCACAATCATCCTTGATGTACACACCTTTTGGGAGAGACACGCATGAATCATGATTTATTAGAATACTCTATGTGCTTCACTTATATCTTTTGAGCTAGACAATGTTGCTCCAGTACTTCACTTATATCTTTTTAGAGCACAACGGTGGTTTTATTTTATATAAATGATTGAGCTCTCATGCTTCACTTATATTATTTTGAGAGTATTTTAGAACAACATGGTAATTTCCATTGGTTATAAATTTAGTCCTAATATGATGGGCATCCAAGAGGGATATAATAAAAACTTTCATATGAAGTGCATTGAATACTATGAGAAGTTTGATTCTTTATGATTTCTTTGAGATATGAAGATGGTGATATTAGAGTCATGCTAGTGGAGTAATTGTGAATTTGAGAAATAGTTGTGTTAAAGTTTGTGATTCCCGTAGCATGCACATATGGTGAACCGTTATGTGATGAAGTTGGAGCATGGTTTATTTATTGATTGTCTTCCTTATGAGTGGCGGTCGGGGACGAGCGATGGTATTTTCCGACCAATCTATCCCCCTAGGAGCATGTGCGTAGTATTTTGTTTTGATAATTAATAGATTTTTGCAATAAGTATGTGAGTTCTTTATGACTAATGTTGAGTCCATGGATTATACGCACTCTCACCCTTCCACCATTGCTAACCTCTCTAGTACTGCACAACTTTCGCCGGTACCATACACCCACCATATACCTTCCTCAAAACAGCCACCATACCTACCTATTATGGCATTTCCATAGCCATTCCAAGTTATATTTCCATGCAAATTTCCACCGTTCCATTTATTATGACACGCTCCATCATTGTCATATTGCTTTGCATGATCATGTAGTTGACATTGTATTTGTGGCAAAGCCATCATTCATAATTCTTTCATACATGTCACTCTTGAGTCATTGCACATCCTGGTAAACTGCCGGAGGCATTCACATAGAGTCATATTTTGTTCTAAGCATTGAGTTGTAATTCTTGAGTTATAAGTAAATAAAAGTGTGATGATCTTCATTATTAGAGCATTGTCCCATGTGAGGAAAGGATGATGGAGACTATGATTCCTCCACAAGTGGGGCTGAGACTCCGGACATAAAATAAAATAAAAAAAGAGGGCATAAAAAGGAAAGAAAGGCCCAAATAAAAAAATGAGAGAGAAGGGGCAATGTTACTACCCTTTTTCCACACTTGTGCTTCAAAGTAGCACCATGATCTTCATGATAGAGAGTCTCCTATTTTGTCACTTTCATATGCTAGTGAGAATTTTTCATTATAGAACTTGGGTTGTATATTCCAATGATGGGCTTCCTCAAATTGCCCTAGGTCTTCATGACCAAGCAAGTTGGGTGCACACCCACTTAGTTTATTTTTGAGCTTTCATACAGTTATAGCTCTAGTGCATCCGTTGCATGGCAATCCCTACTCACTCACATTGATATCTATCGATGGGCATCTCCATAGCCCGTTGATACGCCTAGTTGATGGGAGACTATCTTCTCCTTTTTGTCTTCTCCACAACCACCATATTCTATTCCACCTTAGTGCTATATCAATGGCTCACGCTCATGTATTGCGTGAAGATTGAAAAAGATTGAGAACATCAAAAGTATGAAACAATCGCTTGGCTTGTCATCAGGTTGTTCATGATTTAAATATTTTGTGTGATGAAGATATACCATGGCCAGACCATATGATTTTGTAGGGATAGCTTTCTTTTGCCAAGTTATTTTAAGAAGACATGATTGTTTTGTTAGTATGCTTGAAGTATTACTATTTTTATGTCAATATTAAACTTTTGTTTTGAATCTTTTGGATTTGAACATTCATGCCACAATAAAGAAATTACATGGATAAATATGTTAGGTAGCATTCCACATCAAAAAATCTATTTTTATCATTTACCTACAAGCAGGAATTAAGCTTGGGGATGCTCGATACGTCTCCAACGTATCTATAATTTTTTATTGTTCCATGCTATTATATTATCTGTTTTGGATGTTTAATATGCATTTCTATGCTATTTTATATTATTTTTGGGACTAACCTATTAACTGAGGGGCCAGTGCCACTTTTTGTTTTTTTACCTGTTTTAGAGTTTCGCAGAAAAGGAATACCAAATGGAGTCCAAACGGAATGAAATTTTTGCGATGATCTTTCTTGGACCAAAAGCAAACCAGAAGACTTGGAGATGAAGTCGGAGACGCAACGAGGCTGCCACAAGGGTGGAGGGTGCTCCCCCTGCCTCATGGGCCCCTCACGGGTCTCCTGACCTAGTTCTTCGCCTATATATACTCTTATACCCCCAAAAACTTCCAGGGGAGCCACGAAACCACTTTTCCACCACCGCAACCTTCTGTTCCCGTGAGATCCCATCTAGGGGCCTTTTCCGGCGTCCTGTCGGAGGGGGATTCGATCACGGAGGGCTTCTACATCAACACCATTACCCTTTCGATGAAGCATGAGTAGTTTACCACAGTCCTACGGGTCCATAGCTAGTAGCTAGATGGCTTCTTCTCTCTCTTTGATTCTCAATACCATGTTCTCCTCGATGTTCTTGGAGATCTATTCGATGTAATATTCTTTTGCGGTGTGTTTGCCGAGATCCAATGAATTGTGGATTTATGATCAGATTATCTATGAATATCATTTGAGTCTTCTCTGAATTCTTATATGCACGATTTGATATCTTTGCAAGTCTCTTCGAATTATTGGTTTAGTTTGGCCTACTAGATTGGTTTTTCTTTCAATGGGAGAAGTGCTTAGCTTTGGGTTCAATCTTGCGGTGTCCTTTCCCAATGACGGTAGGGGCAGCAAGGCACGTATTGTATTATTGCCATCGAGGATAAAAAGATCGGGTTTTCATCATATTGCTTGAGTTAATTCCTCTACATCATGTCATCTTACTTAATGTGTTACTCCGTTCTTTATGAACTCAATACTCTAGATGCATGCTGGATAGTGATCGATGTGTGGAATAATAGTAGTAGATGCAGAATCATTTTAGTATACTTGACACGGATGTGATGCCTATGTTCATGATCATTGCCTTAGATATCGTCATAACTTTGCGCTCTTCTATCAATTTCTCGGCAGTAATTTGTTCACCCACCATAATATTTGCTATCTTGAGAGAAGCCACTTGTGAAACCTATGGCCCCGGGTCTCTTTTCCATTATATTGAATCTCTTTTCCATCATATAAGTTATCTTTTACATCATACTAGTTTTCGATCTACTATTTTGCAATCTTTACTTTCCGATCTATAAACCAAAAATACCAAAAATATTTACTTTGTCGTTTATCTATCTATATGAGATCTCACTTTTGCAACTGTGAAGAGATTGACAACCCCTTTATCGCGTTGTGTGCAAGTTGTTGATTGTTTGTGCAGGTATTCGGTGACTTGTGCGTTATCTCCTACTGGATTGATACCTTGGTTCTCAAACTGAGGGAAATACTTACTCTACTTTGCTGCATCACCCTTTCCTCTTCAAGGGAAAAACCAATGCATGCTCAAGAGGTAGCATGCCTCATCATTGTCTTCGGCGACCGCGTCAACCTTGATCCAGATGATGTGGTGGCTAAGCTCGAGCGCATCCTTGGGGGAGTTGACATCCCCGACGAACTAGAACATGACCAATGTGATATCTTGAGGATGCAGGTGATGGACAAAACTTGCTACCAGTGCAGAGATATGGAGATGGAGCGGTTCCGCGGGCGTGTCATGCGCACGATTGCACGCTGTCAAGCTCTACTGGAAGAGGCCCAACAGCCCCAAGAGCCTCCCAGCGCCAGCGGCACCACAGGCAGAGACGGGTACCGTGGCCACAAGTCCGGACACTTGGAATGAACGGCCGCAAGCGTGCTATGCTGATCATGAAGTCCGAGAAGACCATTATCGGAAGGCCTCCAGCTCAGCCTTTTAGCCTATATTTTATTATAATTGTATGCAAATGTCGCATATTGACATTTTAAGTCACTAATCATATGTAGGTCGTGTGTGCTTTGGGAGTTGTCGCATGTGATATTTTAAATTATCCTGAATATGTAAGACAATTATTAACCGTTGCCATTGTAAATTTGCCTCAATGGCGAGCAGAGCGCGTGCAGGGGCGCTAGAGCGGATCGCGCCGCAGCTGCCTCAATGGCGAGCAAAGCGTGCGGACGGACGTGAGCAGAGCGTGTCGCGGCCGCCTCAATGGCGAGCAGAGTGCGCCGCGGCCGCCTCAACAACGAGCAACCACACCTGCATATTGCAATTCTAGTCAACCTGCTAGCACCCCGTGGGAGGCGCGACAGCCCATCCATCGGACACGATGGTGATATCTAGACCATGTGTGATAGTGGGAGACACGTACACATCTAAGAATGCGGGCCCACGTACGCCATCAGGGAGCCATTTCGGGCTTCGAGCCCAGAACCATCAATAAATTTTGAGCTTGTTTCTCGTCACATTCCAGATTACCACGTGATAAGTAATTGCAAATCTGCTCACACAGATCAAATCTAAACGTGTTGCCACTTAGCACTTGGCTACAAAAACTACCCAGTTGAAAATTACTGCACATTCCTCTCCATATCACCAAAAAAATAGGTATTTGCTGTCAAGTCATTCCGCCATGACCGGTAGGAGGAGTTCGGGGTTGACACATAACCAGGGAGCAAAGACCAAGGCCATCAAAGCACTAGAGAGGTCCTGCCGCTATGCGGTAGCCGGCACAGAGATGTCCTGGCATGCCGCGGAGCCCTCGAACCAGCTCTGACCAGCATGCGAGGGCTCTCACAAGCATAATCGCCGTGTCAGTGAATGCGACGAGGTGGCGGTGCTGAAGTCCTTGGGTAACGATGACCTCATTCTCGTTGGCTTAATTAAGTAGCAAGAGCTGGTTGACAGCTTGCTGAAGCTGCTAGAGATTAGCGATGCCTCGGATGAGAAGGCGACTAGCTTCGTCGTGCGACTCATGACTGACAATGCAAAGCTCCATGAGGAGCTCGCCAAGAAGGAGGAGGAGGTCGCCGGCTGGAAGAAGCTGCATGAGAAGAGCAGTGCCTCGGGGATGACGCTGAAGGCTATCACCGAGGAACTTATGGGTGACTTGAGGAAGCTTCGCATCGAGCGTGATCTGCAGATGGAGGAATCGATGGCTACTGTCAAGCATAGTCATGAGGATGTGAATAGGAGCTGGAGGAATTCCTCGCCCAACGATCCATTGAGGAGTAGAGATAGTAGCGACCCAGATCGTTGTCTGTGTTTTCCTTCTTCTCTTGCCCATGTGTCTTTCGGGCGTTGCCGCATGTGGCATTTTAAATTATCCGGAATATGTCAGACAATTATTATCCGTGTTGTTGTAAATTTGTCGCCGTACTATCCGTTGCCATTGTAAATTTGTCGTCGTATTATCTGTTACCGCATGTGGCATTTTAAATCATCTAGAATACGAGTTGAAAATAGGCTAAAATCATGTTCTCAGCGAGGCACGAACAAAGCAAATGCTAACGTTGAGCGGGGCCATGGGATCACAAGCAAACTCCCTCTGTCCGGGTGCTTTAACCACATGTTAAACAGCGGCTCGTCCGCCATTAATGGAGAAGTTGTGAGCGAGCGGGCGGCAGGTGGATGGAGGTCAAAGAGCTCGCTTCCCGATGAGCAAGTGTGGCAAACTGCTCGAATGTGTCTCGTCGAGCCTACGCGATGGACAGCTCGCACGTGTCCCGTCGAGCCTGTACGGTGGACAGCTCGCACGTGTCCCGTCGAGCCTGCACAGTGGACTTCTAGCGCTCGTCCCATCTAATCAAACAGTTGCACGCACGCCACCGACTGCGGTTAAATTTTGGGACAAAATACAAAGAGGACCGATAAACCAGGACCGAGGTAGTACTCTCCAATAAAAAGAGGGATGTGTGGTCGCACATAAATAGTTACAGGAGCACCCACGGTTCAGAAAATACAACTATTGATAGTAACGTGTCAGCTATTTGTTCCCAAAGGCCTACATTGGGTATTAATGTGTGCGCTTTGTCTCAAATTGATGATTTTTTTACCATGGTATATATGTGCCATGTCATGAAACCATGCCAAGTTTCATGATTTTTGGGTGAGTTTTGGACTTACAGGGATTTAAAAACCAAGATTGTCAATGTTTAAGGCTGGGCAAGGACGTCGAGACGTTTGTAATTCATTCCCATTCCTTGAATGGGACCTAAACATTCACCCAAGGACACATGTATAATTTTTTAACCCATTTTGGTGCACCGAAGCATGTGCTTGTAGTTCAAATTTGAATTATGGACATTAAATGCCTAGAAAACTCAAATGTATAAAAAGGCCAAACGAACGCTGAATAGTTTCATATTTTAGCACGAATCTCCTGTTGGTCTATGTTGCCCATAGGAAAAATACAAGGCGAGAAGAGGGAGTGATTTTCGTTTCGCGGGGGATACATTCCCTGTCAGAACCACGAGGCTTCTTGCGAGAAGCTCCCATTTGTAAGAGGCTTGTACCAAAACTTGCCCCAAATTGGAGAATTTTTTTACCACGGCATATGTGTGTCATGTCATGATACCATGCCAAGTTTCATGAATTTTGGGTGATTTTTGGATTTACGAGGATTTAAAAACCAAGATTATCAATGTTTAAGGTCAAGCCAGGATGCCGAGACGGTTGCAATTCATTCCCATTCCTTGCATGGGACCTAAACATGCATCCAAGGACATGTGTGTGATTTTTCTAGCCATTTTGGTGCATTGGAGCATGTATTTGTAGTTCAAATTTGAATTATTGACATTAGATTGATGCTTAGAAAACTCAGCTATAATTTATAAAAAAGGCCAAACAAACCTTGAATATTTAAAGCAGTTTTGGTCAACCGTCTAGCACCCGTGGGTAAGCACTATGCGCACACGTTGTGCTAGCTCGCGCTTCCTCTTTCCTAAGTTTTCCATACAAATGGTGTTATATATCCAAACATGCTACCGTTTGGCCCACTTCCCCAATTGGTTTGCCGTCACTCCTCCCATCGGTTTCCTGCTGCCAGTGTTAGTGGGCATAGAAGGCTAGGAGGCGACACAGCGGCCATACTGCAGTATACGATTACAATCATGCCAATCTGACAAAGCGTCACCGTCATCATCAACCTCCTCGACGAAGAGAATGACCCGGAGCAGGCCGGAGAGCAAGAACGGCCGTGCACCATCAAGCAAGAGCGGCAGCGCGCCACCAAGCATGATGGTATCAACGCGCCCTAGTGCTTGATCCGGCCAATGTCTACACATGTGTTCGTCGCCCCCCCCCCCCCCATGGAGAGGAGCAGAGCTAGAGTGTCAAAGCACTGTCTCACAAGAGCAGGAGAATGTCGCCGCACATTAGCTGCAGTTTTCCGCAATTAACTGGGCAACTATCTTGTTCTTAATTAATGAAAAGTCAAAGTTTTTGCTTCTTTCGGCTAGCTTTATGTAAAAAATGATGTAAGTTTGAATGAAGTGATCCGATATGTAAAGATTGCACACAGTTTCTAAAAACACAAACGTGTGTGATAGTAGGGAGTAGGTCCCACACAGTGACTAGCGGGAAACGCCTTAAAGGCGAGGAGGCAGCTCTTATCAGCAAGGGGCGGCTTCCCATCCACTAGCCGAGTCGAATAGAACACTGAAGTTAAGCATGCTAGGGCTGGAGGAGTCTAAGGATGGGTGACCGGGCGAGAAGTTGCATATCTCAAGCTTCATTTAGAATGATGTTTTTTTTGTTATTTCTTGTTTTGAAAAATTGGAGAATGATCGAGATCTATGGGCCCACACAATCTATCCCTTTGACCCTTCTCGTACCTTGAGATCCTTGTTTTGGTATTTGTCGAATGATGTTTTTTTGTTATTTCTTGTTTTGAAAAATTGAAGAATGATCAAGATCTATGGGCCCACACAATCTATCCCTTTGACCCAACATACGAGAAGGGTTTGACCATGACGGGTTCCTCATCTAACCCTTTGACCCAACGTACGATAAGGGTTTGACCATGACGGGTTCCTCTTGCTCTGTGTGGCATGTTATACCAAATTAAGTTTGAGCACATGCGTTGGATACCCCCTCCACCGCCTCGAAGTTGGGGAACTGGCATCGTGCGTCTTGAACCTGGCTTGGGGGTACGGTGTTCGGTTTGTACTATACTTTGTGCCCCATCGAAGTTGTGCACTCGGTATTTGAACACATCACACACCACATACATATTTTTGGGCCACATGCATGGTATAGGGGTCTTATGATCGACCCCGTCTCCCTTGTGTGGTTTTAGATGACACACATATCTATGGGCTCCCTGGGGTCTATATATATCATCCCTTTGATTGACAACGATGGGGTTTGACCATGAATGGATTCCTCCTAGTTCGTGTTAGGGCGGGTGACGGTGACATGTTCGAGAGAAGTTCGAGCTCATGCATCCTCAAGATTCCCTCCCACACGCTTGAATTTGTGGGTCAGACCGACACCCTACGTATGATGCCCTTAATTACCTAGCTTTCATGGGGGTTGTCTGTATCATGAGGTAGGCACCACATCAATACATTATTTGGTATTTTAAACACATCACCCCTTCCAACGTACATCATTTTGGGCCGCATGCAGGTTGTGCTGGTTTTGTGTCCCCTCTCGTGTGGTTTTTGATGATGGTCCAATCTATGGGCCCGAGCGGTCTATTCTATCCCTTTTTGATCGCCAACAATAGTGGTCATTTGACCAAGCGATATATTCAATAGTATGTCTTATTGTAGATCATGGTGACATGCATGTATGACCAAAGTATGAGTACATGCATACGTCCTGCCAACACGAAGTGGGGTTGGGTCAAGCACCCTAGCTACGACCTTAGCCTGTCATTATAGATATATCCAAGGGGGGGTTCTGGTTTGCGAGGCAAGTGCCACAAAAGTTGTGCATTGTGTATTTAAACATCACACCCTTTATTTTCCTACATATTTTTGGCCACTTCTAGGTGGTTGTTGTCTTCTGGCCTGTCTCATGAGATCTTCCATGACGCACCCACCCGTGGGCCCGCGCGGTCAAAGTTGTGCATTGGGAATTTGAACATCACACACCACGCTTTTAATTCATATATATATTTGGGCCACATGCTAGTGTAGTTGTCTTCTGACCCTCTCTCACATTTTTTTTGCTGCCAAATGGTGCTATATGGAGACTCGGATGACGTGCAACGGACACGGGTGCACTGGCTTAACCGTGTGTGGTGCTCGTGCCCTGTAAAATCGCCATGACTTCGCAAGTGCGAGCAAGGGTGGAGGTACAGCATATTTAAGATTAATTCCACGTCTACATCTGAAAATTAGGACGAACCGTGTGCGGTAGACCAGCTAGCGAGAAATCTAAAAACAAACTACCCGCCTTGAGCGATGCAAAAATCGGTGGTTCCACGGCTTGGCCTTATTATCAATACACAATTATTCTTTTTGGACCGTGTGCGATCTTGGTTGCTCCCGCCCGGCTTCAATTCATTTACCCAAATTTTAGTAGCCGCGGTATTTCAACTGTCGCCCCCACTCCTCCACTAGCAACCTTATAGTAAAATTCCAGTAGTCGAGGCATTTGAACCGTCGCCCTCCCTCATCCACCACCATCTCCACCCACCATTACTAAAATTTCAGAAGTCGTGACGTATCCTGAAAAACCACCCCGCCCCCTCCACAGTCCACCCCCACCCTCCCCCCTCTTGTTTGAACCCTAGCCCTCTGCCGCCGCCAACCCCTACTGGTCTATCGTGCCTCCTAGCTCAGATAATAAAGTTCAGGTTACCCAGCGATTCTCATATCATCGCTGCTCTGAGTTTTTAGATGAGGCATGCAGTGTTCCTCCCCGCCAGATCCACATCCTCTACTCTATAGAGTCGCAGCCTAAGACCGGCCACATATCCCGGGTAGCCTGACGAGCGTTCAGCCAAAAAGAGGCTTATCATGGCCTCTCCGGTGGACGATGGTGAGGTGGCCGCCGTTCGTCCCGACCTGTCGATCCCGGAGCAACACCTCATCGCGGAAGCCGACGAGGACATTGACTATGTTCCCATGCCGAAGCCTTCACGTCAGCGGGCTCACGTATTACTATATCTCGGGAAAGCTGTCTATGATATCAAGCTCGTCGATAACAATGGCTTCACACGGGCCATGTCATAGGTTAAGTGGACCATCCCTAACCCCTCTGGTTAAACCGTCAGCGATCTCTTCGAAGCTACCTGGCGCTGATCTCCTCCACCACAAGGTCAAGGATTTGCGATCCTTGTACATCATCGAGCCCATTTTGTCATTTCTGAAGGACATGGTCTACAACGGCGGCTCGGGATCCTCAATTGCGAAGTTAGATCTTGTCGACCACAAGAAGGGCACCCACAAAGGCTCTTCCATGGTGAAATAGCCCATCTGTGACATTAGGGAGCACACCATGGGTTTGTGCTCTTCCAAGTGGAAGGATCCCGTCCATGAAAAGTGAGGCAATATCTTATAAGCAAATCTTACTTTTTCTAGCTAGCCAACTCGTACCCTTTGTTGTAGTAGCTTTTGCCATGCGGTGTTTTAATTGTGCCATGTTTAATTATTTTAGTTATGCAAAAATGTAATGTTCAATAGGGCTATGTGATGTTTAAGTATGAATTGTCCACTTCAGTTTCATGAATGGCTATATTTGGTTGTTTATAGTGAGTAGATGCCTTGTTTATCTGTATTTGGTTGTTAGGTTGGTTGCAGTGAACATTTGTCTAGTTACCAAGCAGATGCCTTGTTTATCTGTATTTTGTTGTTAGGTTGGTTGGGGTGAGCATTTGTCGAGTTTTCAAGCAGATGCCTTGTTTCTCTGTATTTGCTTGTCAGGTTGGTTGTAGTGAGCATTTGTACACTTTTCAAGCATATGCCTTGTTAATCTGTATTTGCTTGTTAGGTTGGTTGCAGTGAGCCTCTATCCAGTTTTCAATGGCTATGTTTGGTTGTTATAGTGATCGTATATGCCTTTTTTATTTCACTTATTCACAATGTGATATTCATTAGTGCAAGTCGGAACTGTGTAGTTCGATTTCATCAATACCTGTTTGAACGGCTAATTTGGTTCCTGTTATGCCTAGTGTAGTTAACACATGCCCTTTATTTTAGTTTTACACATTTATCCAGTGTGATATTTAAGCATGAGCTACATTCTATTCATTTTCAACAATACCGGTTTGAATTACAATATTTGGTGGCTTTTAAGCCTGTTGTAGTTAACATTCCCTTCCATTTTTTTATCTGCTTTAACAGTATGCTGAAACCAACACATTCAAGCTATCATTTGGAGATGATGTTGTTTACCATGGCTATATTTGTTTGATGTCAAGCTTGGTGTGCTTATCATGCCTTTTCATGCACTTACGCAGGACAACAATGGGAGTGGACAACATTTTCCGCCGACATTAGTTTCATCCCTTGACTTGTACCCTCCCCCCCGGGTGTTCCATAATGTAGTGCATATAGATCCACAACTGGACACTCTTTAGCTTCTAATGTTGAATTGTTGCTTGTAGGTACATATGTCCTCGGCAAAGATCCATGCATCGACCCTATTTGCGTATGGGCCAATGAGATATTCGTGAACCAACATCAAGTGAGGAAACCGATAAGAATTATTAGCAAAAAGATACGAATGGTGGGAATTAAATTATTATTTTACAGTCTATCCAATGCAACAGTGAGTCGTAGGATGGTAACTACGAACTCTGTAGCCTTCTCTTTTTACTGCCCATAATGAGTTGTTAGACAACAATGTCTAAATCTTTTTCGTTTGAAGTGGTTTCCAAAGCAGTTTACTCAAGATTACCTCACAAAGTACATGATTGGAGGACATGCAATGAAGGTTAAAGTATTTCACGAGACTACAATGAGCATCGATAAGTCCTAATGAAGACATTGAAGGATGGGCGGGAGGCCATCACAAGGGGTTGGCCTAGAGTCGTGCGTGCATTACGCATGGAGGAGGCCACAATATGAGCATTCTGCTTCACCTTCTCCAGCAACCAGAATGTCTTTCGCCTCTCTCTTTACAGTCTTTAGTACAACTATGGTTCATCATTCCTTACTTGGCGCTTCTGTAGTTCTTCAGTATATGTACATGTGCAACGAATTATGCATTCATCCATGAACCTATATTTGTAATAAACATGGTTCAATATGAAACAAGTGATTGCCTACTTTCAAATTCAAAATCTATGAATTTAAATGCAGGGAATAAACTAGGGATAAATTATGCTCTGCAGGCTAGTTCACTGCACACGGTTTGCGAAAGCAAAACATCTATGATAAACGTTAACATCAGACACATTTCACTGATCCACTTAGGGATGGCACCCGCAGGGTTTGGGTACGGGTGGAGCCACTCCATACCCTTACCCGTCCCTCCCGAGCTTACCCATCACCCTTACCCATACCCGTGAACGGGTATAATTTTTTCCCATACCCGTTACCCGACAGGGTAGACGGGTACCCGTGGGTAAAATTACCCATGTTTGCAAAGCATCAATTTGAGCAACTCATAGTCATAAAAAAGCAACATAATCATAATTTACAACAACGCATACTTATAAACAACAGCACATTATAAACAACAACACATTTAGTAAAAAATCTCCTTCTCGTAGATAGTAACACATCAAAACAACATCATATAGTTCACAAATTCATGACAAAGTGTAGATTGTGGAGATAATTTTTGAGTTCACATAGATTTTATATGGGTACATGGGTATGTGGGTATGGGTTATACGATCTCATACCCATGCCCGCTCTACCCGATGGGTTTCAGATTTTCGTATTTGTATACACATGGGTAACTTTTTGTCGCATACCCTTACTCTGATAGGGTTTTTATCCGCAGGGTACGTGGGTAATGGGTACCCATTTCCAGCTCTAGATCCACTACGTGTGCGATGAATCTCTACTGCACACACGATCAGCCAAGAAAAAACGTGTGATATTAACAACAATGGCGCACACCGTTCTTTCTTATTATATGTTTGTGAAAGTCACCTTATCACACACATTTGGCTATTATGGAATGTTTATGATGTCATGTGCATCGCAAACGTTTGCTCATAGAAGAACGCATGTGATAGGCCTTCATCTGACGCGGGTACGACAGATGAATCATGTGGGATATATTCAAACTCCGAATACAATTTTAACGGAACAACTATATGCACTCTTACATCGAATCGCATACAGTCGAGGAAAAGTACATGTGTGTGATTTTCTGCTTATCATACACGTTCTATAATCATGAACTGTTTGTGATGGGGCGCACATCACAAATGTAGCACCACAGAATACATACTGCAATGGTAATGCGAGCACAAACGAGTAGCAAGGATGGAGCGTTTGGGATATTCGACATATCACAAACAGTTCTCTGAAGACTCGTGTTTGGGATAGATGTTGGCATCATGTACGCTTAGTTATGTAAAATGTATGCATTACTACTCCCTATCCCCGACGGTTTCTGGGTCATGTGGGAAGGACCCCCCCTTCGCACATGCAGGCAAGGCGATGGTTAAAATGCCATCACAGAAATAAAAACCATTCATATAGTAGTTGCTCGTTGTACCAGTGGCTAGTCTTAGAGGAGAGACTAGGAATCAGGTTTTACCAATTATCATTCCACACATGCATATGAGTTTTCCACTGAATCGCACATTTCAGGATCATACCAGTTATAGCATAGAATATAAACTCTTAATTATAAACACGGAAATATAATAATACAATATTATTGCCTCTAGGGCATATTTCCAACACTAGTGGGGGTGGAGACCTCGAACCGAACGTAGCAGTTGATGCCCACCACCATGACCGTGTTCCACTGTCACCACGAGCAGCGTCCAGGTCCCAGTCCACGGCCTATGCCGAGTCATGCAGGCATCAGCCCCTGTCCGCCGTTGTGAGGTCACTGGCGCACTGCACCCGCACGTGAACTGTGCTGCTCACAACGGCGTAGTCGCAGCCACAGTCGCCTCTCTCGACGATGGTGTTGTGAGTCACGCGCGTAGTGGACACCATCGTCGGCCTGGTGAATCTTGTAGTTACACGCTGTGCTATGAGTTGCGCCATGGTGGTGAGCTTGTCACGCAGGATAATAGGGTAGAGGAATCAGGTGTTGTTCCCAGAGCCAGAAGCAGGGACGGCATTGTCACTCGGGAGGGAGAGGTGGACGTGCGCTCGGAAGGCGTCTTAGATGGGCAAGGAGAAGTTGGTGGCGGTGTACGAGAGCGAGCAACGGTCGCTCAAGATGTCGGCGCGACGGCCCGGAGAGAAGTTGGTGTTAGCACCACGCCAACAGTAGCAACATTAACAGTCGCACGTGGTGTTGGACTAGTCGTCGTACCAGTAGTAGTACGGGCAGGGGTCGTCGACGAGGCCAAGGGAGCTTTACGTGAGTCGTCGGCCGGCCACAAGGAGGCCTTTGTGTGAAGAAAACGTTTACTCAGTCGCCTCTAGATGGCATAAATTTAGGGGCTGGATAGGCATTGGAGTAAATTTTATCCTCCGTTGTAGGTTTTAGGACTTCGTCTATGTGCGGCATAGAGGAGTAAAACCAGGTCTATCCTCCCTTATAGCCGGATAGAGGATCAGTTAGAGTTGGCCTAAGGTATCTTAAATGATTAATGTAATGGCCTGAAGGGCATCCTTTGATTGGATGATGAAATCAGCGAAGGGGGCTCACCCAGTTTAATTAATTGAGGGGGTAGGTAGAAAGCCCCGTAGCTACCATTTTCGTATGGGTGTGGCCAGGTCTCAATCGACTGAGATTTAACCAAGTCTCAGTCCAATGACATAACATGTAAAAAAGAAAAAACTTAAGAAAACATGCATAGATTTGATGTAAGATCTCACGAATATAACATAGATTGAGACTTAACCAAGTCTCAGTCGACTCAAATGTAGCAAGACTGCTTTCATATTATTTTTTCCAGCACTTACACCATCCTTACAAAAGCAAAGAAAACACCGATCCTAGGTATATTGACGTGTCTTCCTCCTACACTCCTAGGCAGCGCCAAGAACAAAGTTTGATGCCTCTTGATCTCTGGAACACCCCCGAAGTCAAGGCTAAGTTTGTTAACGCGGAAACCTGGAATTCGATGGTCGAAGCCAAGAGAAGCAGACAATAGTAAACTGGTGAAAGTACATGTTGTCCCCATGTGTGGTTTTGGTAATTAATGACAATCCTTATGGACTAATGTTTTCATTAAGATATACATTTGAAGCTTAGTCCCATTGGAATGTGATTGAAGAATAATGGAAGACAACTCCTTTGAAGCAACAATAACATTGAGATGATCAAAATGAAGTTCATTGGAGTATCTTAAGGTTGCCATGCTTAGAGCTATGGTTTGATCCATAATGGATCAAGATCTTAAAAGGATGATTTGAATGATGAACTCTAGGAGTGGCTCAAAGATATGATCATAATGGACTCATGTGTTGAGTCATGATTGATCAAGTATTCAAGCAAGCTATTCAAGTGAAGAATTCAATATACCCTTCAAGACGTCAAGATTAAACATGGAGTAGAGATATAGGTTGACCAAGATGAAGCTCAAAGATCGAAATCTAAATGGTCAACACACGAGCGCAAATGATGCACCACATAGGATCTTGTGGTACGATAAGAAATTATCAATTGCACTCTGTGTACTAACCCATACTATGTGTTGTCTATGTTTTTGAGGGTTAGGTGATTCTCATGGGCTCGCATCGAGAAAGAGATTTCAAGTGTCTATGAGAGGATGACATCAAGTGTTGGTGATCATGGTTGACAAGGGCAAGTTCAAGATAACCATCCAAAAGGATTACATGCTTGAAGCTTGTGGATGATCACATGATGGACAGGTGAAGATGAATACAAAGCAAAGCTTCCCCACATTGTGTATGGGGGGAGACTTGAAGACTTCACCAATGTATTGCCTTCATCTTGAGCCAAGAATAAACATCAACATCAAGCTCAAGTGAACGGATCGTGTCAAAGGTATTAGTTCCTTTGACGTTAGTGTTGGGGAGTGATGACCACCAAAGAAACATATACACTCAAGAATGGATTCTTGATAGCTATGTAGTGTAGCTATTTTTATGATTCTTGAGTTATAGGGATCTCGCACTATTAAGAGGGGATCAAAGGGGTTTGTGATGGATTTTCTCAAGTCAACATCTTCTATACACAATTCCACTTATATCCTATATACCAAAGAAAAGCCAAAGCCAAATAGTTTCCCAAAATATATGATCTAACCTTTGTATAATTTGAACCCTCCATTTTGGTTTATTTTGGGTGGTTCTCTATCTGAGGACTTGGAGCTTTTCCATAGCTTCAAAACGAGCCCAAGATCATCAAAATTGGAGTCCGGATGTGAAAGTTATGCATGTTTTAGTTTTGGGGTTCCTGCTGTTATTTTGGCCGGACGTCCGGTAACGTCCGGAAATCCGGTGCGCCAATCCAGAATCAAACGGACGGAAATCCGGTAAGTTCCGGACGTCCGATCTCCGGACGTCCGGAAAATGTCGGACGTCCGTCAAACCTGTTTTGCAAATATTCTGATACATTCATCTGATGGCGTGCTACACCCATCGGACGTCCGGTGTTTCACCGGACGTCCGGTGCCTGTTTTGCCACCGGACGTCTGGTAATCCACCGGACGTCCGACACTTTCCTGAGCAGAATTTCCCCCTAACGGCTAGATTTGTGCCCATACTATAAATATCCCTTCACCACTTCGTGGAGGGGTTGAGCAACACAACTATCTTGACCCACACTTGAAGAAAAGCTCCCTCTCCTTTCTCCTACCTCAAATCTTAGATCCCGAAGAGATTTGTGAGAGTTCTTGAGAGAGATTCCACTCAAGTGAAGATCCACTCCCTCTCCTTTTCTTGACCAAACGAATTCGTGATTTGAGCAAGTCTTGAGCATTTCCCCTTGATCTTGTTACTCTTGGAGGTTGGAGACTCCTAGGCGGTAGGAGTGCTCCGATGAGGAATCAACTTGTGATTTGTCCGCCGAAAAGTTTGTGAAGGTTTGGAGGCCACCTCAAGGTCTACAACTAGTGGTTGGGAATCGCCTTCGTGGTGATATCTCAAGGAGAATAGGGTGAGCCTTCGTGGCGTTGGTGTGCCTTCGTGGTAACATCCACCTCTCTAACGGTGACTAGCTTCCCTCCAAGGAAGTGAACATCGAGATACATCATCGTCTCCGTGACATCGGTTATCCCTAACTCCTTACTTGTGGTTTACCTTGGTCACTTGACCGTGCATTCACTATTCTTGTTGTCCTCATTATATTGTGTTGGTTACCATGTCGTAGAGATTATTTAGGCCAACACTTTATAGTCCGCAATTCATACTTCGTACTATTTTTCTATCTTGTATTTAGTACGAATTGCTAGCTTGTAACATATCTTGTGTAAGCTTGTAGTCCTTACTTGAGTGTGCTTGTATCATTCAATTCCATATATTGTGATACAATTTGTGTAAGCTTGTATTACCTACTTGTGGGTGAGTGTATTATCCATTTCCATATCTCGTGATGTACATTGAGTAAGTTTGTGTAACTTACTTATGCTTACTCATATGCTCGTTGTTCTCATCTTGTTCATGCTAAGTTGTTGGTGCACTTAGTGAGCCTAGTATATTTAGGATTTATGCTTGAAAAGTATCCGCTTAGTTTATTTCCGCATTAGGATATAGCCAAATCCGTAAAAGATTTTAAAACGCCTATTCACCCCCCCCCCCTCTAGGCGGCATCGTGGTCCTTTCAATTGGTATCAGAGCTAGGTCTCTCCTTATTAGGCTTAACCGCCTAGAGAGTAATGATGTCGACTAGTGAACTAGTGCACCATGACATATTTTGTTTTAATGGCACAAATTACATTATGTGGAGATTACGCATGCTTTGTCACTTTCGGGCCATGGGTCCAAATGCTTTTGCGGATTGTGGTTGTAGGGAATTCAAATCTAAAGGATGGACAATCTCCGTCACTTGGTGATATGCATCTTGATAGTGAAGCTTTAAGTATCATCCACCAAGCTATAAACTTCGAGGTGTTCAAGTAAATTTCATCTTGTTCGTTGGCTCATGATGCTTGGACCAAAATTGAAGATATATATGGTGGGTCCAATCTTCATGAAGACAATATTCTTTTTGGGGAGTTAATGGAGGAGTTCTCCACATTTTTAAATCGTGAAGAGCTCTTTATTGCTTCCACCTCCGATTACTTGCATACCTCAACATCTTACACTTCACCAACATGTGGCATACCACAAGGTAATAACATGGTGAGTGAAGAAATATCTTGTAATGATGGTGTTAAGCTCATTTGTGATGATATGCTTGATCTCCCATGTTGCCATGATAGAAATGTTTTGGTTTCCTCTAGTTGTTCTATAACTAACCATGTAGAGGAAATCAATAAAGATGAGGCATGCTTGATTGATGAAGAATCCTCCTCTCCAAAAGAATCATCATCAACCCCTTGTGTTCACATGTGCCTCATGGCAAGAGGTAATGACGAGGTATCATCTTCTCTTAGTGATAATGATGATAGTTGTAATGAGGAAGATGATGAAGTCTTGACTCAAAATCTCTATGAGATTGGGAAAACTCTTCGTAGAGGTAAAAATAACACTTATGAAAGGCTCCAAGATGTTCTTGCTTGCTTTCAAAAACGTAACGACTTATTTCTTTATGAGCAAGCAAAAAGTGAACAACTTGAACATGAACTTGCTATGGCTCATCAATGTCTTAGTGACTTGAGGTCTTTAAAAGAAGAGACTGAAGTTACTCATTGTAAACTTAAAGAGGATTTTGAGCACCTTGACCTTGACTACAAGAAGGTCAAAGGAGAGCTCACCAAACTCTCTAAGTCTCATGAGGAACTTCAAGCTACTCATGCGGAGTCTCTAGCTTCTACTTGCTCCTCTCATATTGATAATGATGCTTGTGATACTAACTCTATCTTGTGTGAAGCACCGATCTTAAAAGAAAATGTTGAGCTAAGGACTCAACTTGATTTGCTAACTAGCAATTATGGGAAATTGGGAGAAAGTCATAAAAAGCTCTCAGGCACTCATGAGGATCTTCGAATCTCTCATGATGAGTTAAAGTTAGCTCATGAGGCTATGGTCACCAAGGTAAATACATGTGAGTCTCATGTGGATATTAGCACATGTTCTACTCGAAATGCTTTATTGTCATGTGCTAGTCCTTGCAATTCCTCTCTACATGATATTGGTACATCTTGTAATGAATTGCTCACCATGCCTTGTTACTCTAACAATGAATCTTCTATTTCCTCTAGTTCTTTTGTTAATACTAACCTTGTAGAGGAAAGTAAAGAGCTCAAGGCCCAAGTCACTAGTTTGAAGAAAGACCTGGAAAAATTCTGTGATAATATCTTGAGTGTGCAAAAGGATCCTCAAGGAAAAATAGGACTTGATTTCATCTCCAACAAGAAGAAGTCCAAGAACAAGAAGAAGGAACAAGATCAAGTCAAGAATTCGGCCAACATTACTTGCTTCAAGTGCAAGAATGTTGGACACCATGTGAGATCTTGTCCATTGAAGAAGAAGGCTTCAAATGTGAAGCATCAAGGGAAGTGGCCTCAAGTTCAATATCAAGATAATGAAAGGCCTCTTCCCATGCCTAACCAAGATAATGCTCTCCAAGTTGAAAAGGTAAAGAAGAAGAGAAAGGGGAGCACATGTTGCTATATTTGCCGTAAGAAGGGAAACATAGCTTCATCTTGTCCCAATGGTAACATCTCTAAGCCTCCTATAGTCAATAATCATTATTCGCTAAGGAAGGATATTGTTGGCAATGTGTTTGCCAAGTTTGTGGGTTCCCAAAGAAGTTTGAAAGTGGACAAGACCATTTGGGTTGCCAAGTCTTTTGTTACTAACTTCTTAGGACCCAACTTGGTTGGGGACCATCAAGCTCAAACTTGATCAATAGGTGTGTGGAGGGCATTGGAGACTTGGCTACTTCATGAAGAAAAACTATTTTCACCATATGTTATGGTTAATGCCAAGTCAAGTGGATTATCATCATATCTATCAATCCAATGCTCCTCTTTGCGGTAATGTCAGGACCCCGACTCGATGTCACATCGATCTAGCCGGTAACACCTCATATCACCTTGCGGCCTCACGCACGGTATCCCCACGGGTGTCGCCTTACCTTTGCCCGGGACCGTTTGTGCATTTTGGCTCACGTATATGATAGTGTCGCTAGCATCCATATGATAAAGAGCCCGGGCTGACATGACTAGTCGTAAACCCAAAGTGGCACAGACTTACAGGGACAGGCATCCATGACCCAGCTTCGAACGTGTCGGTCATCAGCAAATGGGTCCGGGCTGTAGCACTGGGCTAGCAGGACTCCGGTAAACCGGGCTGTAGCGGGCTAGCAGGACTCCGGTACTCAAAGCGTGACATTTCCCCGAAGGGACAGACACAGGAACGAAGAAGGACACATGCCGGCCAGCCTAAGTGTTCCAGAGCAGTAGCAAGCTACCATGGCTCAGCGGTAACACTAGGAGACATTTCCCGGTAAGAGAGGCTACTAAAGATAAACAACTAGATAGTCAGATCCCACACATACCAAGCATTTCAATCAAACACACAATATGCTCGATATGTGCAAATACAACGAAGCATCACAACATGACTCTACGACACAAGTACTTTATTTAAGGCTCAGAGGGCCATACATAACATACACAAAGGTACGGGTCTCACGACCCAACATACAAGTCATACAGTCATACAAACCAGCAGCGGAAGTAACTTGTCTGAGTACAGACAACTAGTAAAATAAAAGAGGCTTGGAAAGCCTAGCTATACTACGTGGTCCTTCACAAGCTCAGGGTCACCACCTGGGTCTTTAGCCTACTCGTTGATGTCAACGTCTACATAGAACCCATCAGAAGGGGTTGCAGCGTCTTCTGTAAAAATGTAAATTATAGCAACATGAGTACAAAGGTACTCAGCAAGACTTACATCAGATCCTACATACATGCATATTATCAAGAAGGGTTGGTGGAGTTATTGCAGCAAGCCAGCTTTGACTCTTGGCTAGACTATCCTACGATACTCCAACTTGAAATGGTTTTGCGCACACGAGTCCACTAATCACCACTTCAATACACTACCGAGGATCCACCTCCGTATTCCTACGGAAGAGCCATCCTCGGCACTCACTCTTATCTTGAGGCTTTTAGTAGTTCCCATTTACTTGTCTATGAACTGTATAGGCAACCAAGTAGTCCTTTACCGCGGACGCGGCTATTCGAATAGATTATGATAACCCTGCAGGGGTGTACTTCTTCATACATGTTTCCACCACTTAGCGCTTGCACACGACATGTGCTCGGCAGACTTCAAGCGAAAGCCGACGTGGGTGTAGACCACGACCTACCTAAACACTTAAGCCTCTAGTCCAGGTTTATCGCCTATTCAGGTTCCATCCGCAGGGAGTCCGGCCGAGGTTTCCCATACGGCCCCGAACGATGTGAACAGGGTTCCCGAGATACCTAACGGGTATTCGGTACACCGTGCCACGTACCTACCGCATCACAGCCCACCCCTACGGTCAGCGCTGTCCACGGCCTCCAGTAGGCTACAAACACCAGAAACTACTTGCAACTCCTGGACAGAGAGCTAGGGTGAATAAGAAGTCGAGCGGGGTCATATTTCAGGGCCCAATGCATGGTAGTAGCTGTATCTTAAATCACGCATACAGATCTCAGTGCTTAAGGTCGGCTTCAATGAAACAACCCACCATGTACTCCTACATGGCCTCTCATCGGTACCTTTACCAAATCGTGTTCACCACACCACTCTCATTACCGACATAATCATTTCACTCTAGCCCATCACCCAGATGAACCAGACCTGACACGACTCTAAGCATAGCAGGCATAGCAAGGTAGGAACAACACATACATATGGCTCAATCAACTCCTACACATGCTAGTGGGTTTCATCTAGTTACTGTGGCAATGACAGGTCATGCAGAGGAAATGGGTTCAACTACCGTAGCACACAGCAGTTTGAATCGTGTTGTCTTAATGCAGTAAAAGAGAGCAGGAGCGAGAACATGGGATTGTATCGATATGATCAAATGGTTGGTTGCTTGCCTGATGGTTCGATGCACGGATACGGTTCTTCGTTAGGGTAGTCACGGTACTCCTCGGGGACAGATCCTGTCGTAAAGGATAACGATACACAGGCATCACCAAACAATGTGCAACAATATGATGCATGCATGAAACATGGCAATATGAGTGTGTTGGGCTAATGCAACTAAAGCTACCAACGCTGTCAGGACCCCGACTCGATGTCACATCGATCTAGCTGGTAACACCTCATATCACTTTGCGGCCTCACGCACGGTATCCCCACGGGTGTCGTCTTACCTTTTCCCGGGACCGTTTGCGCCTTTTGGCTCGCGTATATGAAAGTGTCGCTAGCATCCATATGATAAAGAGCCCGGGCTGACATGACTAGTCGTAAACCCAAAGTGGCACAGACTTACAGGGACAGGCATCCATGACCCAGCTTCGAACGTGTCGGTCATCAGCAAGTGGGTCCGGGCTGTAGCACTGGGCTAACAGGACTCCGGTAAACCGGGCTGTAGCGGGCTAACAGGACTCCGGTACTCAAAGCGTGACATTTCCCCGAAGGGACAGACACAGGAACGAAGAAGGACACATGCCGGCCAGCCTAAGTGTTCCAGAGCAGTAGCAAGCTACCATGGCTCAGCGGTAACACTAGGAGACATTTCCCGGTAAGAGAGGCTACTAAAGATAAACAACTAGATAGTCAGATCCCACACATACCAAGCATTTCAATCATACACACAATATGCTCGATATGTGCAAATACAACGAAGCATCACAACATGACTCTACGACACAAGTACTTTATTTAAGGCTCAGGGAGCCATACATAACATACACGAAGGTACGGGTCTCACGACCCAACATACAAGTCATACAGTCATACAAACCAGCAGCGGAAGTAACTTGTCTGAGTACAGACAATTAGTAAAATAAAAGAGGCTTGGAAAGCCTAGCTATACTACAAGGTCCTTCACAAGCTCAGGGTCACCACCTGGGTCTTTAGCCTACTCGTTGATGTCAACGTCTACATAGAACCCATCAGAAGGGGTTGCAGCGTCTTCTGTAAAAATGTAGATTATAGCAACATGAGTACAAAGGTACTCAGCAAGACTTACATCAGATCCTACATACATGCATATTATCAAGAAGGGTTGGTGGAGTTATTGCAGCAAGCCAGCTTTGACTCTTGGCTAGACTATCCTACGATACTCCAACTTGAAATGGTTTTGCGCACACGAGTCCACTACTCACCACTTCAATACACTACCGAGGATCCACCTCCGTCTTCCTACGGAAGAGCCATCCTCGGCACTCACTCTTATCTTGAGGCTTTTAGTAGTTCCCATTTACTTGTCTATGAACTGTATAGGCAACCAAGTAGTCCTTTACCGCGGACGCGGCTATTCGAATAGATTATGATAACCCTGCAGGGGTGTACTTCTTCATACATGTTTCCACCACTTAGCGTCTGCACACGACATGTGCTCGGCAGACTTCAAGCGAAAGCCGACGTGGGTGTAGACCACGACCTACCTAAACACTTAAGCCTCTAGTCCAGGTTTATCGCCTATTCAGGTTACATCCGCAGGGAGTCCGGCCGAGGTTTCCCATACGGCCCCGAACGATGTGAACAGGGTTCCCGAGATACCTAACGGGTATTCGGTACACCCGGCCACGTACCTACCGCATCACAGCCCACCCCTACGGTCAGCGCTGTCCACGGCCTCCAGTAGGCTACAAACACCAGAAACTACTTGCAACTCCTGGACAGAGAGCTAGGGTGAATAAGAAGTCGAGCGGGGTCATATTTCAGGGCCCAATGCATGGTAGTAGCTGTATCTTAAATCACACATACAGATCTCAGTGCTTAAGGTCGGCTTCAATGAAACAACCCACCATGTACTCCTACATGGCCTCTCATCGATACCTTTACCAAATCGTGTTCACCACACCACTCTCATTACCGACATAGTCATTTCACTCTAGCCATCACCCAGATGAACCAGACCTGACACGACTCTAAGCATAGCAGGCATAGCAAGGTAGGAACAACACATACATATGGCTCAATCAACTCCTACACATGCTAGTGGGTTTCATCTAGTTACTGTGACAATGACAGGTCATGCAGAGGAAATGGGTTCAACTACCGTAGCACACAGCAGTTTGAAACGCGTTGTCTTAATGCAGTAAAAGAGAGCAGGAGCGAGAACATGGGATTGTATCGATATGATCAAATGGTTGGTTGCTTGCCTGATGGTTCGATGCACTGATACGGTTCTTCGTTAGGGTAATCACGGTACTCCTCGGAGGCAGAACCTGTCGCAAAGGACACCGATACACAACCATCACCAAACAATGTGCAACAATATGATGCATGCATGAAACATGGCAATATGAGTGTGTTGGGCTAATGCAACTAAAACCAGAAGGGTTTGAGCAAATTTGAATCAAGGATTCAAATTTCAAATTCAAATATGGCCTTTTAAAGTGCTTTTCCTTGTTCTGCTTAAAACATCAATTTAACTTGTTTGATCATGCATGAAAATAGTACAGATGGATAGATTGGATTTTTCTGATCATTTCTCATATATAATTTGTCCAATTTGGAGTTACATAATAAAAGTTATGAATTTTTGAAGTTTAAATAATATTCTGGAATTTCCTGATTTAAATTAAATCCAGAAAATCAATTACTGCGTTAGCCTGACGTCAGTGTGACGTCAGCAGGTCAACGGAACAGGTCTGGGTCAAACCTGACAGTGGGTCCCGCATGTCAGGGTGGTTATTTTAATTAAGATTTAATTAAAACTAATCCTGTATAATTAACAGGGCTGGGCCCCACCTGTCAGTGACTCAGGGGAGTCAACCAGGGCCCACCCGTGGTCAAAGTCAAAGCCAGTGACGCCGGCGTTTAGCCGCCGGTGAGCCCGACGCGGCGGCGGGAGTGGTTTTGGCCATTTCGGCCACCAAATGGGCCGCGGAGACCACCGGAGTGGAGCTGAGGACAAACCGCAGCTCTTGGCGGAGTCCGTTGGGGTCGGGGTGGCCGGAGTTGGCGCCGGCGACGACTTTGGCGGCCACCGGGGTTCGGTCGAAGATGAACTTGGCGCTAGAGGGGTCGGTGAGGCTCGTGGAGTGGCTAGCTAGGTGTTGTGGGACTCGGTGAGTAAGATGGACACCATCTTGTGGCCGGGGTGTGGCCGAAAGCACGTCGGCGACGAGGTCCGCGACGGCGCGTGCGGGTGAGCTTGGTGTGCTCGCTGTGGTGCACGAGAGAGAGAAAGAGAGGAAGGGGAAGTTAGCCCAGCTCACTGCGGTCTTGATGGAGAGGACGGCGTGGTCGGGGACGAGCTGCTGCGGCGGCGATGGCGAAGGGGATCTCCGGCGATGGCGGTTCGGGCGAGGTTGGTGCGGCGGCTTCGGGGCACGCGAGCGCTCGGGGCTCGACTAGCTCGAAGAAGTGGAGGACGGCGGAGCTTCTGGACACGGTGGCGCGGCGTGGAGACGAAGGGGAGCACGGCTACGGCGGAGGTGCGGCGACGGTGGCGTCGGCCATGGCGTGGGAGCGCGAGGGAGAGGAACTGGGGGCGAATGGAGGTGTCCAGGAGGGTCGGGGCGCGACGTGGAGCTCGTCCAGGCCATCAGGGCGGCGAGAGGGGGAGGCAGGGCGGCGTGCAGCTGCGTGGCGAGCTGCGGTGCCGCCGCCGAGCACCTTGGCTGCCTGCCTGGCGAGCCAAGCAGCTCGCTGGAGCGGTGGCCGGGCTGGGCCGGCCAGGTGGGCTGGCTGGTGGGCCTGCGGTGGCGCCAGGTAAGTTTTCCCCTTTTTTTTCTGTTCCTGTTTTATTTAATATATCTGCAACTTTGTTGAATTTAATAAAATACCTAGGCAACTTCAAAAATCACCAAACTATTCCTAGCCCATAGTTGGATTATTTCCAACATGAAACATTTTAGTTTGGAGATATTTGAGCATTTAAATATTTTATATAATTTTAAATGCCCAAACTCAAATATTTATGATTTAATTCAAAAACCCTAGGATGGCCTAGGAAAATGTGCACCACTTTTGGCAGAGGTTCTGAACCAAGACAAAAATGATGGGCATTTTAGAAGGGCATTTCAGGTTCATTGAAAATTATTTTAGTAACCCTAGTTGGTTTCAGAGGGGACTGGGGGTTCTGTCATCCCCATTTCAAGTTTCTAATGAAAGAGTAAACATGATGCAACACTCTAATGCATGACTAGCTAGGGTGTGACAACTCACCCCCACTCAAAAGAATCTCGTCCCGAGATTTGGGTTCCTCCGGGAAGAAGGCGGGATACTCGAGTCGAAGACGATCCTCCCTTTCCCAAGTTGCTTCATCCTCCAAATGGTGCGACCATTGAACTTTGAGAAACTTGATATTATGACGTCGGGTGGTACGTTCGGCCTGATCGAGGATATGAATGGGGTACTCTCGATATGTAAGATTATCTTGGAGATCAAGCGTTTCGTGGTCCACTTCACGGATAGGATCCGAGAAGCAACGCCTGAGTTGAGAAACGTGGAAGACATCGTGGACCCTGGAGAGGTGTGGAGGTAGTTCCAACTGGTAGGCAACTTCCCCTCGTTTGGAGAGAATGCGAAAAGGTCCAATGTAACGAGGAGCCAATTTGCCTTTGATACCGAAACGATGGGTTCCCTTCAGAGGGGTGACCCGAAGATAAGCCTTCTCGTCAACCTCGAAAGTCATAGTCCTATGTTTTCGGTCATATTGACTCTTTTGACGAGATTGGGCTGTTTTCAACTTTTCACGAACGATACGAACTTGTTCTTCTGCTTCCTGAATCATATCCGGGCCAAAGAATTGTCTTTCCCCGGTCTCTGACCAGTTAAGGGGTGTTCGACACCGTCGTCCATAGAGAACTTCAAAAGGGGCTTTACCCAAGCTAGATTGATAGCTGTTGTTGTAGGCGAATTCGGCAAATGGAAGACACTTCTCCCAGTCCATTCCGAATGAGATAACAGAGGCTCGAAGCATGTCTTCTAGAATCTGGTTGACGCGTTCCACTTGACCACTCGACTGAGGGTGGAAGGCGGTGCTAAAGAAGAGACGGGTTCCCATAGCATTTTGGAAACTTTCCCAAAATCGAGAGGTGAAAAGACTTCCTCGATCCGAGTTAATTTCCAAAGGAACACCATGGAGGGACACTATTCGGGAGATGTATAAGTCTGCCAATTGACTAGCGGTTATACTCTCACGAACAGGTAGGAAATGGGCTACTTTGGAAAGACGATCGACAACGACGAAGATAGCATTATTCCCTCTCTTGGTCCTGGGAAAACCGGTAATGAAATCCATACCAATTTTATCCCATTTCCATTCAGGAATAGCTAAGGGTTGAAGGGTGCCAGCAGGCCGTTGGTGCTCTGCTTTTACACGACGACAGACGTCGCAATTGCCAATATACTGAGCAATTTCTCTCTTCATCCTAGTCCACCAGAACCTCTGACGTAGGTCCTGATACATCTTAGTACTACCGGGATGAATAGTGAGAGGAGATTCATGAGCCTCCTTAAGGATCAACTGCCGTAGATGCTGGTTCTTGGGAACCACTAGACGGTTCTCAAAGTACACAACACCATGATCATTTGTGGAGAAACAACTAGCACCTCCGCTAGCAATGTTCTCTTTGATTTTAGATATTCCCTTATCTCGCTTTTGGGCAGCGATGATTTGATCCGTAAGAGTAGGTTTTGCCACCAAGGTGGAGAGAAAACCTTGAGGTACAATGTGAAGGTTTAGCTTCCGAAATTCCTCATGGAGAAGCGGTTGACTTTGTTGTAACATCAGGTTGTTACAATAAGATTTACGACTTAGCGCATCAGCCATGACGTTGGCTTTCCCTGGGGTGTAGGTTATCCCTAAGTCGAAGTCTGTGATCAACTCAACCCAACGTCTTTGCCTGAGATTCAGATCCGGTTGGGTGAAAATGTACTTCAGACTTTGGTGATCAGTGAATATTTCGCAACGGTTACCGAGGAGGTAATGCCGCCAGGTCTTAAGTGCATAGACTACGGCTGCAAGCTCTAGATCATGAGTAGGATAATTCTCCTCATGTGGGTGCAATTGCCGTGAAGCGTAGGCAATTACATGTCGATCTTGCATAAGGATGCAACCTAGTCCTTGTCGCGAGGCGTCGCAGTAGATAACAAAGTCTTTGGAGAAGTCTGGCGGTACCAGTACGGGAGCAGAAGTCAGGCGTCTTTTCAGTTCCTGAAAGCTGTGCTCACATTGTGGAGTCCATTCAAACTTTTTATCTTTCTTGAGGAGTTCGGTTAAAGGTTTAGCAACTTTGGAGAAGTTTTCGACAAAGCGACGGCAATAGCTCGCTAAGCCTAGAAAACTCCGAACTTGCTTGACCGATTCAGGTGGAGTCCAATTAAGGACGGCTTGAACTCGCTCAGGGTTAACAGCAATACCTTTACCAGATATTACATGACCCAGATAGGTCACTTCTGACAACCAGAATTCACATTTAGAAAATTTGGCATAAAGGCGATGCTCTCGAAGTTTCTGCAACACTAGCCTTAGATGTTCGGCATGTTCTTCCTCGTTCTTGGAGTAGATGAGTATATCATCGAGGTAAACCACGACGAATTTATCCAAATACTCCATGAAGATTGAGTTCATTAACCGAGAAAAGGTGGCTGGAGCGTTGGTTAAACCGAAGGACATGACGGTGTACTCGTATTGGCCATAACGAGTAACAAAGGCCGTTTTAGGAATGTCCCCGTTTCTGATTTTGATTTGATGGTAGCCCAACCTCAAATCCATCTTGGAGAAGACTGAGGATCCAGCGAGCTGATCGTACAGGTCGTTGATCCTTGGAAGCGGATATTTGTTCTTGATTGTGACCAAATTGACAGGTCGGTAATCTACAACCATCCGGTCCGTACCATCCTTCTTCTTGACGAATAGGACGGGGCAAGCCCACGAAGAGGAGCTAGGTCGGATGAAACCCTTTTTCAAGGACTCATCGAGTTGTTTCTTAAGCTCGGCTAGTTCTAAGGGTGCCATCTTATAAGGTCTTCTAGCAATCGGAACGGTTCCTGGAATGAGATCTATTACGAACTCAACATCCCTGTCAGGTGGAACACCTGGCAATTCCTCTGGAAAGACATCCGGGAAGTCACAGACTACCGGCACGTCCTCAAGGTCTGGCAAAGGGCTGGCGTTAAGAGAATATAATTGTCGCTTGGCTATTCGGGTCAAGACATTGACTATCTTCCCCGAAGGATGGGTGAGTTGAACAGTCCTAGAGAAGCAATCAATTTTGGCTTGATGAGCTGACATCCAGTCCATACCCAAAATGATATTAATATCTGAAGATTTAAGGGCTATCAAAGACGCGAGGAAAACAAGTCTGTCGACTTGGATTTCATTTCCATGGCTTACTCTAGAAGTTTGCCATTTGGATCCCGGAGTTTGAATTACCATAGAGGTTGGCATATCACCGAATGCGACGTTATGCAACCGAGCATAGTTTTCAGATATAAAAGAATGAGAGGCTCCTGTATCGAAAAGAACAGATGCCGGGTGGCAATTAACAAGAAGCGTACCGAGAACGACATTGGGATCCTCTTGAGCTTCTTCGGCAGAGATACAGTTGACATGGCCACGTGAAGCGGTGACCGGCTTGGCGTGGAATATTTTTCCTGTCGGCTTGCCACGGCCAACAGCTTTAGCAGACTGGTTGGGGTTGGTCTGGGGGCACTCACGCATATAGTGACCAGATTCCCCACACTTGAAACAAGTCACGGAGCTGGTACGTGGAGGAACATTGTTGGTTGGACCCCCATAGGGCTTGGCCGGTGCAGACTGTTGAACGGGGCGAGGCGCCTGGAAGGATGGCCTCGGTGTGAACCTGGGTGGCAGGGCGGTGTTGGGTACCCACACGCGGCGCTTCTGAGGACCAGCACCGGATGAGGAACCCATATCACGGCCATGCTTGCGTGTTGCGTCATAGTCAGTCTGACCAGTTTCAGCACTGATGGCTTTGTTGACAAGTTTCTGGAAGGATGTGCACTCATGCAAACGGAGGTCGCGGCGAAGCTCAGGACTAAGGCCCTTACGGAACCTTGCTTGCTTCTTGGCATCAGTAGACACTTCCTCAGTTGCATATCGGGCGAGATTACCAAACTCCCTGCTGTAAGCATCCACAGAAAGCCGGCCTTGGGTGAAACTGCAAAATTCTTCACGTTTACGGTCCATGAGACCCTCCGGAATGTGATGTTCACGGAAAGCCTCGCTGAATTCAGCCCAAGTAGTGACATGGCCCGCTGGGCGCATAGCTCCATAATTCTCCCACCATAGACTGGCGGGGCCTTCAAGATGATATGCAGCAAAGGTGACCTTGTCAGCCTCCGCTACCAGCGCGGAACGCAGTTTGTGAGCGATACTGCGAAGCCAGTCATCAGCGTCGAGAGGCTCGACGGAGTGGTGGAACGTGGGTGGATGTAATTTGATAAAATCACTGAGTGACACCACATTAGTCCTCTGATGGTGTGCTGTGTTCTGTTCAAAACGCTCCAGCAAACGGTTGGTCTCCCGCTTGTTTCTCTCAGCTTCCATCATAACCTCGGCTAGTGAAGGAGGATGAGGCAGATTTGCATCCCTGGCTTCACTGCCTTCGGCCTGCTCTTGAGAAGCAGGGTTAGCGCGCGTGTTGACCATCCTAGGTAAACAAGACAATGATTTAGTCAGGATGATAAAATTCCGACATAGGATAAAATGTAAGGAATAACTCGAAATGCAAGATGATCATCCGTATGACATGGTAGATACAGAAACTGCTCCTTTATTCCATCGTCATACACACCATACAGGGTTTAGTACAAGACCAAACAAAGTACTATTACGGTGAAAAGAAGATTACATCTCATCGGAGGCATCCCAAGCTCCTATACATTATTTTTCTACACCTCCGGAAAGAGTACAAACTAGGTCATATCCCACGAGTCACGCGGGACGATAGATGACACAGCTAGTGCGAACTAGTGATACTACCACTAACTCAGACCGATCCGTAGTAGTCCTCGTAGAAGTCACCTCCATAGCCTGGAAGCTCAACATGATCATCCGGAAACAGACGATCTCGCGGAGCTTGTGGACCATAGGGGCTAGGATGAGGCCTTGGACCAACAAACGGTGGCCTGCGGGGACCGCGAGGTGGGGTGATGCCTCCTACATCACGCCAAACCATCACGTCTGGCAGAGCAGATCTCACAGGATAGAGATCGCGCATATCTGAATATCCAGCTTGCACCGCCGGTGCGAACCGAGTCAAAGTGGCCCAGTGGTCAGCACGGGTATTGAAGAGCTCTAACCTCCAGGCCCGATTTTCACGGTCCTTATCCTCGAGCATCTCAGCAGTAGTGCGAGTCCGTGAATCCTCCTGGGTGGGGTCAGCATAGATAGCCTGGAGATACCCTTGTGCTCCCGGAAGTGATCCTGGCATATACCGGAAATCAGAGTCCCGAAATAAACCAGATCTGACTCGCATAATGGTCATCATAGAGTAGGCGGCGTCCTGCACAGCCATCTCAATAGTAACCCCGAGTCCATAGGAGCAGTGAAGAGGCTCGGTGGATCCAGGATAAGATGGAAATATCCTGACAGTGCAGAGATACTGGCTTTGATTAAAGTCTCGGAATTGCTCTTCGACCGTGTACTCGGGATACCAGCGGTATCCAGCCTCAGTCATTACCCTGACCAACTTGGCAGTATGGCCGGGTACATCTAGGCATCGAGTCAGGCGAACCACTTGATTGAGGTCGCGAGTGGCCATCTGAAAGCACAATCATAATGCAAAGGCATTAGAATTTCTAGCGAAATTTCGGCAGCATAACAGCTGTAAATGCCCAAGAAGGATTTTGAGACATTTGACAAAGGATTTCATACACACTCAACATCATCATATCAAAGTTCTGAATCCATTCTAACAACATAATGTGGTAGTAGAACTGAACTAGGCTTGTATCCATCAAACTTATAAGGTACTACTGATTAGTAACACGTGATCCTGATAGAGAGAATAGATCCTAATTCCTTAACCCCCGGTGGAAGAATGGACTGACTCAGATCAGAATGTCATAAGATAAAGGAGTAAAAAGAGCCTTACGTTCCAACCCACAAACAATTCCCCTACATATAACTAAAGAATTTCTAGACTCAACATCGACCAGTTTGGCTTGGAGAACCTACAGGCAGTCCGGCTCTGATGCCAACGCTGTCAGGACCCCGACTCGATGTCACATCTATCTAGCCGGTAACACCTCATATCACTTTGCGGCCTCACGCACGGTATCCCCACGGGTGTCGCCTTACCTCTGCCCGGGACCGTTTGCGCCTTTTGGCTCACGTATATGATGGTGTCGCTAGCATCCATATGATAAAGAGCCCGGGCTGGCATGACTAGTCGTAAACCCAAAGTGGCACAGACTTACAGGGACAGGCATCCATGACCCAGCTTCGAACGTGTCGGTCATCAGCAAGTGGGTCCGGGCTGTAGCACTGGGCTAGCAGGACTCCGGTAAACCGGGCTGTAGCGGGCTAACATGACTCCGGTACTCAAAGCGTGACATTTCCCCGAAGGGACAGACACAGGAACGAAGAAGGACACATGCCGGCCAGCCTAAGTGTTCCAGAGCAGTAGCAAGCTACCATGGCTCAGCGGTAACACTAGGAGACATTTCCCGGTAAGAGAGGCTACTAAAGATAAACAACTAGATAGTCAGATCCCACACATACCAAGCATTTCAATCATACACACAATATGCTCGATATGTGCAAATACAACGAAGCATCACAACATGACTCTACGACACAAGTACTTTATTTAAGGCTCAGAGGGCCATACATAACATACACAAAGGTACGGGTCTCACGACCCAACATACAAGTCATACAGTCATACAAACCAGCAGCGGAAGTAACTTGTCTGAGTACAGACAACTAGTAAAATAAAAGAGGCTTGGAAAGCCTAGCTATACTACATGGTCCTTCACAAGCTCAGGGTCACCACCTGGGTCTTTAGCCTACTCGTTGATGTCAACGTCTACATAGAACCCATCAGAAGGGGTTGCAGCGTCTTCTGTAAAAATGTAAATTATAGCAACATGAGTACAAAGGTACTCAGCAAGACTTACATCAGATCCTACATACATGCATATTATCAAGAAGGGTTGGTGGAGTTATTGCAGCAAGCCAGCTTTGACTCTTGGCTAGACTATCCTACGATACTCCAACTTGAAATGGTTTTGCGCACACGAGTCCACTACTCACCACTTCAATACACTACCGAGGATCCACCTCCGTCTTCCTACGGAAGAGCCATCCTCGGCACTCACTCTTATCTTGAGGCTTTTAGTAGTTCCCATTTACTTGTCTATGAACTGTATAGGCAACCAAGTAGTCCTTTACCGCGGACGCGGCTATTCGAATAGATTATGATAACCCTGCAGGGGTGTACTTCTTCATGCATGTTTCCACCACTTAGCGCCTGCACACGACATGTGCTCGGCAGACTTCAAGCGAAAGCCGACGTGGGTGTAGACCACGACCTACCTAAACACTTAAGCCTCTAGTCCAGGTTTATCGCCTATTCAGGTTCCATCCGCAGGGAGTCCGGCCGAGGTTTCCCATACGGCCCCGAACGATGTGAACAGGGTTCCCGAGATACCTAACGGGTATTCGGTACACCGTGCCACGTACCTACCGCATCACATCCCACCCCTACGGTCAGCGCTGTCCATGGCCTCCAGTAGGCTACAAACACCAAAAACTACTTGCAACTCCTGGACAGAGAGCTAGGGTGAATAAGAAGTCGAGCGGGGTCATATTTCAGGGCCCAATGCATGGTAGTAGCTGTATCTTAAATCACGCATACAGATCTCAGTGCTTAAGGTCGGCTTCAATGAAACAACCCACCATGTACTCCTACATGGCCTCTCATCGATACCTTTACCAAATCGTGTTCACCACACCACTCTCATTACCGACATAAACATTTCACTCTAGCCCATCACCCAGATGAACCAGACCTGACACGACTCTAAGCATAGCAGGCATAGCAAGGTAGGAACAACACATACATATGGCTCAAACAACTCCTACACATGCTAGTGGGTTTCATCTAGTTACTGTGGCAATGACAGGTCATGTAGAGGAAATGGGTTCAACTACCGTAGCACACAGCAGTTTGAAACGCGTTGTCTTAATGCAGTAAAAGAGAGCAGGAGCGAGAACATGGGATTGTATCGATATGATCAAATGGTTGGTTGCTTGCCTGATGGTTCGATGCACTGATACGGTTCTTCGTTAGGGTAATCACGGTACTCCTCGGAGGCAGAACCTGTCGCAAAGGACACCGATACACAACCATCACCAAACAATGTGCAACAATATGATGCATGCATGAAACATGGCAATATGAGTGTGTTGGGCTAATGCAACTAAAACCAGAAGGGTTTGAGCAAATTTGAATCAAGGATTCAAATTTCAAATTCAAATATGGCCTTTTAAAGTGCTTTTCCTTGTTCTGCTTAAAACATCAATTTAACTTGTTTGATCATGCATGAAAATAGTACAGATGGATAGATTGGATTTTTCTGATCATTTCTCATATATAATTTGTCCAATTTGGAGTTACAGAATAAAAGTTATGAATTTTTGAAGTTTAAATAATATTCTGGAATTTCCTGATTTAAATTAAATCCAGAAAATCAATTACTGCGTCAGCCTGACGTCAGTGTGACGTCAGCAGGTCAACGGAACAGGTCTGGGTCAAACCTGACAGTGGGTCCCGCATGTCAGGGTGGTTATTTTAATTAAGATTTAATTAAAACTAATCCTGTATAATTAACAGGGCTGGGCCCCACCTGTCAGTGACTCAGGGGAGTCAACCAGGGCCCACCCGTGGTCAAAGTCAAAGCCAGCGACGCCGGCGTTTAGCCGCCGGCGAGCCCGACGCGGCGGCAGGAGTGGTTTTGGCCATTTCGGCCACCAAATGGGCCGCGGAGACCACCGGAGTGGAGCTGAGGACAAACCGCAGCTCTTGGCGGAGTCCGTTGGGGTCGGGGTGGCCGGAGTTGGCGCCGGCGACGACTTTGGCGGCCATCGGGGTTCGGTCGAAGATGAACTTGGCGCTAGAGGGGTCGGTGAGGCTCGTGGAGTGGCTAGCTAGGTGTTGTGGGACTCGGTGAGTAAGATGGACACCATCTTGTGGCCGGGGTGTGGCCGGAAGCACGTCGGCGACGAGGTCCGCGACGGCGCGTGCGGGTGAGCTTGGTGTGCTCGCTGTGGTGCACGAGAGAGAGAAAGAGAGGAAGGGGAAGTTAGCCCAGCTCACTGCGGTCTTGATGGAGAGGACGGCGTGGTCGGGGACGAGCTGCTGCAGCAGCGACGGCGAAGGGGATCTCCGGCGATGGTGGTTCGGGCGAGGTTGGTGCGGCGGCTTCGGGGCACGCGAGCGCTCGGGGCTCGACTAGCTCGAAGAAGTGGAGGACGGCGGAGCTTCTGGACACGGTGGCGCGGCGTGGAGACGAAGGGGAGCACGGCTACGGCGGAGGTGCGGCGACGGTGGCGTCGGCCATGGCGTGGGAGCGCGAGGGAGAGGAACTGGGGGCGAATGGAGGTGTCCAGGAGGGTCGGGGCGCGACGTGGAGCTCGTCCAGGCCATCAGGGCGGCGAGAGGGGGAGGCAGGGCGGCGTGCAGCTGCGTGGCGAGCTGCGGTGCCGCCGCCGAGCACCTTGGCTGCCTGCCTGGCGAGCCAAGCAGCTCGCTGGAGCGGTGGCCGGGCTGGGCCGGCCAGGTGGGCTGGCTGGTGGGCCTGCGGTGGCGCCAGGTAAGTTTTCCCCTTTTTTTCTGTTTCTGTTTTATTTAATATATCTGCAACTTTGTTGAATTTAATAAAATACCTAGGCAACTTCAAAAATCACCAAACTATTCCTAGCCCATAGTTGGATTATTTCCAACATGAAACATTTTAGTTTGGAGATATTTGAGCATTTAAATATTTTATATAATTTTAAATGCCCAAACTCAAATATTTATGATTTAATTCAAAAACCCTAGGATGGCCTAGGAAAATGTGCACCACTTTTGGCAGAGGTTCTGAACCAAGACAAAAATGATGGGCATTTTAGAAGGGCATTTCAGGTTCATTGAAAATTATTTTAGTAACCCTAGTTGGTTTCAGAGGGGACTGGGGGTTCTGTCATCCCCATTTCAAGTTTCTGATGAAAGAGTAAACATGATGCAACACTCTAATGCATGACTAGCTAGGGTGTGACAGGTAACTTGTACTTGCATTATTTACATTGAAAGTTACTATGTCCCTTGCATGTTTAGGTTTTGTACCTAGTAGGGGCGGACCCAGAACCAAAATCTCCGGGTGTCCAACGTATACGCCATGCATGATGGATACCAAACAATAATATTACATAAAACTAAAACTCTCGGCAACTCAAAACGTCCAAAGGAAAAAAATTCTTGCCAAAATGAAGTGTTCCAATTGAAATGCTAATTGAGTATGTAAAGTTGAATAAAAATCATAAGAACTCACCCCCAAAAAAGGAAAATCGTAAGAACTCCAAACAATAAAAACAACATGTTAGTTATTTCCAGTTTGTAGATGCAAGAATAGAAACAATAAATAAAACATATTGGTTGAATTGTACGCTTGCAAAAATTGACGAGTAATTAAAAATTCCAATTAGATGTGAATCACTTAGGGTAATTTTCAAATCGTAGCATTCAGATTATCGATTATGATACCATTAAATTTGATAACTCTGGACATATACAATTTAGACAACAGGTAAAGAAAATTTAGATCTGTACGTGTTCTTGAGCGAGATTGGCGACCTTACCTAGGCTCCGAGAGGCGTACCTATTTCCTTCAATTATTTAGCGATCTACAGCGGCCACCGGTTTGAGAGCAGAGACGGGCGGCTGGCGTCTGGCGGCGGCTACTGAGCGGGCGACGACGAAACTAGAGAAGGCGAGCAGGCAGCAACCGAATAGGCGCAGGTTATGCACGTACGGTACATCATAGTACGATCCAATCGATCGATAGCTACCGAGCTCGCGCCATATGATCGATAGGCGGATGGGCCAATGCTACTAGATGGGCCGCGCCAGCTCGCACGCTTGCTTCAAATCGTCTAACCGGTGTCCAGATATATTTTTTACCGGTGTCCAAGCTCAAAAACATACCTGCATATCACCTAAGGGGGACTTCTACCCGGTGTCCTGTGACACCGGCTGTACCAACGTAGGTCCGCCCCTGGTACCTAGCATGTGCTTTTATAGTTGTGCTTCCTAGTATGCTTGATTTGTGGTATCTAGCATGTGTAGGTCGCAATGCACTTCATATATTTGTGCGTGTGTGGTTTCAAGCCTTTATTGCTTCATTAGATGAATCTTCCTTGGCTGGATCATCACATTATGGGGGAGTGCTATGTTTTACGGATATCACAAACCTTAAATGTGTATGTATGTGGGATACCACCTAGTATTGTTAGTGCAATATTATCTAATTACTATGTGGTATGTAAAGCTCATTTGAAACTCAAATTCTCATCCATTAATTATCCTTAGTTGGGTTTCATTTGCTTCTTGTGGATAATACATGGATCATCATATTATGGGGGAGTGATATGCTTTGTGCATATCACAATCCTTGTTAATATGAACAATTGAGGGATGCCACTTAGAATTTATATTTGAGATTATCTTATATCTCCGTGGCATGCAATGTCTTGTTTACATATGGCATTCTTGTGCGGTTTTGCCCATGGTTATTTTTTAAATCATATTTGGAAAATCATTTGATTAAAGATATTCCAATTATTGCTTTACATGATGATCATGTACTTATTTGGTTTCTACACCGAATGATAACCCGAAATACCATTTTTTCGAATTCATCTTATTGCTCTATATGAGAGTTTGTTATCTCATTGTTTATAGTGTCCTATATCTACTTGAGTAAGATATTCCTATAAGTATGTGTGCAATGCATATCTTATATGCTCATTTTTTTCCTTGGTTCATATGTTGAACTTTATGTGCTATCATATGTTGATTTGTCACTTTGATTCATTTTGGACAACATGAATGACTAGTGATGTTATTGGAAGTATTAACGGTTATGTGGTCATTTGTCCAATTTGTATCTCCCTGGATTTTGGTAGGCTTGTGCATGCATATTTACTATGTGTAAATTCACATGCCTTGCTTGCCTTATTTGCTCCTATATATATATGGTAAATCCATCAAATTCTTAAAAGCTATGATGTGCATGAAATTCAAATTCACATCAATAGGCACATATTTAAGTGGTTTTACCCTATGTGTTGTAGTTATGCTAACTACTTCGGACCCAATAAGCTTGGGGACCATATTGTACTTAAAATGATTTAGGTACATTTGAGAAGCATTGGGTGCTTGACTTATTCATGAAGGTGGTGGCACTATGAGGAAATTAGAGTCAAGCTTGGACATTTTATTGATCTACGACTTCATACCAATGCTATCTCGGTAACAAGTATTTACGTCATGCATATATATAGAGAGAGAAATGGGGTCAACCTTGTGTAGGTTGCATCATCGCATGAATTTCTTGACTCGTTCATGTGATTCTTGTTTCCTTTCTCAAAGCATCCCAACAATGATCTCTCTTTGCTAGTTGTGATGTCTTTGATGGTTGTGTGTTTGGAGTTCATTAATATACAATAAGATTATATTAAGCCCTGTGCTATGCTTTCAAGCAAAGATCTCATTGCTATATTTTATGACTCCCGTTTGGATATCTTATTCCTTCCTTTTGTAACTATTTTATGTGTACATCCTTCTTTGTGGATATCATCTACCTAGTATCTTATACACGTGAGAGAAGTTACATCTCTAGATGATATCCCTATTCTTTCATGTCCACCATTTCATTCACTTTTGATATCCTTTTGGTGGCTCCATGGAAGCATTTGTTGAATGAGTGCATGTCTTACCTCTTTGCATCTTAGTGCACTCATGTTTGGTGAAGATTGGTGTCCTCATGCTTGTCTTGACAAGCCTATTATTTCCTATCTTCATCATGGGTTGTCACAAGCTTTGATTTTTAGTTTGCTATTAGTGAGTGTGTGAACCCATTTGCTTGATGTGTGTGTGACCTTCTTAACTTCATGTGTGTGGGAAGGACATGTCTTGCACCTTGTATCTCATTTACTCAAGGCTATGTTAATGCTTAATTCTCATCCTTATGCTAGTCTTCTCAAGTGCTTTGACGTGACTCACACACATCATTTTGGTTGTGCCTATTCTTAGGTTGCCTCATTTACATGGTGCTCAACCATATCTTTGTTACAAATGCTAGGCTTCCTTTCCTATCTATGCCTGCTTGAAATTGTGTTGTGTTCCTATTGATTTCGGGAGAGTGATGATCCTATTTTGTGCACTTGTATCCAAATACAAAAATTCTAAATAGTGCAAAAATCATGGGGAGCTTCTCTATTTTCCTTAGAACACTCATTTACCCAAATCATAATATTCTTTTATCCTTTTGGCTCATCGGATCATTTGATTGCTTGCTTCACTTTGTGTTATGCAAATGAGATCAATTTGTGCCATGTGCTTTGTGCCATGTGCCTTGCTATTATCACTAGGTTTCAGTTGTATAATAATGGATTCACTTCTGTATATCATGTTCTTATCAATTGCATCTATTTTGTGTTTGCAAAGTTTCTTTGCGGATACATATCATGATTATGATTGACCACTCAGAATTTTTTATACATGAGAAAGTTCATATCTTTCCTTGATATCATTTATTCCTACCGGCCACTTTGTTCGTTTCCTCTTATTCTTATGGTGGTGTGAGTGTTTGTATGTTTGGCATATAATCTTGCGCACTCATGTGTTTTGACTGTTTTCCTCACATGTCTTATGCTTGTTTTCATATCTTCATATCTAGTTGCATTTTATAGATTCTGAGCTCCTCAAATTGTTCATTATTGAATATGTGCATTTGCGTTCACTCACATCTTGTGATATGCACACATCAAGGAGGAACTCATACTATATTGGTCTTCTAGATGTTTTGTCTTCCATTTTGGCATTTGTTGCCAATGGGGGAGAAGTTTAGAGGGTTTAAAATAAATATCTTTTGAAGTTCTTGTTGTCATTCATGATATTCACCCTAGTTATATATGCTTGTTGCATGAATGAATATATAGAGAAATCTCCAACTAGTTTATATCAACCAATATATGCAATGAAATTCAAAGTTCATTCACACATGCATATATTGTGGGGGAGCTTACTCTATATATTGTGGTCTTACTAACATCAAATGCTTGTGTAGTGTTTTGATGTTAGTACAACCATTTTTGATATCATCAAGTTTCTTTGTGATAATTGATGCTATCAAAATCACCGCAAGTATACAATTTATCCTCGAAAAAAATTGCATGCTTGTTTAAAAATTCATTATATGAACCCTCTTGTTCAGATTGTCATTAATTACCAAAATGGGGGAGATTGAAAGTACATGTTGTCCCCATGTGTGGTTTTGGTAATTAATGACAATCCTTATGGACTAATGTTTGCATTAAGATATACGTTTGAAGCTTAGTCCCATTGGAATGTGATTGAAGAATAATGGAAGACAACTCCTTTGAAGCAACAATTACATTGAGATGATCAAAATGAAGTTCATTGGAGTATCTTAAGGTTGCCATGCTTAGAGCTATGGTTTGAGCCATAATGGATCAAGATCTTAAAAGGATGATTTGAATGATGAACTCTAGGAGTGGCTCAAAGATATGATCATAATGGACTCATGTGTTGAGTCATGATTGATCAAGTATTCAAGCAAGCTATTCAAGTGAAGAATTCAATATACCCTTCAAGACGTCAAGATTAAACATGGAGTAGAGATATAGGTTGACCAAGATGAAGCTCAAAGATCGAACTCTAAATGGTCAACACACGAGCGCAAATGATGCACCACATAGGATCTTGTGGTATGATAAGAAATTATCAATTGCACTCTGTGTACTAACCCATACTATGTGTTGTCTATGTTTTTGAGGGTTAGGTGATTCTCATGGGCTCACATCGAGAAAGAGATTTCAAGTGTCTATGAGAGGATGACATCAAGTGTTGGTGATCATGGTTGACAAGGGCAAGTTCAAGATAACCATCCCAAAGGATTACATGCTTGAAGCTTGTGGATGATCACATGATGGACAGGTGAAGATGAATACAAAGGAAAGCTTCCCCACATTGTGTATGGGGGGAGACTTGAAGACTTCACCAATGTCTTGCCTTCATCTTAAGCCAATAAGAAACATCAACATCAAGCTCAAGTGAACGGATCGTGTCAAAGGTATTAGTTCCTTTGACGTTAGTGTTGGGGAGTGATGACCACCAAAGAAACATATACACTCAAGAATGGATTCTTGATAGCTATGTAGTGTAGCTATTTTTATGATTCTTGAGTTATAGGGATCCCGCACTATTAAGAGGGGATCAAAGGGGTTTGTGATGGACTTGCTCAAGTCAACATCTTCTATACACAATTCCACTCATATCCTATATACCAAAGAAAAGTCAAAACCAAATAGTTTCCCAAAATATATGATCTAACCTTTGAATAATTTGAACCCTCCATTTTAGTTTATTTTGGTCGGTTCTCTATCTGAGGACTTGGAGCTTTTCCATAGCTTCAAAACGAGCACAAGATCATCAAAATCGGAGTCCGGATGTGAAAGTTATACATGTTTTAGTTTTGGGATTCCTGCTGTTATTTTGGCCGGACGTCCGGAAATCCGGTGCGCCAATCCAGAATCAAACGGACGGAAATCCGGTAAGTTCCGAACGTCCGGTCTCCGGACATCCGGAAAATGTCGGACGTCCGTCAAACCTGTTTCGCAAATTTCCTGATACATTCGTCTGATGGCGTGCCTGTTTTGCCACCGGACGTCCGGTAATCCACCGGACGTCCGACACTTTCCTGAGCATAATTCCCCCCTAACGGCCAGATTTGTGCCCATACTATAAATATCCTTCACCACTTCGTGGAGGGGTTGAGCAACACAACTATCTTGACCCACACTTGAAGAAAAGCTCCCTTTCCTTTCTCCTACCTCAAATCTTAGATCCCGGAGAGATTTGTGAGAGTTCTTGAGAGAGATTCCACTCAAGTGAAGATCCACTCCCTCTCCTTCTCTTGACCAAAGGAATTCGTGATTTGAGCAAGTCTTGAGAATTTCCCCCTTGATCTTGTTACTCTTGGAGGTTGGAGACTCCTAGGCGGTAGGAGTGCTCCGGTGAGGAATCAACTTGTGATTTGTCCCCCGGAAAGTTTGTGAAGGTTTGGAGGCCACCTCAAGGTCTACCACTAGTGGTTGGGAATCGCCTTCGTGGTGATATCTCAAGGAGAATAGGGTGAGCCTTCGTGGCGTTGGTGTGCCTTCGTGGTAACATCCACCTCTCTAACGGTGACTAGCTTCCCTCCAAGGAAGTGAACATCGGGATACATCATCATCTCCGTGACATCGGTTATCCCTAACCCTAACTCCTTACTTGTGGTTTACCTTGGTCAGTTGACCGCGCATTCACTTTTCTTGTTGTCCTCATTATATTGTGTTGGTTACCATATCGTAGAGATTATTTAGGCCAACACTTTAAAGTCCGCAATTCATACTTCGTACTATTTTTCTATCTTGTATTTAGTGCGAATTGCTAGCTTGTAACATATATTGTGTAAGCTTGTAGTGCTTACTTGAGTGTGCTTATATCATTCAATTCCATATATTGTGATACAATTTGTGTAAGCTTGTATTGCCTACTTGTGGGTGAGTGTATTATCCATTTCCATAACTGGTGATGTACATTGAGTAAGTTTGTGTAACTTACTTATGCTTACTCATATGCTCGTTGTTCTCATCTTGTTCATGCTAAGTTGTTGGTGCACTTAGTGAGCCTAGTATATTTAGGATTTATGCTTGAAAAGTATCCGCTTAGTTTATTTCCGCATTAGGATATAGCCAAATCCGTAAAAGATTTTAAAACGCCTATTCACCCCCCCCCCCTCTAGGCGACATCGTGGTCCTTTCAACTGGGCACCAAATTATCATCTCAGAGAAGAAGGCGACAAAGAGAGCTAAGCCACCACAGATACATCCATACATAACCAGGGAGGTCTTACCTCACTAGCTTCCCGATGAAACCAATTGGTCATGCTTCGTCATATAAAGAAGAAGCGGGAAGACTAAAACACAAACCGTCATCGTCCAGCTTGTCAAATGGCGGCGCCCAAGACCACCTAGACGAAATGTAGACGAAAAACGAGGTCCAAGCTTTGCCCATGAATGAAGCTCCACATGATCTCCACCGATGTCACTCAACAACGTGGGAACAAGGACATGACAAGGAGAACTTATTCCACACCACCGACGGTGCCATCAGATAGTCAGCGCCGGCTAGACACCTAAACTTAGCCTTGACCAGAGCTAAGGAAACCTAAATACTGCAAATCCCAAATCGGGGTTTCCTCCACATCATTGACATCGGAAGGCGCCCGGAGGCGACAATGACTGTTATGTAAAACCCTAGCCGCCTTTTTTGGAGAGAGAGGTGGGAGACGATAGAGATGCACCTTGTGTTATCTGATTGGATATGCGGTCAATCGATACACGGAAGATAGATATGGATAATATAGAGATGCCATGTATAACACAACATCTAGGGTTGGTGTAGAGGAATCAAATCATAGTTCAATGTTTAAACAAAACTTGACTATGGGTAGATGTATTATTGTATGCATATACTATGGACATTGTAAGTAATTACTTATTTTATAGATACAACTATCGGCTTCATATTTACAGTAAGTATGTTGGTGGTTCCCACTCAAGACCCAAAATGGCAAGTTCGTACCCACACTCCAGCCAAAAAGACCGTCGTGATTCGCCTACTTCCCCCTCTCCCCTTGGCCACATGACTCATTCTACCCCCTCGAACCCCTGGTTTGATCTAGCAAACAGGGATCCAGTGACTGGCCTCTGGCCAATCACGCCGTGACTGGCGGGCGGCCAGCCGTTGGATCAGGGGGCGGTGGGTCAGATTGAATTCTGTAGCAGGAAACACTGCAGATGACACTATAGCAGAGAAACACTATGGAAAGGGCACTGTAGAGAAAGCACTGTAGAACAGATACTGTTCATGCGGATCTGTCCGCTGATTTCAGATCGGACGGTGTGGAGAGGGGGGCCAGTCACCATACTGTTCATTGGTGATTTGTGACTAGCAAGTCACTGAATCTCGATCCAAACAACAAGTTCTTACCCCCGGCACCAGCCAAAAAGACCGTCGATAGTCCCCCACTCTCCCAGGGCCAGGCGACTTGTCCTACCCCCTTGAACCCCCACTTTTATCCAACGAACAAAACGTTGTCGAGAAAACCTCCTCTTTCCCCTACAAAGATCCATTCCAATTCCCACTCCACATGACTTGGCTCAAGGGCACTGGAGTGTGCAGGGTTCACGGGGGTGGTTGCGCACTAAAATACCCTCCTCTCTCCCTCCCTCATCTCTCTCTCTCTCTCTGTGTGTGTGTGTTTGTGTGTGTGTGAGAGAGAGAGAGAGATAGTTAGGGGTTGAAACGTCACTAACGGTGGATAAAAACTTCAATGCCCTTGTGGCATGTTTGCGTAATTAAAAAGGTTCATACTATTAAAAATATTTTGTGAAATTTGAAAAAAACAATGTTCACGTGTTTCAAAATATGTTCATAACTTTTTTGTAAATGTTTAAGCAGTGTAAAAAAATCACACAACATAAAGATATGTTTTGTACCATTCAAAAAAAATATTGTGACATTTTCAAAAAGAAAACGCTAGAAATCTGACATCGGATTTTTAGGCATGGCAAATCTGACATTTTTCATTGCAATTTGTATTGACACGACGATGGTAAATTTAGTTGGCAAGCATGGCAATTTTCTGGAAAAAATGAACTGGGACGGATTTGCCATGCTCGCCAACTAAGAGCATCTACAACTACAATTGGCTAAGTGAGGTCCCTTTATATATGTGGACACTCCCGCGGACAGTGACATGGCGGGCTTCAAATCTTGGCATTTGCAACCACAATCCATGTTTTCAAAATACGAAATCCATGCAAACGCATGCATGCCGATTATTTTGGACAAACATAGTTCAATGTACACAAATACAAAAAATTTGTACTTAATAAAACATAACCCAAACATAGTTCAAACGTAAATATTGTTCATGGTGCATAGTTGATAAATTAAATGTAAAGTTTACTAATTTTCAGTGTGGACCCACATATGCTTCACAAGATCATCCAGAAGTTGCATATGAAGTTGTCGACCTCGCAGTTGTAGATGCATCTCGAGAAAGTTGGGAATACTCTCTGCATCTTGTTCTGGGAGGCAGACTTGAACGTCGGGCTTCTCAAGATCATGTGTGCACGTTGCCCCTTCACCCACATCCTCTACAGTCATGTTGTGCAGGATTACACAACATGATGAGCTACCAAAGTGTCTCCGGTTCCCGCATCATCACAGCTCCATGAACAATACTCCAACAAGCTTGGAGCACTCCAAATGCCCTCTCCACATCCTTCCTAGTTGCCTCTTGCATTGTTGCAAAACGGTTTTGTTTGTTGTCTTGGGAATCAAATATGATCTTCACAAACGTTGTCCACTCAGGATGGATACCATTGGCAAGGTAGTATCTCAAGGTGTAATTGTGTCCGTTGACATTATAGTTGCACGATGGAGCTTCCACATCACAGATTCTCTTGAACAAAGGAGATATTTGGAGCACATCGATGTCATTGCACGAACCTGATGTACCAAACGAAGCATGACAAATCCACAACTCCGGAGATGTAATTGCTTCGAGTATGATGGTGGCTTATTTGACGTGACCTTGGTATTGCCCGCGTAGCACTTTTGGGCCGTTCTTTCATTGCCAGTGCCTACAATCAACTGAACCTAACATACCTGGGAATCCTCTTGCTGCTCCAGTTGCCAACAATATTTTTGTGCCCTCCAAAGTTGGCTCTCTCAAGTACTTTGATTCGTACACCTTCACCACAGTGCGCGTAAATTGCACCGTGGTGTTTAGGACCGTGGTCTCTCCCATCCGGATTTCTGCATCAATTGCATTTGTTACTTTACCATAAGCAAGCATCTTTAAAGCAGTCGTGCATTTCTGTAGAGGAGATAAGGAAAGTTTTTGCACCAATCATTCCTCAACTTGAAGTTATCATCAGCCTTCTCAACATGTTCCACTACCCACAAGAAAACTTTTCTGCTCATCCGGTAGTGACGATGAAAGAAAGTTTCATGGAATGTTGGCACCGCTGTGAAGTAGTCCGTGTACAAAATTTGTGGACCGGCAATCCAATCACAGGGAATAACTCTCTGGCCCTTGATGGAACCATCGAAGTTTATGACGTGCTCCTCTGACTTCTCCAACTCCTCTTGGATGCTCATCATCATCATCATTTTCATCGTCCGAATCTCACAACGCGGTGAACTCATTGAATATGAACTCGTCAAGATCATCGTTTACATAGCCATCATTCCACAACGAATCCATTGGTGACCTAGAAGTAATGACTGAAAGAATTAAAAACCGGCTCGGACATTTCATGGAACACGTAGAGCGCAAGATGAAAATATGGGGGAGATTGACGTACCGGGGCAGCGTCTGGTGGCGGTGGCCTTGTCCGGTTGCGGCCTGGTCGGCGGCAGTGTGGGTTGGTGCATCCGGTAGCGAAGTGGGTTGAGGATGGCGGTGGAACTCCGGTGGCGGCTGGAGGAGGGCCAACAGAGAAGAGGAGAGGGCTGGTCGGGCAAGGGGGGACTTATATGGGTGAATTGGCGCGGGCCCTAGCGGTCAGTCTGACGTGGCACCCGGGTGTCCCCATGTCCGCCCCACATATGGGTCAGGTATGGGGATTGCCGGTCAGTCTTGGTGTTAGGGCCATATATGGGCGCCCGGTTGGGTGGCGTTTTTTCGTCCGAACACTGATCGGGCAGCCTGTAGCGTTTGGGGTGGGTATGGCGGGTCCAATTGTGGATGCTCTAAACTTGCCATGATCAGAGGACATAATTTGCAATGTCTAACGTCAGATTGTACTGGAGTCCTTAAAATAATTCACGTGTTTCAAAAAAATGTTAGTGGCATTTTAAAGAAATGTTGATACAATGTGAAAAAGTATTTGCGTAATTTTTTTTGAAAACTTTTTAGACCATTCAAAATATGTTCTTAACATTTAAAAAAATCTAACACTTAACAAATGTTTTGCACGTTACAAATAATGTTCATAACATTTATGGAAAAATTAATGTGTGTTAGGAAAATGTTCACCGTGTATTAATAAATCTTCAATGTGCATTTGACAAAGTGTCCAACGTGTACTTTGGAAAAATGTTGAACATGTATCTGATTAATGTTCAACCTATGTACCAAAAGTGTTCAAACTGTATTTGAAAAGTCGGTATGTGTTTTTAAAATGAAGAAAAAAATAGAAAGAAAATAAAAAGATTAACAGGAAGAAAGAAAAATGAAAAATGAAAAACAATGAAAACCGATATAGAAAATACACAAGGGAAAATGGGGGGAAACACACGTAAGCTTCTAAAACTCCCAGAGTCGGTTTATAGAAGCTTTCTAGAGGGCAACTAGTTAACAAGCTCCTTCGGGAGGCTCACAACGATCAGCGCCACTTGGCGCGCTCTCGGCCGCCTGCCACGTGTCGCACTCTGGGCACTCCTTTCGGATTTTATTTTTTATTTTTCCACTGGCGTTTTCGGCTTTTTAAACGGGTTTTTCGACATTTCGGTTTTCCACTGGTCTTCCCAATTTTTGTAACAAAAAAGAATTTTTTTAAAAAAATTGCACGAAAAAACGCATTTTTTTTATTTTGCGAGTCATGGTTTAGCTTCCGCGAGAGGCACGATTTTGCTTCCGCGAGAGGCACGGTTTTGCTTTCGCGAGAGTCACGGCCGTGACTCTCGGAAACGGAAAAAAATGCGTTTTCTGTTTTTTTTTCCGCGAGAGACACGGTTTTGCTTTCGAGAGAGGCACGATTGTGCTTTCGCGAGAGGCACGGCCGTGCCTCTCGGAAACAAAGAAAAACGCTTTTTCTACTCTTTTTTTCATTCCGAGAGAGGCACGGTTTTGCTTCGGCCAGAGGCACGATTGTGCTTTCATGAGAGGCACGGCCGTGCCTCTCGAAAATAGAAGAAAAACGCGTTTTATGTTTCTTTTTCTTTCGCGAGAGGCACGGTTTTGCTTCCGCGAGAGACATGGTTGTGCTTTCGCCAGAGGCACGGCCGTGCCTTTTCGGAAACGAAAAAAGACGTTTTCTCTTTTTTTTCCGCGAGAGGCATGGTTTTGCTTCCGCGGAAGGCACGGTTGTGATTCCGCAAGAGGCACAGGCGTGCGTCTTTCGGAAAGGAAAAAACCTCATGCTCCCGGTTCAGTTTTTTTGTCCAATTTTTTTCGTGAAAAAAAGTTCATCAAAACCTATCAACATGAGATTTTATTTTAAAAATCTCGACGCGAAAAATCCAACAGTAAAAACGGTTCGAGATTTGGACGCATGATTTAAGAGATAAAAAGTTTTGAATAAACAAATCTAAAAAAAAAAGAAAACACTCAAGTTGCGGTAGTGCATCACTTGTCACAAACTGGAAAAGTTAGTGTGATCTTTGCAACGAGTACTTTAACTAGTGATTTCGAGCTTTCTAGACTCACAGAAAAATCACAGGAATGCACATGGGCTGGCCCGCTAGCACTCGTGCCAAACGCGAGACGAGCTACCGTCTCGCTAAAAGCGAGATATAGCTCTCGCACATTTTAAATGCTGACCCAAAGAAAAGCCCGTGCGCTTGAACTGGGCTTAAATCCGATTACCAAAGGAGGATGGGCTTGTTCGGTTACACTATCTTCGCCAAACACTCTGTACAGGCACGGCCTACCCGAGACACGCCGACTCGAACTATATATCTTTGCCCACGGCGACCGTGGCGGCGGCACCGGATTGCTCCCGGGAATCATCGACGTGCATATAGGGAGTCGGCGGTGGCTGGACGTCTCGGGATTCTTGGTAACCACCGGCTCTCCCATCTTGTTTCTACATGCTGAAAGTGAAGATCACCTTCTTGAATTTTGGTGGATGTGTTTGTCAATCGTCCTGTAGCTGGGCGCTCGTTAAATATTTCATCTCCTCAAGTGCGGCAAATCATGGATGCTGCTAGTTCTTGGTTCATTTTCACACGAGTTCGTGGTTTTAACTGGTTCCTCTCTTCAAATCTTCGGTTATCAGAACTTCGGCTAAGCTTTCCATCTACTTGAACTAGATTTTATGATAAAGACTGAATTTTATTAGATTAAAATGAAGCACATCAAGCACATATAAACACAATGAACACGAATTTGGCCTCTGCATAATTAAGATACACACAGCCAACATCAGCGCGCACACATAAAACCACACCAGCAAATAATAAAATCAAACAAGATCGAAGTTATACTCTGGTAAAGTAAAAAATAAAGAGTGTTTAAAACAATGATTAAAAAAAATCTACATCAACAACCATGTATGCGCCTACCATCTTTTAACATCACTAGTACAACGAGAAGGATGCTTTAATTTAAAAGGGGGACAACGTTGAAGCGCCGTCGTCGTCGGATCTAACAACCAAAGGTCAGATCGTCAATTTTTGCCATGAAGAACAAGTCCAAGGAAACCCGAACAGTGCCTTTAACAAGGACACGACACAAAAACATCATCAGTGTCAAATATAACCAAACCCTGGAGCTCCAAATCAATGTTTGAGAAGCACCGTCAAATCCAAGTCTTCATGCGATTCACAATAACTTTCCACGGTCAGCAGCTATATCCATAGCACGGTATTAGAGGTGAGATGCCACGCAAGTGAAAATCATACTCGCACAAGCATGTAGTTGAGCCGCGACAAGGCTGGTCGTCATCAGGGGCTCCGAGCAGCGAAGGTCGTCGTCACACATTGCAACGGAGATTGAAGGAAGGACACCGCACCGAAAATCCCGAGTCGGGAGTCGGGGCGCTCCGACAGTCCCGCACCCTCATGCTTCAGCTTTCTCGTTCATGGCAGTAGAATCACTCAGCAAAACATACTCGTTCATGGTAGACAACGAGGAGAACGACAATTCTGCTGGGGAAAAGAAATTCTGCCGAAGCTGGACATACGTGCAAGTTGGAACAAAATGTAACATGGCCTTCATCATAATCCTGATCGGTTACAGAGAAAAGAGAACACTAGTTCCGGCTAACACCTATCACCATTTGGGCCGCCGCCGCACTACAGCAAATCCCTGTTGCTCATCGGAGTGTCGATCAAAGCTCGCCTCGGTCTACTCTGTATCTACAGCCGCCATGCCGGAGCAGAACGCCAATCCATCCATCGTCACCCGTGGTGCAGCTGCAGCTGCAGCAGCCTCGAGTAGGCGCCGTCCGGCCGCGACACGAGATCGCCGTGGCTGCCCTGCTCCACGACGCGCCCGTCCTGCACCACGGCGATGGAGTCCACGCAGCGGATGGTCGACAGCCGGTGCGCGACCAGCACGGTCGTCCGGCCCTTCATGATGCGCCCCAGCGCCTCCTGGAGCACGCACTCGGACTCCGCGTCCAGGGCGCTCGTCGCCTCGTCCAGCAGGAGGATGGCCGGGTCCTTGAGCACCGCGCGGGCGATGGCGATGCGCTGCTTCTGGCCGCCGGAGAGCTGCACGCCGCGCTCGCCGACGGGCGTCCTGTAACCGTCGGGGAGCGCGCCGACGAAGCCGTGCACGTTGGCCACCTTGGCCGCCTCGACGACTTCCTCCTCCGTCACGCCGTCCTTGCCGTAGGCGATGTTCTCCAGGATGCTGGTGGCGAACAGGACGGGCTCCTGCTGCACCAGGCCGATCTTGAGACGGAGAGACTTCAAGTTGAGCCGACGGATGTCCTTGCCGTCGATCATGACCTTCCCGGCCATGGGATCATAGAAACGCTCGATGAGAGCGATGACGGTGCTCTTCCCTGACCCGCTCGCTCCCACGAGCGCCTGGCTCTGGCCAGCTCGGATCCTCAGGCTGAACTCCTTGAAGACCATCACGTCCGGGCGCGACGGGTAGGCGAAGTCGACGTGGCGGAGCTCGATCTCACCGCGAACCTTCTCCACCTGCTCGGCCTCCGGCTCATCGGGGTCGATGCGCGTCCTGCTGTTGAGGACGGCGAAGACGGAGCGGACGGACTCGCCGCCGCGGATGATCTCGGGCGCGAGGCTGACGGTCTCGGCGACGGAGTTGGCGGTGATGACGAGCACGACGAAGACCTTGATGACCCTGGAGAAGGTGGAGACGTGGTGGCGGACGAGGTGGGCGCCGTACCAGAGGATGAGCGCCTCGGAGGCGTAGAGGGAGAGCTGCGAGAGGCCGTAGAGCACGCCGGAGATCTGGCTCCGGCGCAGGCTGTGCATCTGGGGCACGCGCAGCTCGCTGCAGAAGAGGGACAGGATCTTGTCCTGCGCGTTGAAGGCCGCCACGGTGCGGATGTTGCTGACGCCCTCCCCGGCGATCATGCTCGTCTTGGCGTGCGCCTTGGCCGTGTCGCCGGCGAACCCCTTCATCGACAGTTGCTGCCAAGTGCCAACACACACATCATCGTCATTGAATTGAACAGTACGTACGTAGTAGCAGAAACAACACATGCAAATCGCAACAACAATGAATAATACAATAACAATCTCATTACTACTACGTAGTACTCACTAGTGATGAGTAATGAGTGATGATGCGTGGCGATATCCGTTCCAGTATGCAAGAGCTGCGGCTGGGCACATGGTGGCTGACACCTGACAGGCTTCATGCACGCGCCGCGCAGGCACCAGCATGGCATCATGCAATCTTTACGAATCGCAGTACGAAATTATTGCGAGCAATGCAGTTCCGCAGCGGCGCGAAAACAAAAAGGCGCGGCACGGCGCTCTGGTTCTGGGGCGGCACTGTCCTTGCGGCACCAGAGCACGGCGTCAGGGCCTGCACTGCATGATCTCCATGTGCGCCACTGCGAGCGGCTTGGAGCAAAGGCCCCAGATACCCGTGCACGAGGCGGCCGTGCAAGCTCGCAACCGACAGTGTCGCGAGCACCCACCGGGACCATGGCACCCAACGAGCAGCAACAGGGCCATGCCCAAACATGACCATCTTATCTCATCCACAATAGAAGAAGCAGCGACTGGTGCGACAAAGCATCGCGGGGCCTAGAGCCTAACGTAACGTAAGCGTGGCCCGGAGGTTTCTGGGAGTTGTTTACGGCGAGTGCTGTAGTAGTCTGTAGATGACACTGGCCAGAGAGTGTGAAGCATCTGGCCGGAATTAAACAAGGGATCAGAGAGTGGAGAGCGAGCTCCGGCACATGCCTTGCACAGTAATTTATGGCAGAGGCAGTGGCAACGGCATGGGCCACGAATCCTAGCTACCATCGCATACCATGCTGGTGAATGGTGATGGTGAATTCAATTGTACTCTCGTCTCGAACTAACTGAGCTGCCGGGCCTGCAACGGCTGCCTGCGCCCAAAACGGCGTGACGCCGTGCAGGCCGAGGTTATTGTGCAAAGGAACTTGGCTTACCGTGAAGAACTACTCGGCTACCTAGGCGTTTTCTCCTCATCCAGCAAACATCTCAAAAATTTACTCCCTCGGTTCGGAAATAACTGACGTGGTTTTAGTTCAGAACCGAGGTAGTAATATATGTCAATTGGGTTATTACCTGAGCAAAGTTGGCGAGGACAAGGAGAGGGAAGGTGACGAGGATGAGGATGGCAACCCGCCATTCGATGATGAAGCCGACAATGAAGGACACCAGGAGCGATGTCATGTTCTGCAAGATGACCGATATCCGCTCCGCTATCGCCGACTTCACGTCCGCGGCCTCAGTGTTGAGCCGTGCTGCGACCAGGCTCGAGTTGTTCTCCTCCTCGTCGAACCACCCCACGTCGTTCCTCAAGATAACTGCATACAATGGTTATAGCTTATAAGTGGTGCCTCAGATCAAACAATGCAAGTTCTCTGCAGGGATCATGGAAAAGAATAGGAACAACCGAACAAGCCTGCGAATCACCTGCAAGCATCATCCTCCGCACCCTGGTGGTCAGGTTTTCGCCCATGATGCTGAAGAAGTAGTGCTGGATCAGGTACGCGACAACCGCGTAGAACCCGGTTCCGATGTAGATGAACACATACTCCCTAGTCTTGCGCTCCATCGCGTTGGGGTCCCGGAAATAGAACACTTCAATCATGTTGCTCATCACGATAGCAAATGTCGGGCCAATAAAGCCAGACATGATGGATCCGATCGCCCCCAGCACCGTATAGGGCCATTCCGGAGCATTTAGCTTGAGGAGCTTGAAAAAGTATCCTTTTGGCGCCGGGTACTTCCGGTCATTGTCGGCGTTCGAGACCATCTCAATGCGGCCATCCGCACCGGTGCTGTATGAGTAGCTCAGGTTCCTCAAGCTTCCTGACCTGAGGCTCAGTGACCGAGTGGACAGCGAATTGCTCAAGCGAGATGACCGGTTCTTCCGGGTGGATGCCCCACGGAAGTCTCGGTTTCTTGCCATCTCCTGGAATCTGATGAGAGCTGCATAAGCACCAGAGCTGCCTTTGGCAAGGAGCTCATCATGAGTACCGGTCTCAACAACCTGCCCTTGCTGGATCACGGCGATCATGTCAACACTCCGTATGGTTGAGAGCCTGTGCGCAACCACCACAGTTGTCCTACCGATCATTATGCGGTCAAGTGCCTCTTGAACAATACTCTCAGAACCAGCATCAAGAGCACTAGTTGCCTCATCAAGGAGAAGGATCTTTGGGTTCTTCAACATTGCACGGGCAATGGCAATTCGTTGCTTTTGGCCACCGGACAGCTGAAGTCCTCGTTCTCCCACCTGTTAATAAAGTTGATTTATCATTGGATTCAACAAGTTTTGGGAAATAAAAAGACCATAGACACGATAAAATTTATACGTACATGATTCAAAAATCAATTAGCCTGGTCAGAAGTATGAACTAATATTTGACTCTAGTCAGATCAAATCACAAAATACAGGCTGTAAACGATAAGATTGCAATTGAGAGTACAACCCACCTGAGTGTTGTACCCATTAGGAAGAAGAGCAATGAAGCTATGTGCATTGGCAGCCGAAGCCGCGGCCTCAACCTCAGCCATTGTGGCGTCAGGCTTGCCATAAAGAATATTGTCAATGATGGTGGTTGCAAAGAGGGCAGGTTCTTGATTCACCAAACCAATCTGATCTCTCAGCCATTTCAATTGCAGCGACTTGATGTCCGCATTATCGAGCAAAACTTGTCCTGCAACAACAATCACAACCACCAGTTAAACAAAGCCGACTTACATAGTCATTTCGGCGTGCAATTCATGTGCTTACCCTGATTAGGATCGTAAAACCGTTCTATCAGAGACACGACCGTGCTCTTCCCAGAACCGCTGCCTCCGACCACGGCTGCCGTTTTCCCCGCGGGAAAGAAGAGCGAGAAGTCACGGAACACCGTGACGTCCGGGCGGGACGGATAGCTGAAGGACACCTCCTTGAACTCAATGTTGCCATGGACTTCATCCAGGCACCTCCCATCAGTTGAGTCTTGGACTATCGTTGGCCTCTGCCTTATCACCTCCAACAGCTTGTAACCAGCAATCTTCCCTTTGCTGAATGCACCAAGGTTGGAGAACGACTGTCCAAGGCTCCTGCAATTCATGAATTTGGGTAAATTTTCTCGCCGAAAGCAAGCTGCAGAACTGTGAGAATTGTCCAAAGTCATGACTTACAGGCCACCGACGATGGCGGAGAAGATGGCCGTGAACGCCTTTCCACCGTCTGTCTGGCCACTCCGGATGAACACGCCAGCGTACCAGAACACCAGCGCCCATGACATGCAGGCAATCCCATAGGTACACCCAATGCCAAGCCCCTTGGCCATCCCGGCCTTGTACCCCAGCTTCAGGGTGCTCTGAATCGCCTCCGAGTAGGAATTCAGGGCCTTGGACTCCCCCACGTAGGAGTAGACCGTCCTCACTTGGGCAATCGCCTGCAGAGCAGATGAACACTTGGTCGTCAGAATTACACTAGCTTATTTACATGAAACAAAATCGGGTAAAAAAAACAAGTACAGCATGATTGACATTTGACAGCAGATGTCTCAAGAAAAGGGCAAAAAAAGGACATGGAGCAAGAAATCATCCATCGGAAAAAGGCCGATTGGATCTACCAAGAGACCGGCAGAAATCCAAAATGAAATCATTCTCAGGGCATGTGCATAGCTGCCGCTCCGCATTTGACTCTTTGACCAAGCGGTCCGAGCAAGAGCCCACGCAGCTTTCTTCTCCCACCACCAGGTCAGCTTTGGTATCCCTGTGGGATGATAATGGCGCTCCAGAAATAGTACCTGCTCGGCTATGATTCCGGCGTTGGCGTACGAGTCCCGGCTCTTGGAGGTGAGCCCGGTGAGGGTGTACGCGTAGAGCCCGCCGGCGAACGCGATGCCCGGGATGACGGCGATGCTGAGAAGCGCCAGCCGCCAGGCGGAGACGAACCCGACCACGAGCCCTGCCAGGAACGTCGCGAGGTAGTGGATGAAGTTGCCGACCTGCATAGGCATGTGTCCGTCGTCAGTCACAGCAGGGAGGAGGAGGAGGCCAGAGCTATATGCCTACGGTGCGCTAGAGACCTTCTCGCCGATGGCGTCCTGGACGAGGAGCGTGTCCGTGGAGACGCTGAATACGACGTCCCCGGTGCGCGCGTCGGTGTCGAAGAAGCCCACGTCCTGCCGCAGCACGGCCTCCAGGTACCGCCGCCGGAGCGCGCCCACCTGGCGCTCGCCCGTGTACATCCAGCACGCGATCTCTGCACGGACACACAGAGCAGACATGCGCGCGCGCGCAGTTAGAACCACGATGCCGCAACGCCGGCAAGAATGAGCGCGGAGGCGTGAGCGGAGCAGGGCGTGAACTCACCCAGGTACGAGGATGCGCAGACGACGAGGCCGAGGTAGACGAAATAGAGCGAGTACTGCAGCGCGAAGAGTGAGGCAGTCAGATTGAGCGTCTGTAACTAGAGCGAGCATAGAAATGGCGACCGCAGAGAGGAAGGATGAGAGATTTTCCGGATATACGTGCCTTGGACACCTCGTCGGTCATGCGGCGGAGGTGGTGCTGGTTCTTGCCGAAGCCGTTGACCAGCTCGCCGAACAGGAGGAAGAACACCGGCATGGCGGCGCCGTGCACGACGGCGCCGGCGCTCCCCGCCGCCATGAGCAGCCAGTCGAGCGGGTCGGCGAAGCTGAACAGCTCATGGAACGCCACACTCTGCTCCGCCCTCTTCTTCACCGCCTCGCACCCGCCGCCGGCGCCGCAGCTCGCAGCCCCGGCCGACGCCTCCGCCTTCCCTGTCTCCTCCGCCATTATCACTCCTCTATCTCTCTCCGCCGCGAGCTCCGCAACCACAAGAGCACCCTACCGCCGTGGCATTGGATCTAAACCCACCGAAATGTTAGCACCAGAGCCCCTCCCCCTGCTCCTGCTCCCGGCGGTCCTCGCTCCGTTCTCTTATACTGCAAAGCGAGCAGGGCTGTTGCAGTGTGCTAATTTCTGGGGGGTTGGGTACTTGGGTATGCTTGAAAAAAAATCGCGCTTTTCGGGGAGGGGGACATCAAATGTGAGCAATAGCACTCGCGATGACACGGTAGGCCAGGGCTACAAATACGGCTCGGCATTTGGAGAAGCTCGGTTACCCTATTTTGAAGTGTTAAGAAAATTTTGAAAAAGAATTAAGGATGTAGGAACAATTTGTGAAAATCGTATTCTTATATTTTAAATATATAATTTCAAAACACGGCTAAAATACTCTATTTCCTAAATGTAAAGTTCGCTTGACTTTTACGATCTTTAGTGATGGTAGGTTAAGAGCTATCTAGCCGTCGGCCACCTCAAGCCCCTCCCCTCCATCATCCCCTCGTCGTCGCTGGAGGAGGCGACCGGGCTAAGCCCGTGCCGCGGACGGCGGCGGCGGGGCAAGCTCTCTCTCGCGGCGCGGCGTTTTCCCCTCAGATTCAAGGCCGAGGCGGCGGCTGGCCATGGCGTTTGCGTGGCCTGCTCCTCCATGCGCGGTGGCGCGCTGCTGGCTACCGGCGAGGCACCCTTTCCTGGCGCCCCTGCTGCTCCCGATGCGGCGCCATATCCGCGCACCGCCCGGATCTGATCTGGGGTGCCGCGGTGGCGTGGGGGCTGCAGGCTCGGCCTGATCTAAGGGACGGTCCTAGGGTTCCTCAAGTGACAAGACGAAGATCTGCCTGACACATGTCCTTCTTGATCTGGTCTGAGTGTCGGGTTCCGGAAGGCTCCGCCGATGAACTCCCATGGGCGCATCATGCCTGGAGATTGCTGAATCGGGTGGGATTCGGTCGTGCCCACTAGTTCTCTGTTAAGGAGGGTGCGGTGCGAAGCTCTGATATCTGTTGCCATCATGGGATATGTTTAGTTCCATGGTGAAGTCAGAGTTGGAGAATGTCATGGAAGCTGAGATCGGAGGACTAGTAATGGTGATTGGAGCCTTTGTGGCGATGAGGAACTTGCTTGGAGTTTCGGATTTTGTAGCAGAGGTATGTAAGTGGGGGCGGCAGCACAGGTGTAGTTCAAAGTCTTACGTCTCAGGGTGAAAATCCAAGGTCTGGCCTTAATTGGTTGTGCCTCACAATGGTCTTGTTGAAAGCATTGTTTTGAGAGCGGGGACTATCTTCGGGGTGAAAACCCATGGTCTACGATCAGGTGACGACGACGCTTGTGCATTGTTTCCTTCTTTGAGGCGTCACTTTTGGAGAACTTGGACTTCAGGTGTTGTTTTAGTGGTGGTTGTACTGTTGCTGCATGGACTGGAATTCTGTAGCTGGGCTTTTCTTTTTTAGCTTCTTCTTCTTCTTTTGGTTTGTGTGCATCTGTGATGTCATTAGGGTATTGCATTGTTGCAGGTGCCGGGTGTAATTGATATCTTCGCGATATTAATATATTCCCTTTATCAGAAAAATTCTATAAGCGGGCCACTCAAACCCTCCTCAAACATCTGGACCAACAACCCAGACACAAAATCATCATCCAACCGGACTCCCCAATGCCAGCCCAAACGGCATGGATCCAATGCAAAATGGGAGCTTGAAAAGACGGCGACAATGTACGGAATTGAGCGGACGAAAGAGAGAGAGAAGTTGATGCCAGATATGGAGTGTGCTTCGTAAATAATGACAATTATGCAACTATGCTAGAGCGACTTTTATTTTGCCAAAATCGCCATAATAAGGACCAATATGGCGACTTGCTAGAGTTGCTCTTAGTTGTGTTTATCTATGTTTTGTGTGTGTGAACACTAAGTAAATTTTTCATCTCTGGAAAATATCTACACTCTTGCACCAACCATAATATAATTGGCATATCCAAGATGTACTCCTGCAAGTGAGTGGTGTATTTTCTAAAGCTTCCAAGTTGTGAATTTGTGCTCCTATAAAGTGCATGAGGGTTTGGAGTTTGCCCTAAGAACTACCACTAGTTAAGGGTAGGTGGGCATTGGTTGGACGAGGCACTCAAAGACCTGAGTAAGATATTCATGTTCGTTGAGGAGATTGTTGTCCCCAACCTCCCCAAAGAGATTACCATCTCCAAGTAGTGAACTTGGGGATACATTTTCGTCTCCAACACTTGTGGTTATTGCCTCCTTAAGCTTCATGTTATGATTACTTGCTGGTGCAACTGAGTGTCCTGAGAGTTTTGGAGATTGTTGGACAGAAACAGTGACGTCTAATGTGTTTACTAGTGCACATAGAGACAATACACTGGTACCGTTACGTGCTATACAAATGGTTTTACACCCTTTCCGCGACGGAGTTTTAAACCGTCGCCTTGTCAATGTGTGTGATAGGGCGGTCCTTCCCACACGACCCAAAAACTGTCGGGGATAGGCGAGCGCCTACTGACGATTTCCATAGACTAAACTATGAGAAGTCGTGGCATGTCCCACACGTTAGTCCTTGACATTATGTTTCTGATTCGAAAGACATCCGAAACGATTACGTTGCTATAGTCGTGTGTAAAAATGTGGATATCACAAATATTGAATCTGCCGATGTGTTTGCGATAGGTAAGTTACTGCACACGGTTAAAAAATGTAGAATGTGTGCGCTGCCTCTACTATCGCCAACGTGTCCATTTCGTAATTGTATTCCTATCACACACGTGCTCCATATATGCATCGCCTTCTTTTTGTCCAATATTACACACGCATACAGGTTTGAAACGTTTGCCATATTAGCATGAATCGCACACGCATATGAGACGAAACCGTATGTTCATCCGTTGAGCATGGCAAATGTTTCCCGTCAAATAACCGTTTGTTCTATATTTTCCGTTGCAAACGTTTTTCTTCTAACTGTGTGTACATGATTTTATTCTCATGTTTAATTTTATTGTTTCTGTAATTTATTATTTAAAGTGAAAATCATGAATTTTGAAATATGAAACGGGAATTCAAATTCTCGGCACTATGGTGCAACAACCAATCCATAAATAAAATTCCTAGTACAATATGTTCAGTAAATATAGGATTAGGCAGCAATTAACTATGACGAGCCATAATATTTCGAGGCGGTAAAGGTGAAGAGAGAAGTGTAAATCATTTTAGCTGCCGATGGTGTTGAAGAAGCGGAATGCCCATAATGTGCCCTCCTGCATGCCAAAGGCGTGAACAAATTTTGTCCAACCCCTTGTGATGATCGCCCGCCCATCCTTCACCGCCTTCAGAAAGATTTCTAGACCATTATCATGGTAGTATGAATTATATACTTTAACTTTAGTTGCCTCCGGTCCGGCCATGTAGTTTGCAAGGTAATCATCAGTAAATTGCTTTGAAAACCACTGAAAAGTTAAACTTCCATATATTCATGTCTAACAGAGTAACTCATTGTGTGCAAGGGGAAATGACAACACATTACCTACCACCATAAAGTTCACTGTTGTCTTGGACAAAGTGTAAATAAAGAGTTTAATTCCCATCATCCGTCTCTTTCGCCTAACATTTTTTCTTAGTTTCCTCACTTGACGCTTGTTCATGAATATCTTATTGCCCCATACGCAAAAGGGGTTGAAGCATTGATCAGTATCGTTGATATATGTACCTACATGCAACTAGTAAATGTTAGAAGTTAAACTGCAATTGCACAAATGATGTAAAATACTACTCCCTCCGTTCCTAAGTACAAGTATTTTTAGAGATTTGAATATGAACAACATAAGGATGTATATAGACATAGTTTAGATGAGAATGTAGGTTCACTCATTTTGCTCTGTGTACTCTATATTGAAATCTATAGAAATACTTATATTTAGGAACAAAGGGAGTATAAGACATGGGATGCAACTAACCTCGACGGCAAACAACAACATCGCTTATTGTGGCCCTGCATAAGTACATGGAAAAGCAATGTTAACTACAACAGGGTTAACATCCACCAAAAATAGCAAGTGGTAAAAGACAACATCTACAGTGATATCTTCATTGCAAAAGAGTAGTACGGTAGCAAAGGGACGGATTAAAAATGGATAAAACCGTTTACTACAGCAGGCTTAACAGCAACCTAAGTCAAGTATTGTAAGTTTGAAGCTGGCATTGGTGAAATTGAGCTGGACAATTCATATTTGAACATCACACAGTGTGGTGCACAACTTAATAAACAAGGCACATTTAATAGCAGACAAGCTAGTATAGCCATTGAAACTGGTATTGATAAAAATGGAAGTGATAGAGTTAAACATCGCAAGACGGGTGCTGCTAGAGGAGAGAATGGCCCAATTGTCTATAAAAAGGTAGGGAAAATAGTTAAGACGGGTTAGGCGTGTTTACTACAACCTGCTTAATACATCAACCATACAAAACATAGCCATTACAACTGGTATTGGTGAGATTGAACTAGTCAGTTCATACTTGGTAAGTCCTGGAGGGTAGTTATTGGGCACTTCATATGGCCAAGAGCCCGCCCCAAGTCGACGACAGCATAGGTGAGGTGTTCCTCCGGGTCGAAGCGTGGATCAGTGCCGCTGACATGTGTACCTACAAGAAGCAAGTAAATGTTAGATGCTAAACTTCAATTGCACACATGATGTAAAATACTGTAAGACATGGGATGCAACTAACCTCGACGGCAAACAACATCATCGCCCATTACGGCTCTGCATAAGTACATGGAAAGGCATGTTAATTATAACAGGGTTAGAATCCACCAAAAATATCAAATGGAAATTAAACGACAACATCTCTAGTGATATCTTCATTGTAGAGAGTAGACGATAGCAAAGGGACAAATTAAAAGATGGATACAAATGTTAATTACAACAGTCTTAACAACATCTTAAGTCATGTATTGTAAGTTTGTAGCTAGTATTGGTGAAATTGAGCTGGCCAGTTCATACTTGAACATCACACAGTGTGCAGTACTGAAATAAACAAGGCACGTTTAACTACAGGCAACCTAGTATAGCCATTGAAACTGGTAGTGATAAAAATGCAATTGACAGAGTTAAATATAGCAAGGCAGATGCTGCTAGAGGAGAGAATGGCCCAGTTGTCTATAAAAAGGTAGGGAAAATAGCTAATACAAGTTAGGCATGTTTACTACAACATGTTGAATACATCAACCGTACAAAACATAGCCATTGCGTGTGCTTCATGAATGGATCAATGATTGATCATAATGGGCTAGGATAGCTTTCTTTAGCGTTGATATTTTCAAAGACATGATTTCTTGTTAGTATGCTTGACTATTGATGTCTTCATGTCAAATTATAGACTATTGCTTCAAATCATTCAAGTCCAAATGTTCATGCTACAAAAGTTTGAAGGAAATTTGGATTCCCCTTCAATCTTGGTGATTTCCCTCTCGAAACCATGAAACTTCCTCGGTGATGGTTCGATTTGTGAAGAGTATGCATGGTGACATAAGTCAAACCTTCTCAAATTTTTACCATGGCATGGTGAGGCCATACCGTGGCACCATGCTAGGCGTCATGTTTTTCAAGCATGTCTTTCATTTTCTATAGTTGAAAACCCAATAAACGACATGTTTGTGATTGACACTTGCCAAACATATCCTTGAAATTTCTGCTCATTCCTGTAAAAGATATGAGAATTTACTAAATACCACGAGCATGGTTTTCCAGACCATTTTTGTGCACTTTTCATGCACCGATTGTTGGAACTTGAATTACGTGCATTAATGCCTAGAAAAATGCACAAAATTGCCTAAATATGGTAAATGAGCTAGAAAAAGTGCCAAATTTGAACATGGTGATTTGGAGGGTGTATGTTCATCGTAGAAAAGAAGTCAAGGACGAAGGAAATTTGGATTCCCCTTCAATCTTGGTGATTTCCCTCTCAAAACCATGAAACTTCCTCGGTGATGGTTCAATTTATGCAGAGCGTGCATGACGACATAAGCCAAACCTTCTCAAATTTTTACCAGGGCATGGTGACGACATACCATGAAACCATGCCAGGCGTCATATTTTTCAAGCATGTCTTTCATTTTTCTATAGTTGAAAAACCAATAAACAACATGTTTTGTGGCCGATTACTGACACACATATCCTTGAAATCTCTACACATTCCTTGTAAAAGGCATGATAATTTCCTAAATACCACGAGCATGGTTATCCATGAGCATTTGAATTTGAATTATCTGCATTAATGCCTAGAAAATGCACACAATCGCCTAAAAATGGTAATTGATCCTGGAAAAGTGCCAAGAACACGATGATCCGCATGGTGTATGTTCATCGTGGAAAAAACTCAAGGACAAAGGACGAAGGAAATTTGGATTCCCCTTAAATCTGGGTAATTTCCCTCTTGAAACCACGAAACTTTCCTCGATGATGGTTGTATTTATGAAGACCATGCATGAAGACATAAGCCAAACATTCTCAAATTTTTGCCAGGGCATGGTGATGCATACCATGGCACCATGCCATGCGTCATGTTTTTCAAGCATTTTTGTCATTATCTATAGTTGAAAAACCAATAAACGACACATTTTGTGGTTGATTAATGCCACACATATCCTTGAAATCTCTGTCCATTCCTTGTAAAAGGCATGAGAATTTACTAAATACCACGGGCATGGTTTTTGAGACCGTTTTTGTGCACTTTTTCATGCACTGATTGTTTAAATTTGAATTATGTGCATGAATGCCTAGAAAATGCACACATTCGCCTAAATATGGTAAATGATCCTAGAAAAGTGCCAAATATGAACATGGTGCATTGGAGGGGGTATGTTGATCGTAGAAAAAACTGAATGACAAACAAGGAAGGAAATTTCGATTCCCCTTCAATCTTGTTGATTTCCCTCTCGAAACCACGAAACTTTCCTCGGTGATGGTTCAATTTACGAAGATCGTGCATGACGGCATAAGCCAAACATTCTCAAATTTTTACCAGGGCATTGTCATGCCATACCATCGCACCTTGTTAGGCATCATGTTTTTCAAGCATGTTTCTCATTTTTTTATAGTTGAAAAACCAATAAACGACACATTTTGTGGTTGATTATTGCCGCACATATCCTTGAAATCTCTGCCCATTTCTTGTAAAAGGCATGAGAATTTACTAAATACCACGAGCATGGTTTTCCAGACCGTTTTTGTGCACTTTTTCATGCACCGATTGTTTAAATTTTAATTATGAGCATTAATGCCTAGAAAATGTACATAATGGAGCAAATATAGTAAACGAGCCCGGAAAAATGCCAAATTATAACACGGTGCATTGGACGAGGTATGTTGACCGTAGAAAAAACTGAATAGGCAACAAGGAAGGAAATTTGGATTCCCCTTTGATCCTGGTGATTTATTATCGCACACGGTCCATCTCGGTCGCCTCTATGAACTGTGTGTGTTCACCCGTAGATCCAAAATGAAAAAGCAAACCCTCACCCCTTGCCCACTTTGTCCCCACCCACTCACTCACTATGCACTCCTCCACAACTCTGCACCTCATCAACTTCTATCGCGGCGGCCACCCTCAAGATCGACGTCTATCGTCGTCAGGCGGCAGTCAAGCTCCAAACGACATGGGATTTCACCCCTACCGCTTATCGTCGCCTATTTGCACCGAATTTATGGACTTTGGTCGATTAGGGTTTTCTGCGGGATTGGGACGGGGATTTTTCTCATGGAGAAGGTAATTAACTTAGCAAAATATTCACTCATCTCTTATTGCAGTTTGTCTATCCCTGTTAATCAACCGGCGGAAATCACAGTGGATTCATTTTTCTTCTAGCTGATTTGATGGGTTTCATTCAAGTGTCCATAGTGCTAGCACAATCAGGCTAGTGTAGTCACGGCCAGTCGGGAACAAAATTCTATCTCACCATATCAGATGACTTTAGGGAGCGCTCGGTATGTTCAATATCACCCTACCACGATTGGCATGGCCTAAATTCATGAACATATACCGTATATTGCTACATTTGTATAAAAGGTACGGTGCCACATGCATCCTAGATGTCGAAGGTGATTTTTTTCTAAGTTAGGCAAAGTAATGATATATTGTTCATTCAGTTACTCTCATGTTCTCATGAAATCTTTGTTACATTATCTATTTCATTATATATTTTTGTACTTTGCTTTCAGCTATTCATTGTTCTGTTCTCTCAATTACTCCCACATTTGCATGTTGCTCTGTTATTTCAATATATGTAACGATCTTAATTTTCATTTCAAGCAGTACATCCCTTGCTTTGCAAGAACACGTGTAGAAGGAAATCTTGGCCTTTACTCTGTTGATGACTCCATGGATGTCATATTGACAACGCAACATGGAATTACAATGACAGTTAGGGTAAAACTTGATAAAAATGGTCATTCCTATTTTGATGCGGACCTTTGGAGATTTTTTTAAAAGTTTTATGAACTAAAAGCGGAAATAAAATTCTAGTGCATGCACCGCATCCTGGTCTAATTAACATGGATGTTTACTTCTGCAACTCATCAGCCGATCACAGTCTGATCGAGGTTAGTGTTATTTCAACTTTCTCCATGTTGGCATATTACTTAGAAAATCGGGGTATTTGTTCTGACTAGCTGATTACTATTTAAGTAACCACACTACAAAAAAAATACACTTCCGTGATGATACATGTTTGTCATAGTAGGTCGCGTTTTTGTCATGCATGTACATCCATGACGATTTTATGACAGAATCAAGATAGTCATACATGTGCTGTCGTAGAAGTGTTCCATGACATTACCGAAATTATCCTCGCGGAAGTGTCCACTTCCATGACGAAAAATCGCGCGTCACAGAAGTGCTTTCGTCAAGGGTGACCAACACGTGGCATCCACCATAACGGGACGCCGTTAAACTATTGGGTTCGGTTTTGGATCCGATAACCCGTTAACAGCCATGACCAATGGGGATTTTTGACGTGTCAAATTCTCATTGACCAGAGGAAACACGTGTTGCCTCACCGTTGGGATAGATATCATCCACTCATTGGACAGGAGGCGCCTATGATATGTTGACATGTGGCACGACCCAACAGAGGCACATTCCAGTGAAAAGGCCGGCCCATTTGACTTGGTCAAAAGGTAATGGGCCGGCCCACGGAAAGCCTGTTAACGGCATGTTTGTATATAGCCCATTTATGGCCCGCTAACTCCTGACCCGTTACTCCTATCGGAATTAAGCCCAGTACCTTCATCTGGGCCGTCCAATATGATTCCAGCCCGTTGTAACTTCTGGCCCATGTATGGCCCATGATGTCTTTCGGCCCATATGACGCCTTCTGTAACTCTCGGCCCATTAAAAGCCCGAGATGAAACTGGCCCATAATGAATAGTGTATCGCTTTATACCCATCGACGACCCATTATTCCGTCGGCCGTCTCCAGCCTGTGTTAACTTTCGGCCTTCTAAGGGCCCATTTATTCTTGGGCTCATTTCTAGAATTCGGTTAGTTATAACCCGTTACTGGCATGTTCCGTTTGTGGGCCAAATTCAGCCTGTGGTTACATTCGGCCCGTTTGTGGCCCATTAACCCGTTGGGCTGTTTTCATAGCGTTATCAAATGCGGCCTATTAATGACCCATTATGGTCCACGAATAGTACGGCCCATGTTTTGCGAAACGATTATACGACCCATAGAAGGCCCTTGGATCCTACGACCCGTAGAAGACCAATGGATCCTACGGCCCATAGAAGGCCCATGGATCATATGGCCCGTAGAAAGTCCATGGTTCCTACGGCCCATAGAAGGCCTATGGATCCTACGGCCCGTAGAAGGACCATGGATCCTATGGCCCGCAGGAGGCCCATGATTACGATAGTCCATGTGTTGCCATGATTATTGTGGCCTAGTTACCAAAAATAGGTTATTGTGGCCACTAGAAAAATGCGGAAAAAGAACTGCAGTGACTACAAGCAAACAACTAAACAAGACAATAAGGAAATAAATAAGCAAGCAACTAACACTAGCCTATTACAGCTATTACACATATTACATCCACTAGGCATCAAAGTTCGCCACCAGTGCAAATATAGGGAACAAAGCAGCATATTACATACACTGGCCGTCAAAATTGGCCACCAGTGCAAATAAACGAGGCAACAAAACAAGTCCATAACTGAAACAACTTCAGAAGAGCTCAAGAAACGTTATCCTGGGTATCCACCATGCTGGCAATAAGCTTAGCAAGCTTATTAACTTTGTCCTGTTTGGCGCTAAAATCTTCCAACACTTGTTGCACCAGAAAGTATGCATATGAATGCTCCAGGGACTTCCTAGTCCTTCCGCTTCTTGTGCAGCACAACTGATCGATGTCTTTCAACTTGTAGTTGGGACTCAAGAAACCGAACTGATTCAGACAGTGAGTTTGAATAGCTTGTGCAAGCGGTAGTGGCCAGTAACTCGAACACTAAACCGAGACAGGACTTTGGGGTTGTCTCACTGTCTTCAAGATAGTCTTCCTTAGTTGTTTTATCAGTTTTGTTGGAGACCAACAAGGATGTCTCACTATCCTGAACCTTATATGCATTACGTCCTTTACCATTGCTTAATAAGGCACTCTTCCCCAATATTCTGTCAGCATTCTAAAAGAAGAAACAAGCAGACACATAACAGGTTTAACATGTACTAGTATATGAAACTCATTTCGGTGAACCAGTTCATTAGTAAGGTGGACAGGATTAAACTACCAAGTGTTCTATTGCCAAGTACTAGTACATAATAAAAGCATAAAACAAACATGTATCTATGTCCTATGGTCACTGAATTGTCTTGCCAAATCAAAATAGAGACACGGTTCAAATCATTTTAGTTCAAGACAAAGCAGCAGTGAAAGAATACAAAGCGTGGGAAACTACACGGCACAACAAGATTTCAGATGGGTACCACAGGTCTACATGTACAACAACACTATTGGTTTTGTTGTGATGCTAGTAATGTGATGATATGAGAAGTCAACTGTATACACAATTGAAATTGAAATCAACAGAGCTATTGATAAGAGCAAACCTGTTAAAGAAACATGCATAAACATACCTGCTGTGCCATTGGAGTTTCGATTGGACCCTTCAATTTAAAAATAAGTTTGTATGAGTAAATATAGTGATACAAGAGCAAAGCAGTATGCACGATAGCAATGGAATCTTAAATTAGAACAGTTGTTCTTCAGGTTTAGGCACTTGTTCTACATGAACAGAGTACAGTAAGACGCAAGAATATAGTACTTAAAATAGAAAATGATCTCATAGACCTTACCACATTCTTGGTTTGGGACCAATACAGAACAAGGCGTTCCCAGTCATCGTCTAGTAAATGTGTCTCAGGAGAACATAAGGGAATTTGATGAGTTTCTTTGTTGGTGAAGTACATTTTCTTTAGGTAATTCCGATACTGCCACCAAGAATTCTTGAAGATAGCAGAGGTATTAGCACAGGTTACCTCATCCCGAGTTTCCAATTCGGTCCTTCTCTATAGAGAAAAATGGGAAAATTGTTGTATTATAACCATCATGGAGGTAGGATGTATGGGACAATGTAACATCCCAAATTTTCAATTTGGAATGTTATACATTAAATCATCATGCATTACATATTTTCGTGCATTTGCCGATCCTAGAAATTTCACGCAACTCAAGGACCCTCGGAGAGAGTTGGAGATTTCGAAATTTTCATATTTGAGTTTCCTCGAATTATGAAAAAAAAGAGGATCATTTGATTTTATTTATTTCATCTTCAAATAATTTTCCAATATCAAAAATATGAGAGGGAATAATATGACTTTCCCAAACATTAGGAAAAAATGAAGATTTAATAAATAAATCAAATTCTGAATTTTCTCGGAGTTTATTTGCCTTAGGGAAAAATGCATGTTTTCAAAAAATTGCATTTTAGGCCCCGAGTAAAAGTTCATTTTGTTCGACTCATTTTTAGGAGTCGAGGAAAATTTACTTTATAATTTTTGGAGTTCGTTTAGATTTTATTTTATTCATTTTCTGCGTGTATTATTAAAAAAAATGCAGCGCCCGACTGGGCCAAGGGCCCAGCCGAGCCGGCCCAGCCGCGCCCCCTCCCCGCGCGCGCGCCCGCGCGCAGCCGCCGGCCGAATCCGAGGAGGATTCCTCCTCCTCCTCCTCTTGCTTGCCCCCTCCCCCAAGCCACCCCTCCCCCCTTTAAATACCCAACACCCCCCCTCTCCTCCCCACAACCCGCAGCCGCCGCCCC